>NC_142927.1:19272354-19584854 GCF_054131065.1 Drosophila arizonae
TTTATTATTTATTATTTATTATTTATTATTTATTATTTATTATTTATTATTTATTATTTATTATTTATTATTTATTATTTATTATTTATTATTTATTATTTATTATTTATTATTTATTATTTATTATTTATTATTTATTATTTATTATTTATTATTGTTGATTACCTGCCTCTACGTATCGCCCATATAAAAATATCATAACTAGACTAAAATTACTTAATAAATAATTTTTGTGCAACATTCTCGAGCCTGACTCAATTTAGAGGAAGTGTTTGATACTTGACAGGCAGCTCCATAGCAATGCTGCGCAAACGCTTTGTACTGCATTAAATCGGCTCAGTTCACCGTCTGCTCCATACAATTCGGCGAAGCTCTGCCATAACTGTTGTCGCAAAGGAGCTTATTAGATTCCAAGCTTCCAGCTGATGCCATGGCATGGCTTTCACGAGACTGTCCGTTGTGATGGAACGACTCATTGTCTACTCGAGGACTCTCAGCTCAAAGAAACTTCCACATTTGGTGTGTGTGCGTGTGTGTATGGGTGTATATGATTGAGTGTTAGCGTATGTGTGTGTATGAACATATGTTCTGTATACGTAATATACACACCATAAGCAAACGAGCTTTTGTGTAAATTGTAGGGTATTTGCTAGTCAGGCACTCCCCACTTTGACACTTTTGCTTGTTTTATTAATTTCGCTGCATGACAGTCGCATTAACAGATCCGATAAATAAATTCAAATCGAATATTGGCGCGCCATGTATCGTGCTGCCACTTATCGATAGCCATGATTATCGATAGCACGTGAAATTAATTGATATTCGAGTCAATATATTAACTGCCATATATATGTAAGCGTATATTCCGTATCGTGTGGCAGCAGGTGCCGCACTGGTCGGCTTGATTAATGGTTTGATTGACTGCCTGATTGATTGATTGAATAACTGAGCTGCACGCGCACTATATGCGACCAGCAATTTCATAGCAGTTTACGGCTCGATCACGTTTCGTGCCTCGCACCGAGCTGCCAATCCAGCTAGGACTTTAATCTAATAAGCAGCGCCCGCTCGCACGCTCAACCTTTCCAAATGAGATGCCGTACGATACTCATTCAAGAAAGTGAATAGTATATTGGTTTTGTGCAATGTCCGTCTTGCTGTCCGTCCGTCTATCCGTCCGTCCGTCTGTCCGTCCGTCCGTCCGTCTGTCCGTCTGTCCGTATAAACGCAATCTATTTCGGCGCTATTGAAGCTAGAGACTTGAAGTTTGGAACACATACTCGATTTAAAAAGTGTTAAAATTTTCTCGAACCGCCTACTAGGGGCGTGGCAAATCGGAAAATGCATTTTCCGATATGCCAGAAATCATATTAATTGAAGAGCTAGAAGCTGAAATTTTGAATATAGATCCGCATCGACCACTCAAGAGCATAAGTTACAGCAGATATATCTACGACCATTGGGGGCGCGGCAAATCGGATAAAACTGTATCTCCAAGAGTTTTACAGTTAGAGCGCTGAAATTTTGCACGTCAGCTAATTGTATGATTCTATAAAGTCTAAAGCCAGAAATTAATGTATACGCCCATTATGGGCGTGGCAATTCGGACCTGAAGATATAGTGATTTTTTAAATTCTGTTATATTTTAGACACTATTGATGCCAGATACCTCAAATTTTGTATATATACTCGGGCGGACCACCCAAGACCAAAAAGTTTTGCCGGGTATATGGGTATATGGGTATATTTCCGCCCACAGGGGGCGTGGCAAACCGCAAAAGTTTATATCTCCTAAAGTATAATTGCTTGAAGCTTCAAATGTAGATAGTTAAGTTACCAGTAATCTCCTCTATCGATGACCCAAAAATAATTTTTACGCCTCTTTAGGGGCGTGGCATATCGAAAATACCCTGTATTTTGAGGGTAAGCATTCAAACTTTGCAGTTAGGGTACCGCTATCTCGTTCTAAGAACTGACCAAAAGTGAGGTGTCTACGCCCAGTAGGTGCATGGCAAATCGAGAAAAACTGCATTTTCTACAGTATTCGAGCGAAACTTAACTGCTAAATCAGCAGATAGGATGTGAATGAGTATTCCGCAGTCGGTAACGCCCGACTGCAACGTTCTTACTTGTTTTCTGCTTCTGTTTCTGTCGTTAATTTTTTTTTTTTTTTTTTCTATTTTTCTATTTTGCAGGTAGAAGAGACAGAGCCGCTGAGCAGTCAGCGACAGCGTTAAATGCAATAAATGGCGTAAAACTTTGCGGTTTCCGTGCCGACCTGCTGCCGCTGTAGCCATCAATATAGAGCACCGCCCAATCCACCCAACCACACAAAACGCAGGCCAGCCCCACTGCATAAATCAACCTAAAATGTCAATGAGGGGACATTACATTATTGAGTTGGCGCTTGGCCGTTGACGGTTGAATAGCAGCCCGCATCCTGCATCCTGCTGCCTGCCAGCCTGCCAGCCTGCCTGCCAGCGTCCGCCTGCTGCAGCAGGCAGTCACCTGCCTTTCGGTCCTGCGCTGACTTCCGCACCAGCTCCACCTCCAGCTTGCATCCCGCATTGCGGTGGCACTTCGGTTGTTGGCATTAGTTTGACATTTACTTTGGCACGTCGTTAGCTGAGTGCCATGTGCGAGTCATCAGGCTTCACCAGCCGCTAAAACCCACTGACAATGGGTATGAGTGTGAGTGTGTGTGTTTGTATGTGGGTGTGGATGTATGTGCGTTTGTGGCACATTAGAGTGCCTGCTCGGTAATTCAAATAGTTGAAATTGTTTAAGCTTGATTTAGGCGAGCACTACACACTTTGCCACACACAAACACACACACTTACACACACGCATACCGCAAGCATATTTAGCTGCCCGTGGTGGCGTCAAGTTATTTGAAGCACTTTAGCCTGGTTTGCATTTGAAGATGGCACAAGCTTGCTCTGTTTGGCTTAGGTATGCACGAAAGTCGCAGCAGATAGTGGGCTTAGCTCTCATAATGTTTTAGCAACCAACCATCCAGCCAGCCAACCACCCACCCACCCGGCGGCCAGCCAGCCACCCGACGCACAACAAATTAAGCCTTTTAGCAAACACAAACAAAAGTCCAATTTGTTGCCAAGTTGTGATGCTGTCCAAAATGCCAAAGCCGTTAACTGGCCAACGCCTTGGAAGACGCGCCCAACCGCGCATTCCACGCCTTTTAGCACGGGGAGCGCAACTCCTGTCCCCTTTCCCACGAACCCAGCGAGCAGCTTGCTAAACTTTCGCAGAGGCCGTCATCTATGTACACAATATATATGTATACATATTTCTATATATTGCTATATAACTACTATATATACATATATACATATATATATTTGTGTACATTTTACTTTTGGCCTACGCCACGCTCGTCGCTTGTTTTGTTTGACTTTGATAACAGGCGGGCGCTAGATTTCTGCTGATGTTGACGTTGATGAAATTTAACAAATTTGAAGCGTGGAAAAATTTCAGCTAACATTCGGGCGACGTCATATCTTTTATTGCCCAGGCAGACGCGAGGCATCGAGGCAACGCTGGCTAACGGCAGCGACAACTAAAATAGAATAAATTGAATGAATGGATGGCAAGCGGGTGTGAAGCACTACATGATACTCTACCATATTCCATTCAAAAAGGCTTAAAAGAGAGCGAGGGAGGGAGAGGGAGAGGCAGAGAAGGAGGGACTGTGCGAGCTCCGCTGTATGAGTGTATGCCAATAGGGTATCAAACTCTGCATTAAACTCTAGCCAAACAAGCTTCAAGCTTAAGAGGGAAAGAGTGAAGGAGTGAAGGACTGAGAGAGGGAGGGCGGTAGTGAACTGCAGCAAGGACTACAATATAGTCTAACAAAAACTGCCAGAGCAAAGAATAATCAAGAGGAAGAGCAAGAAATAGAAAGCGAGAGGAGAAATAGAGTGAGACAGTGAGAGAAAGAGAGAGAGTGAGACAATGAGAGAGAGAGGGTGAGAAAGGGCAGGGAAAGGGGAGAGAACTGTAGCTCCTTTGACTGTGTACATAGCAATAGTTTGTCAGCGTCTACATAAGACTCTATTATATAGAAGAACAGGGAAGAGTGAGAGAGACAAAGAGTATCTCTAAGAGAGATGCTGAAGAAGAATGACATTAAAAACGTGAATCAACTGTCTATCCGCTCGGCCACCCCTTTGATGGGCATAACCATATCAGTTTAACTGTACTCGGTCCAGGTTTTGACATCTCAGCTAAAATATTTTATAACCTTTTACTATTTTTGGTAGAAAACAGATTATTGTAGAGTAAATATTATATTCCTTGGAACGATAAACAGTGATATATGATTACTGAGGCGCTGAGTTGAATTTCTACTATTATTTGTCTACTTGAATTTTAAGTGCTTAAATTAAATTTATAACTAAATATGTGTATTTAAAAAGGTTACTCCAGTGTTTGCTTAGCATACTTAGGTACGTACGCAAGACCGGGTGTTCGGCAGTCGAGAATATCGATTTAATTGCTGGCTTGTAAATGAAATGTACGAAATTCCAGCTGCAACACTAACCAACGTTTTTGTCAAGTGTACGGAATTTGGATATCTATGTTTATATATATGTATGTATGTATATACATCTATGTAGATATTTTCGCTATCCTATTAAGTGATTCAAGTGTCAGCCTTATTAAATAGATACAACAAAATAAAAATGTAATGCCTCTTAGCGCCACTGTGCAGCATTTGTGGCCGGGCAAGCGGCTTATGCAGCTCCATCGCTAATCCCAGGCACTTTGGGGAGCCTAGAAATGAGAGCGCTTGAAATTATTACAATTACTAGCTGACTAGATAACCGAAATCCAGTTGATGGCGGAATGAGACTGAGTGTGATCCCAGCGGCTGTCTTAAATATGTAGTCTAAGATAATGCGACATCTCGGGTCTGGCTGGCTTATTCAATTATTCAGGACTCTGCTCTTCCGGCTCTTCCGGCACTTCCGGCTACAATGCAAGCGGGCGCTGTCGCAATCGAATCAAATTCTTAGACACCTACTACAGCAATATAATCAACTCAAAGCATATTTCAGAGCGAGAGCGTTGAGCATTCCATTTGTATTATTTTCTTTTTTGTTTTTTTTTTGTGTTTTTTGTTTTTCTTTGCTTTTCGCACGTTACTCGCATCTCAGCTCTCTCAAGGAAAAGATTCGGAGCTTGCCTCAACGGGTCTCACTTTGGACACATGTCAAGCAGTTGCATAAGAAAGCTTTTGAGCAAATGTCTTCAATATTTGGTTGTTTTTTGTTTTTAGTTTTCTTTTTTCTCCGTTTGCTTCTTTTGCTTCTTTTATTCAGCTTTCATCATTTTACGTTCCGGACATATTTCAAGCAAAGTTTTTGCGAATATCAATTTTGGTTTGCTGTGTTTTTCCGTGTTACGTTAACTTCTCTTATGGCTTCTTGCTTTAGTCACCTTTTTTCCTATACATATATTTTGTTTGGGTGTGTGTGTGTGTGTGTTGATTCTGTGAGCCGACAGCTGGCAGGAGAAATGATTTGCCAAAAACTGTGTGCAAGTTCTTTTGGTGCTGGCGACATTTTGACATGGGCTTGCATAACTTACTTGGAGTCTCCAGGGAGCAACGGCCAATAATAGCACGATTCACACCACTGTGCAGCGCTGATTAAACAAGAGCGCACAGAGTGCACGAATGGTGGTCCATTCAGTAATGCCATGTCCATGAGTAATCCCAAATGGTTTTAGTGCGCTGGGAAACTGGGAACCTGCGCCATGTAATCACAGCAAATTAGTTCACTGAGCGATTATTTGCGCAGAGCTTTCGCTGCTGCTGCCTCTGCTGCTGCTGCTGCTGCCTGCTGGCAGTTGCCAGGTGCGCCAGTCATGGAAGCTCCCCTGCAATCAAAATGGCGCCAGAGGCAAACCATGTCGTCATCCAATTTACGACAGTGTCGTGATCATTGCGCCCAGCTAGCCGAGCCGTGCGTGCGAACAGTCGCTGCGGGAGTGATCTTAGCTTTGTTTAGATTACGCTTATATGATTGGCCAATGGCGAGGGGGCTTGGGGATTTGATGGATAAGCGACAGTAGGCGGCAGTAGTATAAACGTTGTCTGATTACCAGCCTCTATATTTTTTACGCTTTTATTTTGTGTTTTTTATTTTTGAGCTGATTTAAGATACAAGATACGGCGTAAGTACGTTTTAGTCAACAACAGAACGCTAGAGCAGACGGAGCAACTGCCTCCAGTGAGTGTGGCAACAACAGCAACAAGAGCAAACAAGATGATCAGGCTAGAGGAAGTGAAGGATGATGACACACCTCCCAGCAAGCCACCTCAACAGCCGGCGGACTTTGAGACGGCCATCGATGCGGCGGGCTTTGGCATGTTCAACATCTTGCTGCTCCTGGTGGCTATGGGCGCTGCAATGGGAACGGTTTATGAAACGTCTACCATGTCGTATATACTGCCGAGCGCCGAGTGCGATCTGCATTTGACCCTGATTGATAAGGGTGTACTGAACGCGGTCACCTATGCGGGCATGATATCGTCGGCCATACTCTGGGGCTATGTGGCCGATACGAAGGGACGTAAGAAGCTGCTGGTCTACGGATATTTGGCAGACACGATTTGTGTGCTGGGCGGGGCCATTAGCCAGGACGTAGTGCAGCTCATGATCTTTAAGTATTTGGGCGGCTTCACGTAAGTTCCAACTAACTAAATAGGCGCAATTATATGTACGATGATGTACGTTGATGTACATCCCAAAACACCTAGTATGAGCGGACCCTTCGCCGTGCTGATGACATATCTGACGGAGCTGCATGGACGGCAGTATCGCCAGCGCATCATGATGCTGGTTGGCATTATGTTCAGCTTAGCCACGCTCAGTCTGCCGGGCCTGGCCATGGGCATCTTGCCCCAGACCTGGAACATACAAATTCTGGGACTCTCATGTAAGTGACCTTCGCAGTGACCTTCGCAGTTTGCTCAGCTAGCTAACTGATAGTAGTTACTTTTATCTGTGCGAGCAGTGCGGCACTGATAACTAGAATATATTACGATTTGTTTGAGTTGTATTAGATATATTCATCGGCTCACATTTGCTATAAACAAGCTATACCAATTTATAGTCTATCGGTTTATACTTGCTATAAAATAGCTACATTCATTTATAGGTTATAGGTTTACACTTGCTAGAAAGTAGCTATATGGCTTATCGTTTTACACTTTCTATAAAAAGTATTACTAAGTTATAGTTTCTCGGTTTACACATTGCTATAAAATAGTTATATTGACTTATGGTTAATCGGTTTACCCTTGCCATAAAGTAGTTATATTATTTTTAGGGTTTATCGGTTTACACTTGCTATAAAGTAGCTATATTAATTTATGGTTAATCGGTTTACCCTTGCCATAAAGTAGTTATATTAATTTATGGTTTATCAGTGTACACTTGCTATAAAGTAGCTATATTAATTTATGGTTAATCGGTTCACCCTTGCCATAAAGTAGTTATATTAATTTATGGTTTATCAGTGTACACTTGCCATAAAGTAGTTATATTATTTTTAGGGTTTATCGGCTTACACTTGCTATAAAGTAGCTATATTAAATTATGGTTTGTTGGTTTATACTTACTAATAAAATAGCTATGTATATCAATTTATAGTTCATCAGTTTAGGCGTGCTCTAAAATATACATCAATATTTTTTTATAGTTTACCGATTCACACTTGCTATAAAGTAATTACATATATAGAGCTATAGTTTATCGATTCACACTTGCTATAAAGTAATTACATATATAGAGTTATAGTTTATCGGGCTATAAAATAGCTATATGGATTTATTGTTTGTTTACACTTCCTAAAAAGTAGGTATAAATATATATGGTTTTTCAGATTACATGCTATAAAAAAGCCAATAAGATATTAAAATCTGAAGTACAAGCATAAAGAAAATCAAAATTACTTTAAAGTGCAAACATTTAGCCGACTTAATTAACTAAGCAGCTGCTAACTAACTCACACACTTAGCTAATCGTATAAACAAGTATGTACACCACATAATAAGTTAACTGTAGTATCGCAGTCAGCCCAAGAAGTTGCCACAATTGATTCGATTAACTGTCGAGATCTCATTGACAGCTTAAAATATAATTAAGAGTCATTTAGGCTAAAGTTGCCGACTTTGACTAGGTGACAGTGTTCATGTTAAATGAATAACAGCTTGACGCGAACCGAGTTGAGTTTAGGTCTGGGACTTTGGCTGCATAGAACCAACTAGAACCAGCCCCCAACTCCAGCCAACTCTGCATACATAATTGTACTTGATTATAAGCATATTTCGAATGCTTATTGAGTTCAACAACAATGGCTAACTTTTCTTTGGTCTCCACTTGCAGTGCATGCCTGGCAGGTTTTTGTGGCCATTAGCGCAGTGCCGAGCATCCTGAGCTTTGCTTTCTTTCCCTTCTTCCCGGAGAGCCCGAAGTTTCTGATGTCGCGCGGACGCAACAAGGAGGCGCTGGAGGCGTTCAGGTTCATCTATGCCCTGAACAAACGTCAGCCGCGCTCCGCATTTCCAGTGAGTGAGAGATTAATGAGAATTGAAAACTAATTTGCATAGCTGAGCTGAGTTGAGTTGGTTTCTTTATTGAAACTCCCAGATCAAAGAACTGGCCAATGAACTGTCGCCAAAGTCCGATGCCCAACAGCCGGAGCAGACGTCTGGGAGTGGCAAGCCAGCCGTGGATAAGGCGCTGCCCAAGGATGCGGACGTCGAGCTGGCCAGCAAGCCAAAAAGTTCACTGCACCGGGGTCTGCTCCAGCTGCGCCCGCTCTTCGTGAAACCCTATCTGGGGCTCTCGCTTCTGGTCTACCTGCTCAACTTTTGCGTGCTCCTGGGGTAAGGGCTCAGAACTGAGCTGGTTAGCTGGCCACATAGGTAATCCCCGTGCAACATATACATATTCACAGGCAGAACACGATGCGTCTTTGGCTGCCGCAGCTGTTCGCCTCCATCAAGGAGTACGAGCAGCTGGCCAGCAGCCAGGCCCAGCCCGGCGGCACCAGCATCTGCAGCATAGTCGAGTACAGTGTGAATCGGACGCAGAGGCAACTGGAGGCAGCCGCCATGGGCGGTGCCATGGCCGAGTGTACGGTGAATGTGAGCGCCGCCAGTTACACGAACAACTTGATTGTGGCCTCCGCTGGCCTGGTCTCCTACACGCTGGCCGGTGTCCTGGTCAATCTGGTGGGCGTCAAGCGGATTATGTGTTAGTATTAATCAAATCAAAACTCTGTCTAGGGCTCGCTCCTGAATTTTGTGCTACGTTCTGATTTGATTGATAGTTATGTGTCTGTTTGCCGCCGGCTCCTGCGCCCTGGGCATGTACTGGTCGAGCTCATCCACAACGACCGTGGCGCTGGCCTCCATTTTCGTATCCATGGGCAGTATATCGGGCACATCACTCATCAGCGCCTCGCTCAGCATGTTTCCCACGGCACTCCGGTAGGTCAACGCACTTATCTAACTATTCCCGCACTCTAATCGACAAATCTCACCTGAATGTGTATTGCTCCTGACAGCACCATGATCGTCTCGCTGAGCATGATGGTCGGCCGCATGGGCTCGTTGCTGGGCAACATTTTCTTTCCGGCACTGATGACCACTGGCTGCCTGCCGCCCTTCCTCATGGTCAGCTGCTTTATGTTCAGTAAGTAACTCGCTCAGAGGCTTCACCCTTTTAGCCCTTTTATTTAATATTTATTATTTATGTATGCTTTATTTTTATATCTCTCCACCTTCTTTTCACCTTTCAGCTGGCTGCCTGCTGGCCTCATTTCTGCCCGTGAAAAACAAAGCCGTACTGAAGTAGCTCAATTTCCATATTCATGAATCCATTTACCCCCAATCAACTTTTCACAGATTGCTTTTTACAATATAGCCGCTAGCTCTAGTTAGACTTAAGTTCTGTGTGTGTGTTTTTTTTTTTTTTTTTTTTTTATGTATATATATATTTTATTATTTTTTCTTTTTTTTTGTGTTTCGTTTGTTTGTTCGGCTGTTATTAAAATTTAATTTATTACAAAATGAGTGCTGCAACGGCATCTAGAAACTTTGTTCTTGACACTCCTTAATTGCACTCACTTATTAATTCCGGTTCTGCTACGCATACATTAGTCCTCCCTGGAAGCAAGCCAAGAAAATGCAAAAACAACAAGAATTATAATAAAGCAAGAACAAAGCAAAACCGTCAAGTTCATGAATTCAATTTACGATTTTGGTTTGCTTTCGGTTCGCCTGTCTCTCGGTTAGACACTGATGCAACTCGAGTGCCCCGATGGATGAGGGATGATGAATGATGGATGATGGATGAGAAGGCAATACCGTGTTGGTGCTAACGGCTTCTACAATGAGACCTATAACAAATTTTATAATTAAGACGATTTGAATGCTGAAGGAAAACATATTTCGAGTGAGTGGGAATACGCTTCTGTTGGCTTGATAATGAAGAAATGTTTTGCTATTTATACAATGGGAATTACAGCAGAATATATAATTAAGAAGATTTGAAATTTGAAGGAAAATATATTTTGATAAAGTAGAAATGTTTTGCTATTATGTGATGCGTGTGTTTGCAGCCCGAACCCATTGGGGGGAAAGGAGCTTTCACATGGAAAGCTGATTATGTTAAAAGGTCTGTAACAGGCAGCAGGCAGAGACGTGATCGACATCTGACTGTAAAGTTAAAAGGAGATATACGTGATAGGAAACAACGGCTGCCTTGACCTCGCTCAATCTATCCATCCGTCCACCAATTAATGCGTCTATCCGTTCGTCCATCCGTCCGTCTACCCGCCTGTCTATCCGCCTGTCTATCCGTTCATCTATCTGCCTGTCTATCCGTTCGTCTATATGTTCGTCTATCCGTCCGACTATCCGCCCGTCCATATGCCTGTTATAGATCCGTCTATCCGTTCGTGTATCCGTCCGTCTATCCGTCTGTTCATCCATCCGTCTATTCGTTTGTCTATCCGCTTGTCTATCACAGCTGGAGACTTGTTATAGCTTCATCCAACTCGTATACATCAGGTCAATTAATACCATATACAAATTTTCCCATTTCTGTAAAATTACAATTTAGTTATTAGATTGAGCCTTAGGTATCCCCCAGTCGGGCACTCCCAGCTAACGCAGTCCCACTTGCAATTTCAAGAAATGACTGAAGCATCACCTGAACAATTCCTGCCTAATGACTGTAACAGCATTAATTGTCAAATTGGAGATTTTTACTCAACAATCAAACATGCACCATATAATAGGCTCTGCACTATAATAGACTAAAGGAATGAATCCTTGCAAGTGTGACAAATTTGTTGTTTTCTTATTGGATATCTATGCGCCAAGTGTAAGCAAACGAAGAGCATAGCTCGGCAGGTGTCTGGGTCACTTAGGCAGCTCAGATGCCGGCAGCCGCGCGACTTCATTAAAATTTATGAAATGCTCCAAAAGAGACGAGTGTAAAAACAGTTGCCATTTGCCTTGGTTTGGCCAGGTAGTTTGAGTAGTTAACGAATGGAATATTTTGAGTAGGACCAACAGAAGCGTCACTCTCCTACCTCCTCCCCCTCCCCCTCTCCCGTGCAGCAACTATCATAAGAAGTGCTGTGATAATTTGTAACAGTTCTTATCGCAATCAGTTCTCTCTCGCTCTCTTTCGCTCTCTCTGCCACTCTCGGGCTCTCGCTGTCTCTAGATACATATATTTTTCTTTCGTTAGCGCATACAACTTGAGCGCGCTCTTGGCGGCTCCGGGTGATATATGAGCCGATTCGAGGCAGCCACCAGCGCTAGCTAAATGGAAATGTTAATTATCTGACAACGGAAACGCTTAAAGTTAATGTGAGCCGGCAGCAGACAGACATAGACGGCAAACAGCAGGCATTTAGGAGGCCGGCCTCCCTCTCTCTGTCTCTCTCACTCACTCTCTCTCTCTCTCTATCTATCTCATGTCTAGGTGCTAGGGTGCAGCTTAGACTGAATGGGGAACGGGAACGGGTTGAACGGGGGGGGGTGTGGGGGACGGCAGTGGCGACAGCTGGGAACATGATTTCACAAATCTTTGAAATCGGAGAAGCCGCAAAAAGTTTTAATTAAAAAACTTGTCGCTTGACTTGCTAAATGGGGCCATGGTCAGAAGGGTCTTAGTACCCCTATCCCTATTCCCTAGCCCCTCAAAATCCTCTACCTCTCTCTGTCACTCTCTCATTCTCTAGCTGTAGCTGCAATAGAATCTGTGAGTGAATGGCAATGGGAATGCAGCACCTCAACAGGTTACACACGAGCGCAATTTACGTCACGTTCGCCCGTCCGCTTAATCTTATCAGCCGGCAAGACAGGCGGGAATGGAATGGGAATGGGAATGGAAACGGGAGCGGCAGCATAAATGCATGCCGCACAGGCCACGGCGTACACAGTCGAACAAGATGAGCCTCAGCGACAAGGTGGTGATTGTGACGGGGGCAAGCAGCGGCATTGGTGCTGCCATCGCCCAGGTAATGGCCCGTGAGGGAGCACATTTGTCGCTGGTCGGACGCAACGTTAACAATTTGGAGGCGACGCAAGCGAAAGTCCAGCAGCTATATAAAGGCGTCCAGACACTCACTGTGGAGGCCGATGTGACCAAGGATGCGAATGCAATAATACAACAGACGCTGGACAAATACGGACGCATCGATGTGCTGGTGAATAATGCCGGCATTTTGGGTAACGGCCCGCTCATCGATCTGGACATGGACGAATTCGATGCGGTGCTCAATACCAATCTGCGCGCCGTTGTGGTCCTCACCAAGGCAGCTGTGCCGCATCTGATAAAGACGAAAGGCGCTGTGGTCAACATTAGCAGCTGCGCCGGCATCCGTCACTTTCCCGGCGCCCTCTCCTACGGCATTTCGAAGGCGGCACTGGATCAATTCACGAAAATTGTCGCGCTGGAGCTGGCGCCGCAGGGCGTCCGTGTGAACTCGGTGAATCCGGGCTTTGTGGTGACCAACATACACAGTCGCATTGGCATTGTGGACGAGGCATACAATGCGCTGCACGAACGCGCCATCAACTCCCATCCCATGGGCCGTGTCGGCGATGTGTTTGAGGTGGCCGAGGCCGCCGCATTCCTGGCCAGCTCCAAGGCCAGCTTCACCACTGGCGCCCTGCTGCCCGTCGATGGGGGCAAAAATAATTTTACGCCACGCTAAATGACACAAAGTATTCCCAGCTATTCATATGTGTAAATGTTTCTCTTTTTTTTTTCTATTTTTACTTTTTTTTTTTTTTTTATTCATTCTTTTGTGCTTATTAAGTGAAATACATGCAACATGAATTTGGTTTCACTCAATGCTCGAGCTGAATGCGTGGCCCCAGCCCCAACGACCCCAAAATGACCGCCAATCAGGTTGTCAGCCGCACTCAACGCGCTGATTAGCTTATCGCGAGCAGCGGCAAAACATTTGTGATACCAGAGCAACTACTCTGATATGTAATAGTCCCAGACACATTAGGTATATCAATGTAGAAGAAATTCTATTCAATTCTTATCTGGAATGTTTTTCTCTCAATCTGAAGTAAGCCTTATCGGACACACAGATATATTGGGTTTTTTCCTGCTGAAGGGGAAAAAGGGGTCAAGTCGGTCAGTGCTCCCCTTACGAAATAGGTGAACAAGCTTGGGGTAATTTGACTTTGGGACAACTTTGGGAAATTTCAACGGGAAAAGCTACGGTTAGGTGAAACCATTTTTATAAGCTGTTGCAAAGCTTTGGTCTTAAAATTAACTAGGGCCAGATTGACGCTACTAATGGAAACTTTCTAAAGCTAAGATGAGCAAAACAAAGAGTTGAATCAAATTGATTAAATTTAAATATGAATTAAATTAATAACAGAGTATGGTAACAGAGTATAACAGTGTTTTCTTTTGTATAGGAAGTTACTTTAGCTTATATAGAAAGAAAAGTAATTTTTCCATTTTTACTTTTTTCCCAACAACTTTACATTTTTTTAATTTTTTATTTTTATTTATTTATTTATTTTATTTTATAGTCAACTCAATTAGCAGAGCTTTCTTTTGAAAAGTTTTTTTTTTTTTTTTCAATTATATTAATTTTCCTTTCGTTTTTATTTTATTTTATTTTATTTTTATTTATTTATTTTTTTTTTTAGTAGTTATTTTTTTATGCAGCTAGTCTTTATAGAAAGAAAAGTCCCTAGTCTGATCACTTTTATTTTTATTATTTGGCTCATTATTTTTAAGCTCTATTTGTCTGTTTTCTATTTAGTTTTAAAAATTTCTTCAACTTTGAACCTAATACGAAGAAGTACCAACTCTTGACAACAACGAAATAATAGCTTTATATAAAAACAAGTAAGAAGGCTCTAGTCGAGACTGCTCGACTAGGAGATACCCTGAACCCTCCAAGCTGATATTCTAATCATTCTGGACTTCTTTTATGCATACACATGCACTTATAAGCACGCGCTCTGCTGACTGCGCAGTTAGCAGCGACTGCGCTTGGGCTGCGCTGCAATGTGAGGAATATTATGAGAATTTATTTCTTGAATAATTTCTTTTATAGACATACAATCTTATTGAAACTTTCAGAGCGTAATCATATGGTTAAAATGTGTGCTCATTCCAAAGCACAAGTCTCTAGTACTTGAAATGCGTTTTTTGCAAATTGAGGGCGAAGGGGGCGTGGTATATAAACTCTGTAGATTGCAAAATCTTTGTATCCATAAACTTTATATACAACGCAAATTTGAAGTCTCCAGGTCTAAAAGTGTTCAAATTAGGCTGAAAAACAATGTCGATTTTTCGATTATTCTCGATAAAAAAGTTATTGGACGAGTTATCGAAAAAATAAGATAAACTTGTACTGCCTATGGTATACACGAGTATGCATGACAAATTTCAGCTCTCTAGCTCTTATATCTTCTGAGATCCTTTTGCTCATACGGACGGACGGACGGACAGACGGACAGGGCTATATCGACTCAGCTCGTCATCCTGATCAAGAATATATATACTTTATGGGGTCTGTGATGATTCCTTCTGCCTGTTACATACTTTTCACAAAACCATTATACCCTGACTTCCCATTTTCAATGGGTTCAGGGTATTTAAATCGAACTAGTTCCTTTAAAATCCGATAACGAAAGTTCGCTTGCGCACCTCTGAAATATGTTCATGCCTTGCTCAGCATCAAACAATCTAGTAGTCTGCGTGGTTGATGTCACACTTGTATGTCAACTCAAATATGCTGATATAGCTTCAAATATATTGTAAAAATTAACCGTCTTACAATAAAATGGGAAGACGAAATTTAAAAGCTAAATTGGTAATTTTTTATATTTTTTACATTTTTACATTTTCGAATATTAACTAAATGTAAATTAATTAATTAATTTAAATGTGAATTAATTTAGATACTCGGCGGAAGGGTTTCTCCCGACAAGAATATGCAACGTAAGTGTTAAATTTAGATATTTAATTAATATGTATACATTTATATAATATATGGATACATTTTACATATTTTGTCTTCCAACAGCGGTTTCTCCTGCCAGTGCTACTAGCGCTGCTGCGGCTCCATCTATTGCAGGAGCAGTTTCCGAACCACCAGAACGTACTCTACCGCGTCGGCGGGTAAGTTTTCCTTTTTGTGTCAATGCGCCAGCTACCATTGATTCTTATTGCAGGGACGTCCACGTAACAGTCAGTTGAACTCGGTGGTTATGGGAGAGGACAGTGTCAATAACACGAATGTCACAACAAAAGTAATGCTGCGTTCTATAAAGAAACACAAGAAGCTTGTTGCCACTGTCAATAATGGCTTTGCACGCGGTCTCAAGCCAGAAATTATCTTAGCCGCATTTCCTTACGAAAATGATCTTATGTTTGCCGTAAAATTTAAGAATCGTAAGCTGCCAGAATTGATAACTGCCCAGCAGTTGAAGGTGCTTGACATAAGACTGCTAATTCAATACTACGTAAACAATCTACGTTATCCACATAATGAGAAGCCTACGATGTAATATTGTTTAAATTGGCTTTAATTATTGCCCGAAAATAAAAATATAAATAAAATACAAAACTCATTTAATAAAATATAAAAATATTTCGAAACAATTAAGAAAGTTAACATCAGTTGCATCGATCGGGAGATCGGGATTCGAACCGCGACTCAAATAGATTCACTGCTGCTGCGCCATCTACCAAAACTAAACGAAACTAACAGCTGATGTGATTCAACGAATGTTTCTAGAAGAAGTTTGAATGTATGTGTGCACACGCATACGATGCTGTTGAAGCTGCTGCACGTGCGTTTGTTAATTGGCCAAATATTTGATTATTTTGTATTAATTTTTGACTGAACGGAATTTAATGAAACTTTCAGCATATATTGAATATTTGAGAAATTTAACAAAAGAAAAATCATTCACAATTACCTATAGTGGCATCTGATTTGAACTTGAATGTTTTTACGGGGTGATTTATCGAATTTTAAAAGCAAACTCGACGTCCGCGCTGTATATACGGTCATTTAAAAAAAAATGCTCTAGCTCTTATATCTTTGGAAATCGACGCGTTCAAACATACGGACAGACAGACAGACGGACAGGGCCAAATCGACTCAGCTCGTCGCCCTGATCAAGAATATATATACTTTGTGGGGTCTGCCACGCCTCCTTCTGCCTGTTACATACATTTCAACAAAACCATTATACCCTGATTTCCCATTTTCAATGGGTTCAGGGTATAATAAATCCCTAGTCACATAACTTTCCTACTCTTAATTTATATGTTCCTTGATTTTCCCTGCATTTTTATTTGGCTTTCCCAACTTTTTTTAAACGGCTAAAAATCTTCCACTCTGAGCCTCATACAAAATAGGGCAATATCTTGACAACAACATACATAGCAGCTTTACCATAGTTCAGGCAAATTTGCAAGTTGTGTTTACGTACATGTAAACTAGAAGCCCACCCAAATTGAGCTTACGGCTCAAAGCTTTCTTTAAGCTCAGCAAGTTTGCCGTCGTAGTAAATATCCAGCCAGAAAGCCTTCGAGCAACAAAAACACATGTGCCAAAGCTTAAAGCATTTTAGGCTGCTTGAATTGGCTTTCGATACGATTGCAACCCCTAAAATGCGGCAAGCTTAAAGCTCAGGGCAACCCCATTGATAAAAGCTCTGGATGGAAAATGAAAATGGACTCGACTGTCAGTGCGTGAAAAGCAGTCGCAGCGTTCACTTCGTGACTGCCACGGGAAATAGAGCATCGAGAGAGTCGACTCGAGTCTACTTGCCTTGTGGCTCTGCCAACTGTCGAGGCTCAACCACCCGCACACACGTAGACACAAATGCCAGCGGATTGGCCAGCTGTTAGTCGAGCAAGCGAGTGATTGATTTTTCGCATCAGCAACTCGAGCACAGTGGAAAGTGTGGCATAGGTGAAAGTGGCAACTGCGCCCAACTGGCCCCAGCCACACATATGGACATGAGTGCCACGCTGGCCGAAGGTCAGCAGCCAGCCAGCAGCAACAGCAGCAACAGCAGCACTGCCAGCTGTGACAATCTACAGCAGTTGGCAGCAAAGGTGGCAAGTGCAACTGGAACAGCAACAGTCAATGAGGACGTGGAATGCGCTGAGAGTCCAGCATATCCAGAGGCTGATCAGGACGCAGACGCATTTGCCGAGGACGAGGCGCAACCGTTGAGCGAACGCTGGTCGCCGTTGGGCGCAAATTATGATGATGCCAACAGCGCCAGCTCCGAGCTGATAACGAGCGGCGACTGTGAACTGAAGCCAACGATGCTCAATCAGGAGCTGGAGAAGCAGCCACCAGCAGCGGTGGCAGCGAACGAGGAGAGCGCCAGCGAATTGGCACGTTTGCGCAGCATTGAGGAGGAGCAGGAAATGTTGACCAGCTCACTGTTGGCATTGACATCGCAGTTTGCGCACGTCCAGCTGCGCGTGCGACAGATTGTGGAGGCGCCCACTGATGAGCGGGATCAGCTGCTGCGTGATCTGGAGGATTTTGCCTTTCAGGGCATACCGGAGGTGCCACTACCAGCTACCAAAACTGACAACGACAATGATGAAACGCAGCAGGCGGCTCCGCCAAATGGCCAGCTGATCGAGAAGCTGAAGTCGCAGTTAACGGAGCTGGAGCAGTTCGCCTATGATTCGGGTGCACCCGGAGTGCTGCCGCAGCATGTGCTGCTCGAGAAGCAAAAGTTCATACTGGACGAGCTGCGCACGAAGCTCAATCTGCAAGTGGAGCAACATCAGCTGCCCGCTCTCAGCACCGAGGAGCTGCGCCATCAGGTGGACAATGCGATCGGCGAGTTTGTGGGTCCGCTCAAAATGAAGGAACAGCTGGTGGCACAGCTTAAAACCCAAATTACCGATCTGGAGCGTTTTATAGCCTTTCTGCAGTGCGACACCGCTGGTGGCACGGGCGGCACCACCAGCGCCAGCGAAAAGTTGAAGCTGCTTAGCGGCGCCTACAACAGCTATGCTGCGAAGCAGACGGCTAGGCAGGCGCCTGGTCAGCTGCCCGTGGTGGCAACCACATCGACAACAACAACAACCAATAGCAGCAGCAGCAATATGAGAGCGACAGGAGCATCGTCATCATCATCATCCAACTCCAATGCGGAGCATGGACCACAACGGGAAAGCCTGCACAGCAAGGCGCATGGATTGCTCGACAAGGCATCGCTACTGATGCAGATGTTTGCGACCACGCACTTTGCCAAGCGCCAAGCGGACTTTCAGCAGAACTCTCTAAAGAAGACGCACAAGGGCAACCATTGGGGGTGAGTGAAAAGCATTAAAAATTTAATTAACTTAATTGTCATCGTGGGAATTGTAATATCCGTTAAATTTTCGTGCCACGGTGGCAACGCCAATGCGAAA
Source organism: Drosophila arizonae (assembly GCF_054131065.1). Taxonomy (NCBI): domain Eukaryota; kingdom Metazoa; phylum Arthropoda; class Insecta; order Diptera; family Drosophilidae; genus Drosophila; species Drosophila arizonae. The sequence goes on from NC_142927.1 coordinate 19,291,347, forward strand.
TCGATTCATGTTTCCATTTTGAGTAATTATCCGTTAGACTTGGGCATATTTTTGAAAGAGTGGCAATATTATTAGCTACATATATGAAAATATTTGTATTAAATTACAATTTCTCAATGATATCAATTATAAATAAACATTCATTTCTAAAGGGATCTGCGCGCGCAGCTGGAGGTGGATATCCAGGAGGTGGCCGCATTGGCAGCCACATTAAGCTGCGATCGAGAAAAGTTGGCCAACATCAAGCGAGCTCTACGCCAGCAACGGGAACAGCAGGCGACCAATGCCAATAAGCCAAGCGTCTCGGTTGATGCGCAGAATGGAGCATTAATCACTTTGCCGCCACGATGCAGGCGTGCGGCTGTCAACAGCGCCGGCCACGAGCTGACGCCCTATGCCGCAAGCGCAGCCACAGCCTCATCGGATTCGGATGAGGATATGTACGAGCGCTACGATTGGGACACGGACAAGTCTCTGGGACGGCGCATTGTGCATATGCGTGGCGACTCCATAGCCACCATTGGCCGCGAGTTGACCAATGTGGTGCGCAAAAACTTTGCGCGCACATTGCAGCAGCTCATCCAGCACGGGCTGCGCCTACCAGCCGAATCGGCGGCGTCCAGTCTGATGGTGCCATTCATGCGTTGCCTGCAGCCGGGCGCACAGCGTGTGGCGGCGGGTGCGGCAGCAGAGATGCAGTTCCTTGGCATTGGTCGTAGCATGCACGCCTGGGAGCTGATACTGGAGTACTACAATCTGAAGCATGGCGAGGAGTACAACAATACGCCGGCCAGGAAGCTATCGCAGAGCTTCCAACTGGACATTGTGGACGCGCAGGCGGTGACAGCCAAGCAGAGTCTGCTGAGCGCCATCGGCATGATCCTGGCCATGCATCGGCCCTACAAGCGCAGCTACAATGCCCACTTCAAGGCTCTCATCTGTGCCGGACTCAAGTGAGTGCTTCATTCGATATCCCATTCACTTGAATTGTCATTTCCCTTTCGCCCCTCAGCGCACATCTCTTGGTGGAGTGGCTCAATCTGATACTCAGCTGCAACGAGCTAATCGATACATACTACACGTCCAACAGCTATGTGGCATGCACGGGCTTCCGCGACTCGTTGCGCTCAATTGATGCACTGTCCAAGTTTGACTTCGATTTGCCCGTGGATCTGGCCATACGGCATTTTCGCAATATATAAATGAAATCGTTCGATCGATTGGCATCCACTTTTTGTTCTCCCCTTATAACTAGTCCAAGTCATAATTCTAAATGTATAAATATGTGTATATAACTTTAGATATGTCCAATTAACTAAATACCTACTAAATACAATTACTAAACCTAACTGGCCTTGAATTCGTTTGTGTAGAACTGATGGATGCACTGGCTCAGCTTCTCGCCCAGTGGCCGCTGCAGCGGACCGCAGCAGAGTCCCGCCAGCAGTTGACGTGCTTCTGTCTCGCTCTGGCACGCCGCATATGCATCCAGCAGCAGGCGCGGCGTCGCATATCGCTCCACAATGGCCAGGGCACGGTCCAGTGAGAGGGAGTGCAGCTGCAGCAGCTGCTGGACGAATACCTCGCGCACCGTCAGCTGGGCATTGCGCGCCGAGTCCTCGTAGAGGGAACGGAACTTGAGCAGACCCTCCTGGCCACGACAACTGTCGGCCTGTGCTCTGGCCAGCTGCGGCTTGTCCACGCTGTACAGCGTCTTGGCCGCGTCCACATAGAGCTGCTGCAAGGCGGCGCCAACGCCGCTCAGATAGCACATGGAGCGATAGTGATTGTCGCAGCGCACCACCTGGATGTCAGCGGATTGGACGCGAGAGTTGACAAGTGCCTGCAACAAGGACTCTAGGGGCAGGCCGAGCTGCTCATTGTCGCCGTAGTCCTCGATCAGATAGATGATGTGCGGCAGTCCGCACTGGTGCAGGCGATGCTTCTGCTCGTGGAACCGACCGTCGCGTATGCTGCTCGCCAAATCGTCCATGCGCTTGCGCTCCACTATGTAGGGCAGCACAAGCTCGTTGCCGGCGGCATCGCGTGCTATCCACAGAAAGTCACCGACAGTTAGGCGCCGCACCTCGTGCTCCACGTTCAGCGTTTGCAGATAGCTGCGCGTCTGATCCAGGATGCGCTTATTCTTGCCGCTCGTCTCCTGCGTGTCCACTAGCAGCACAATACGATAGCTGCCCGCAGGCATGTGCACGACACGTTCCCGTTCCTCGGCTGCTGCCAGCTCCTGTTGTGCTTTCTTGGTCAACTTTTTGGGCTTCTGCAGCTGCTGTTGCTTTTGTTTCCTCTGCACCACTTTGACCACCTGTTGCACCTGCTCCTGATACTCTGCGCTGCTGGACGCCGCAGTGGCGCTCATATTCAGTTTGGCTTGGCTGGCCAGCAGCCTATGCTGACGCAGTTCTTCATCGATCAGCTGACATAGCGTTGTGCCGAAGCCGCGCAGCACGGCGCATTCGCGGCCACTATACAATGGCAGCGGGTAGTTGCGCAGGGCTTGCAGTGCCTGTCGCAACTTGTGCTGCGATTTGCGGTTGCGTTGCTCCGCTTCGTGTAGCCAACGCTCCAGCCATCGCGTGAAAAGGGGATTCGGCTGCTGCAACTTAATTTCCAGACGTGCTTCCATCGCCGCGCCAAACTACAAACTGTGGATGCCACCTAGTTGAACTATATATATGCGCTATTGTGCGAATGTGGATAGCAAAAGGGAATCCCTTAAGTAAACTTGCTGAAACAATAATAAAATATTTTAATTTGGTTTACAATTGTCTACCTTCAAATAAGGCTTTCTTTTAATAAACAAAATAATTTTGGGTACCGCCATCTATTGTAGATACTAAAATTTTATATACCATACCATGTGAAAAATGTTCGCTGAATATTGTGCGCATGTGCATGAGCAGGCACCGTACCGCCACCTGTTGCGAATCTCGAAAGCAAAGCTACCAGACCGTTAAAAATAGTTTGGACTAACACTGCCACTCACTGTTTGTATGAATGCGTTGTACTGTGATTGTCAAGTTCTGAAGCGTGCAACTTTGTTTTGCGGCAATTTGTATTAAGGATGACCACCAAACCTTCAAGCACCAGCAGCAATGCTAACGTCGACATCAATGATATCAACCTAGCGGGGCTGAGCATCAGCGAAGGCATTCGGGATTCGCCTGTCTGCATCATCGTGCTTGGCATGGCCGGCTCAGGCAAAACGACTTTCACGCGGAGCCTCATCGAGCACGCTCAGGCACAGTTTAATCCGTATGTAGTAAACTTAGATCCCGCCTGTCGTGAGGTTCCCTATGCGGCGCATATCGACATACGTGACACGGTCAACTACAGAGAGGTAATGAAACAGTATCAGCTGGGCCCCAACGGCGGAATTGTCACTGCGCTCAACATGTTCACCACCAAGATGCCCAAGTTCGCGGAGCTGGTGCGACGCGCCGGCGAGCGTGGCCACAAATGGTGCATCATCGACACGCCTGGCCAAATTGAGGTATTCACCTGGTCGGCATCTGGAAGCATCATCACTGAAGGCCTAGCTACCATGTTTCCCACGATCGTTGTCTATGTCATGGATGTTGTGCGTTCCAGTTGCCCTACCACATTCATGTCCAACATGTTGTATGCGTGCTCCATACTCTACAAGACGCGACTGCCCTTTCTGATTGCGCTCAATAAGGTGAACACACTGATAAAAGAGATGCTATAAAATCTTCATATTCTAATTGAACAGATTGACCTGAAGGATTGTAGCTTTGTGCAGGAGTGGATGACCGACTTTGAGGTGTTCCAGGATGCATTGGAGGAGGAGCACAGCTATGTCAACAATCTGACACGCACCATGTCGCTTACGCTCGACACATTTTACGAGAATCTGATCACATGCGGTGTCTCGGCCAAGACGGGCATCGGCTTTGCAACCCTCATGACGCACATACTTGACTGTGTGACCGAATACAATCGCGACTACAAGCCGGTGTATGAGAAGATGCGCCTACAGCGCATTGCCGAGCAGGAGACGAATCCGCAGCCAGTCGACAGCGTTGATGAGGCCGGCACAGCTGTGCCCATGGGACTCGATATAAGTGTCAGTTGCCCTTGAATGGATTATGTGGAACAGTAGCTAATTGCAATTTCTCTATACTTGCAGGATCCAAAGACCAACTCGGAGAACAGTGTATATCTTATGGCACCGAGCCTAGTGCCGGTGCAAATGGATGCCGATGAGGAGCTGGAAACCGATGCCAAGAGCAAAGCAGAAGAACAAAACTTTCAAAGTTTCGTTCAGAGTCATTTGACGGCGCAGCAAAATAAACGGGACAAACAGCAGCGCGATCAACAGGCGCAGAATCCTTGAAAGTGATAAACTATATACGTTATTAACAAATAGATTTAAGCTGAGAGATAGCATCGCAGGTGCATAACTGTATAAATAAATGTACATTATATTGTAATGAAATGTTTGATGTATGTATTATATGCAGTTAGTTTGCTCTTTATTATTATTCACTTTAACAAGCAAAAACATTCAATATAGTGTTTGTGTTTCATTTTCAATTTTGTTTTTGTATATATTTATGTATGAAATACATATATATATATATATATGTGTGTGTGTATGTGAGTTTATGTGTCTATGTGTTCGCATTGTTCTGTGGTATATATGGACTTAACTGTTTAGCATTTGCAAATAATTTATAACAATTACAGTGATATATGTTGGATATCCATATATATATATATATGTAGTATATATATTCTATCCATGCTTGGAATCTTTGATTTGATTTATTCAATAATGCATATACATGTATATATATGCGTGCTGGTGTATATGTAAATGCAAGCCATTGTGTTCGAAATTTGCTTATATTATAGCATATACTATATAGTATATAATATAATGAGCAAATCAATTGTAAGTGCGCCCTGCCACGCCCAGCTCGCAGTTTTTGTTAAATATATATATATGTATATATGTATATATTATGCTTACAAAAATACAGATCATCTCAAATTACAATTACAACTCTCAATGGTTTACACAGTTATATAGATCGACATACATACATACATGTTACATACAGTTACATCATATTCATAAACATATATAGTGTATACAGTGTACATAGTATTACTTTTCATTTCATTCCTATTCCTATCAATCGAACTATGATCTATATATATACATATATATATATGCATATGTATATATGTATATATGAGCTCTTCAATATCTAACTCTATGCGATTTCCGCTCCGATCCGAGAAGAAACTTAATACTTGATTCATATTCTGGCTGCATTTTCAATTTGTGCTCAAGAGACTGGAGTTTCTCTAGACTGGACTGGACTTAAATGATTGCATATACATACATAAGTATTAGTGCGTTAAGGGTGCGTTGCATAATATCGCCCATCGTCAAGGATGCTCCAAGTGTTCCGATCCAGTTAAATGCAGTTTAAGCTTAATATTTGTGCTAAAAATCATACACACATACATGCTTATCTTATGTATATTCATATACGTAAATCTTGTATAAGTTTGTGGGTGTGTGATGCAGGTGGCTACACATACACACACACATACGCACACCCACGAACACCGAAGAAATTATGCTCACAATGGAAGGAATTCAGTGCTAAACAAAGAGCAAAAAAAATAAAATGTTTTTGGTAACAGCTTATTCAAAGAATCCTTAATATGTTTTCAAGAAACAGTCTTCTAGGTTTTTTTTTTACAATTTCTTATTTCTTTTTTGTTTACTTTGGAAACATAACAATGAAAATTGCTTGAGTGTCATTGAGTTTTGTTCTTGTTTTTATTTATTTTTTTTTTTTAACTTTTCATTTTATTATGCGTTTGCTTTTTTCGTTTTGTTTTTTCCCTATTTTGTTTTTTTATTTTTTATTTTATTTTATTTTTTTTTTGCATAGCTTAGCTTGGACAGCATTTAATTTTTTTTTACTTTTTTTTCGAAAAAGTTAAGTTCTTAACATAATATATATATCAAATACAAGTAAACAAATATATGCACGCATTCGAAATACATTTAAATATGTTTCAAGATCTTCAAAGTAATATATATTTCTATATATATGTATATATATAAAGATTTACGAATATTTATATATAAAGCAAAAGTTTTGTGCACATATTTGATTATTTGTCAAATTTATATTTGATTAAAATACGCAGTTTTTTTTTTTTTTTTTTTTTTTTTTTTTGTTTTTTAGTTTTATTCATTTATTTACTTAAGTTGTTTCAAGCATTTCCTTTTTGGATGTTTTGATCAAAATTTTGTTTATCTATATAGGCCTGTATATCTTTTTGTGTATATATCATAAAAATATGTAAATACATATCTGAAAAAAATAAATAATTAAATAAAATAACAATAATAATAATATTTAATAAAACATCAAAAAGCGAAAAAAGTGGGGCACACGCACGACTAAATTTTATGTTTTTGTTGTTGTTGCTTTATTTTTATATACATGGAAATTAATCATCGTCGGACAGATTTGTTGTTGTGAGCAGTGTGGCATTATCCTCGGCGCCCTGCTCCTCAATGTCCTGCATAAGAGATAGGAGAGAGAGAGAGAGAGAGTTGATGAAGATTTGATTAAGTTCAGATTGACTCAAAGTCTCATATATATACTTATATACACATATCTAATCCATGCCCCATTTCTGGGCTAGCCCTGCTTCAATAAGATTTACACTTTGTTTTTCTTATACAAAATATATTTGTTTTTTTTTTTTCGTTTTCTTGTTACATTCGATAGGACGTATAAAATACCACACGATCAATATGTTAAACATTAAAAGTACTCCGATTTACACACACACACACACGCACGCATACATATGTAGATACGTATATAGATTATTTATGTATGTATGTGTACACACACACATACAGGCAATGTCACATACATATATGCATTTTATATGCTGCATTGCTTTAGTATTTCACTCACACATACACATATACACACTCATACAACACACACACATACACATATATACATATATATATATATAAGTTTAGAGAGACGAAAAAACACAGTTTTGATTCATAAAATTTTGATTTAAATTTGCTTTTTTTTTTTGTTTTTTTTTAGCATTCTTGTATAAAAATAAAAAAATTTGTTTATTTGAATTTAAAATTATTTTGTAATTATAGTAATAAAAAAAAAAACTTATATAATGAAACAAAACGTTTGGGCTTACAAAAAATTTTGCGCTCTGAGAAAAAATTTGTAAATGCGACAGTAGATAAATGTTTCATGTGTTGTGTTGCTTAGTGTATCAAGTGATTGAGTTCACTAATAGAGTCTGTTCCGTTCTGTTCGTGTTGCAGTTGTAGTTGCAGCTGTAGTTGTTGTTGTTGTATTTGTTGTTTGCTTGTAGTTTCGCTTGTTTGTGTGTTTGTTTGTTGCTTGAGCGTCTGGAAGTGCACGGAAGATTTTGTTGCATTTGATTGTGGCTGTGGCTCTTGCTACAGTTGCAGCTGAGCTGCTTCATTTGAGCTTCTGCTTGGCCGGACTGGAGGAGACCTGATCCGCCTCGGGCAGATCGCTCTCCTTCTTGCGCTTCGATTTGTCCTTGTTGGGCGCCTTCGCCTTCTTGGTCTGTGCCGCCAGCAGCTTGGCCTCACGCTTCGCCTCCCGCTTGGCGCGCAGCTGCTCGGTGATGAAGGAGAACACCAGATAGCCCTGCACGGCGATCAGGCCGATCAGCGCAATGACCGCACGCAGATTATAGCTGCCGCCGGACACGCAAATGCCATAGTAGAGTGTGAGCACACCAATCACGGAGGTGGCAAAACGCACCAGGACGAAGCACACGTTGTTCACGATGCCCACACGGGCCAGACGCTCGTCGCGATCGAAGACACCGATCAGCTGGAAGATGTGGGCGAGCAGCTCGCTGAAGTAGTGTAGGGTGAGCAGAACGAGAGCCAAGCGCTGGAAGCTGAGCGTGTAGGCCAGCACGATGAGCGTGAAACCGCTAATGGAATGTATGATCTTGGGCTGTTGCTCCTCCTTGGAGCGCACCTTCTGGAAGTAGAGCTCGGGCAGCATATGCAGATAGTACGACAGCTGGATGATGAAGTAGAACTTGTGCAGAAAGCTCATCGGATGCGCTGGATAGCCCTCCCAGAGCAGAGCCACCTGACCGAGGTAGCCTTCGCGCAGCGCCACGTGCGTGCCCCAAATGAATGAGAGCAGATAGAATGCGACCAGTTGGCCGGATTCGTTGAAGCGAGCCAGCTTGAATTTGGACAGATGCAGCTTCTTGCTAATCTTGTCCAGCACAAACTCCTGGATGATGGCGTGCATGATGATGCAAGTGAGCGTGTAGAAGAATATAGCACAATAGTCCTTGATGCCGGCCACATATGTATAGGGCTTGCCATACGGCTGCTCCCTGCTTGCCTCCTCGCCGCTCACGTTGTGATGCAGCGAGATGAAGGCACTGGCAAACGATGCCGTCGACTCGTTCATTAGCCCAACCACAAACACCATTGCCACACAGGAGATGATGTCCGCGTGGTTTTGTATGACGAACTCATGGCTGAGTATCGGCGGATTCTTGTTGCTCGTCTTGCGACCCAGACCTGGTTTGATGGCCATAATTAATGTTGTTACTTCGTCTCAGGCGTGTTGCTCTGCAATGTTGCAAGTTGATGGGATTAGTGAATGCAATTAACTGACTGCCTCTCTCTGTCTTTCTGTCTCTCTGTCTCTATCTCTCTCTTGCCCTTTCATTCAGTCACACGCTCTGTGTATGCTCGTGGCTGTTGCAACGTCAGCAGTCGCAGCAGCAGCTGACGACGCCAACGGAATTATGGCCATGTGCATGCAAATGCCAATTGGTCCATGCAACAACAGCGCGCACACACACATACACACACGCGCGCACGCACAATTAATGCAAACAATACAAATTTGCCTTGTTGGCACACACACACAAATACACACTTACGCGAGCGCCACAATCAAACACACTCACCCACACACATGTATGCACAAGAGAAAGACAGAGAGAGAGAGAGGCGGCTGCCGCTACACGCAAGCAAATTTCTTTTCTTCTTTTTTACTTTTTACTTTTCACTAGACAAGCGAGTTCAGTGTTGTTGTTGCTTACAGGATTGGAATTTGTGTTACAGTTTGCTGACGTAGACGTATTTCAGTTGTGTATATTAATTTTGCTTCCACTTGTTATTATATTTGTTATTCTTGTCAAACGGTATTTTTCGTATTAGATATTTGTTTTTGTATTTTTTTTGTATCCAGTGTGCCTCTGGACCAGCCGCCTCTACTGCCTGCCTACCTCTGGCTTTTAGTTTCGCTGCTGCCTCACCTGTGAGTGAGTGACTGACTGACTAACTGACTGACTGAATGAATGTGTTGCTACGTTTCACCGCAATCACTATGTGAATGCCAAGGCGGCCTACTGGCAAAACAGAGCCGAGCAACAACAACAGCGCGCAGACATACACTAGAGCTGTAGCAGTACAACAAAACACTGCCAGCGGTAGCGACAACAGCTACAACACTAACACTGACACTAACAACAGCAGCAACAACAACAAAAACTGCCACGCAAACGACTCGGCTCCAATGGGCAATAGTATATGGTCGTGTTGTTGTTGGTTTTTGTTGCTGTTGCCACTGCTGGTTCACTACCACTTGTTCACGTTGTTGTTTATTGCTTGCTCGCTTCCGCACACACTGCACTGTGCCTTCGTCTTGCCGGTTACAGTTAAGCGCTCTCGCTTCCACACGCCCAGAGCGCCACAATATTATGTTGAGGCGCCCAATCGTTAGTGTCACGATGTTTGGCCACGATGTCCGTTTTGATGTTCGTCTACTTCGTGTACGAGCCGACTATGACGTGGAATTTGTTGTCTTTTCAGTTTATCGATAGACATGAAAAGCATCATCCGCATCTTTGCAACCCTGCACCACTTGCTGATAGTGGACATAGCAAAGAAAAGGTCGAGCACGGTATATGCACATACATTGTCAGCTTGTGATGTCGATGTAGCTTCAAATATACACATTTCACTCTCAGATTTGCACAATGTTCACGTCATGCGCAGTAGCCGAGCGCATCACAGAGCTATTGCGCTCTTTGATTTTTGCCATTAACATTAAGACGCGCACATTGCACAACTTATATAAAACCGTTGGCATTCAAAAAATATTTGAATGCAATAAACGCGCACTTAAAGCTATAAATATGAAAGAAATGTATTAGAACTAAATACATATGTTATATTTGCATTTAAGAATCAACTGCTATATGTTCAGTTATTTTATGAGGAGAAATCTTATTGTGGATATCTGCGTATAATTATGTATTTCATTGGTGAAAATCGAACTCTGTTTACTGTTGGCTTTTGTTGAATCGTTTGAAATCTGAAACCCATTTCAGTTACGTTTTTGGGTGATTGTAATTAGCGCAAGGTTATGCAAGCCACTAGCCCCCACATGGCAATTAAATGCATTTTGTACTCACGTTACGATTTCGCTTGCGCACAGAGGACACAATTGTGCGCTTGTTGCGTGCCACCAGGCAAACGGTTATAATTAAAATCATGCCGATAAGTGCAAATCCGAGTAGAGCAGGCAGCAGCACGCTATCCTCAGCCTTGTAGCCCTACAAATGCGAAAAAGAGAGAGAGAATGAGTATTTGTGTGTGTGTGTGTGAGAGAGAGAGAGCTACACAAGGACACAGCCACAGGCATACAATTAGAGCGAGATCCAATACTTACCGACCACTGGACATATGTGGAGGGATCTATGTAAGCCCAACGTGTATTCATCCAAATGTTGTTGCTCTTGTTCTGACCCACATCCGTGTTGCTTGATGATTGTTGTTGCTGTTGCTCCTGCGGCTGCTGCTGCTGTTGTTGTTGTTGCTGCTGCTGTTGGAGCTGTGTGCTCTGCGTCTTGGCTAGCACGGGCGGCATGATTGGTTTCTTGGCTGCCGACTTGAGCAGCGGTACTTGTATGATGCGCGTGGTTAAGGTGGCTGCCATCTGACGATTGGTAAGCGGTGGGGCGGCAGCGGCAGTGGCAACGGTTGTCCTTGGCATGGCTGGGCGTGCAGTGCTGGCCGGGATTAGGGGTACCACTGGATCAGTTGCTTGCATGCTCTGAATTGTTGTTGTTGCTGGTGCTGGAGCAATTGTGGTTGTTGATGTTGTTGTTGTTGTTGTTGTAGTAGTTGTAGTTGTTGTAGTGCTGCTAGATGGCAAAGTCTTGTTGACCTTTAATATGAACTGCTCAATGCCATTGCGATTCACAATCTGCACAGTTTTGCCTACATTCTGACCCAGCATGGCAGCCACCGGTGGAGCTGGAGCTGGCGCTGTTGCCATCCTGGCTCCTCCAGTGGCTGTTGCTGCTGCTGCTGCCGCCGGATGTAACTGCTGTCTGTCGCCGCTGTGTGTGAACGCCGCCTTAGTTTTGAGGAACCATTCAGTGGGACTGGGCAGACACTCGGCGGAAACCAGAAACGGTATGAGCACGGCCCCAATGATCACAGTGCAGACAAAGATCAGGCCTAGATACGCAAAGAATGTGCGGCGTCTGCGTGGAGCAACCGCCGACGCGCTGCGCTTGGCGCCACTGGACGTGCTCGAGGAGGAGGACGTGCACGTTACGGAGGATGTGTTCGCTGCCTGGCAGCTGGCGTTGCTCAGCTTGCCCTCAATCCGGAAATCATCGTTTTGCGGTAGAATCGTGTACTGCAAGCTGTTCTCGCCGTGCCGTATTGTTTTGTACATTTTTGATTTCTTTTTTTTTCTACTTTCGCGTCTTTCTTTTGTTACGATTTTTTTTTTTGTGTATTTGTGTTTGTAAGCGAAAACAAGGACACTGTAGGACACTTTTCTCTTTTTGGAGCTCTGTTTCCTGGTGCTCAATAGTGTTTCACACTAAACGCTGTTGTGTCAATTGTTGTTGTTGTTGTTGCTGCTGCTGCTCCTGCTGCTGCTGCTGCATGCATGCTTCTTGCGCACTAATTTTATGTTTTTATTGATTGAGCGTTGTTGTTTTGCCAATCGCTGAGAGACGAGCGCAGGCAGCAGCTCGAAAATCCAAAACTTTTTGGCGCAGTCGCAATTTGCAAATGCCGCAGTGTGGCAAAACAGATAACGGTTTCAGCGCAGTCCTCTGGCCAGTGCTGGGCAACGTAAGCGCAGAGTGCATGACAATAAGTATATGCCATTCACACAGGACATTTGCACACACACATACATATACACACCTGTATTCATACAGCATGATGCAAAAGAATAGAGAATGAAATTTAAATTGATATATTTTCAATTTATATATCTAAGTCTATACCAATCTATTTCATCGCAGCATACTCAATAATAAATACTTAGTTAACGGGCATAGTATTGAACCTCTTATGGTACATGATTGAACGAGCTCGGACAAAAGCTGCTTGATTTTCACATGCAATATATTCATTCAGCAACAAAGTATGCAAAACGCAGGCAAATCTAAATATTTAAATTTAAATAAAATATAGAAATTAATTTTAAAGTCATGAGTCATCTAAAATTCGTTTACTATTTTTTTATACTGTTGAGACTCATTTATATTTTATTTTATACTTCGATTTATGTATTTACCCTGCTTTCAAATGCAGTTCCATAAACAAATCCATACAAAAGCTAAATGATGTGGCAACTTACAGAAATGGGCATGCACACGAATGCATAGACGAAAGATAAGTGATACACAATCGCTTTGAATAGGGGCGCGGAAAGAGAAATCAACAATGAATTGTATCATAATCACAATCATAAATTATATATCAAAATTTGCCAACAGATTTATGAGCAACAGAAAATGTAACATTAATTGAGCAATCGATCGGTCTCAACCAAGGTCCGCTGCATAGCTAAACGCACTGATAAGAGTCACCACGATAAGCGACCTGACCAAGTGGTTTGCTGCGAGTCCAGCTGCTTATCAAACTGAAATAGTTGGCAACTGTTTAATGCATTGCACGGTCGCTGCCAGAAATCGGTTAGTAACGGAAACTCGATTCAAGTGCGAGCAACATGCTCCTGATAATCTGTCTCGGTGTTGGCTTAACGCTAGCCTTCCTCAGCCTCGGCTTGCTTGTAGTGCTGCCATTTCTGGCCATTTTCATGGTGCTGCTTTGCCTGGGCCTGCTGCTGCTGAGTCGCAAGTCTGTGCTCATTTTTGACAAGTATCCCAGCAAAGGCATCTTTTATAGGCTGAAGTATCACATTGCGTTGCTCGTGCTGCGCAAGCTGCGCGATCGCATCTATAAGCGTAACGAGGAGGAGCTAAGCGCCGCATCGCATCTGGCCACGCTTGATCGGCCCCAGCCGCTGACGGATGACCCGAAGAGCTACGATGTGGTCAGCTTTATGGCTGCCAATGCAGCCGGTGAGAAGCTGATGATCACACTGGAACGGCGCAGGCGCGGCGTACTGAAAGCTGCGCTCTACCTGTGGCTACCCAGCGGCCAGCTCTACATGCTGCCCAAACTACCAGACATGGTGCACTTCACCAGTGACGGCAGCGAGGAAAGCACCGAATTTCGTGGTGCCGGCTTTCACATCTATCCGGAGCAAGCGATGACTCTATGGCGAGTCAAATACCACGGTCAGCTGCGCAGCGAAGCGAAGCAGGAGCTGGTGGATGTGCAGCTGGATATGCAGTTCGTGAGCCACACGGCCCACTTCAATTACAATCGTGATCTCAGCTCTTCGCTCATTGCGGACTCTGTGGCGCGCGAGGCCTGGAACGAGAGATTCTATGGCATGCTCAAGTCCGTTGGCCATATTGTGGAGAAGCGCACCCACTACGAGCAGTACGGCCAGCTGAAGGGCAGCATTGTGTTGGGCCAGCAACAGCTGCAGCTGGAGCTGCGCGGCATACGGGATCACAGTTTCGGCACCGAGCGCTGCCTCAGCTCTATCAATCGCTATGTGTACTTCGCTCTGTTGCTCGATGATGGCAGCAGCATGGTCGTTGGCAACCTAAGTCAGCCCTCCTTCTTCCTATCCTCGCTCAAGGTGGGCTACGTGTGCACGCCCGAGGGCGTCTATCAGGCCATCACGGCAAGCAACTTTGAGCTCTATTCCTACGGCGAGAAGGGCGTACCGCCACAGCATCAAAACTTCATTGTGGAGACCGCGGAGCGTTCGTATCTAGTCCAAATACGTGTGCAGCACAGTGCCGTGCGCTTTGTGGGCGGCGACTGGGAGTCCAAGGTCTACAATCAGTTCGTCGCCTGCACCGTCAACGGCATCGGCGGCCAGGGACATGCTGAATATCTCTACAGGCACAATATGGGACGACCAGATGCAGTGTCCGCTAAGGATCCCGAATGGTATCAACGCATCAAGAACTTTGAGCGAAGCCTTAGCAGCTTGGAACCAGTAGTCGAGGAAGACTTTATATTTTAAGCTAATCCCCAACTCCTCTATACATATACATATATATAATAATGACTTGTGATAAAATAATATTACTCTTCAATCATATTGTGTGAATAAAACCAAATATATTGATTTTAAGTTAGCAGCTGGAGCAGAGGCAACGAGGAATAAACCCAAGTTGGATTTAAAAAAAAAAATTATTTTCATTCCGATCTCCAAGCTAGCAAACAAATAATTTAGACTTAATTTAAAGATCTACATGAGCACTTAAAACCTAATTTTCTCTGGTTATGAGTTCCCATACATAGCAAATTTGTATTTCTCATCTGTAGCCTCCGTCTGCACTAGAGGATTCCATTGCCATTCTTTCTTGAATTACTACAGCTAATCAAATAGACTTTTTACAATTAAAAGGTCTTCATTTAACTAATATTATTGGCGATAAGTTTCAATTAATAGGCATTCGAGATCAGAAAATCTGTCAGCTTTATAAATATTTAAAAATAAGTTGGAGCACAACACTTGAGCTGAGCGGACGAAAACCGTAAGCAGTCAATGATAAGATAAGGCAATTATTTTGGATTTTCTATCAATAAATATTGAAGGAAAAAATCGAAGAAAAAATAAACAAAATAAAAAAGTAGCTATTACGTATTTTATATATGTCTGCTGATTTATGGCTCCAAAAGACAACGACAAGCGTTATCAAAAAGTAGTATTATGCCTGGGATTAGCAACGATCCAGTCCAGCTGGCTGGAATCGTATGCTACGATAAGCGCTATATATGAGAATTACATGGTCAGGAAATACAAATTTTCCTTCATGGAAATCCTCACTGACCTGGGTCATAAGTAGATATTTGAAGCATAATGCTGAGCCAAGATACCTTAAGTCAGAGCTCTCTAGCCGAATATGCTAGATTAGGAGATACCCTGACCAGCTCAACTCGTCGTGTTATTGTAGAGTATAGTACATACATACATGGTTTATAGGATATGCCACGCCCGCTTGCTACGCACATTTCCACAAATTCATATTATCCTTAATTTCCATTACCCTTACAGTTGATATATGTATATAGTACTACATACATTGATCTATTGATCTCTGTTTTATGACATAGTTACCCTTAGTTATTTACTAACATTTATATTTTATTTAGCATATTAACAATGGATAATTAATTGAATTGCATATTTTGTCTAATCAGCGACACATTTTGCTTATATAATATTTGTATATAATAATTTAGTACATAAATCAATAATGCTAGTTATGCTTCCCACTATTTGCATGAACAATATAATTTTCTGCGCTTTGTTAAATATAAATGTTTGTTAAATATAATATGAAGTGATATACTAAATTTCTTTCTATAAAATGCATTGAATTTGTTCTTAAACTAAATTTATAATCCTAATATTATTAACAATGGAGTTGTGTTTCTTTTTGCATGATTTCAAATTGTATTCGTTAATCTCGGTAAATTGAAAGGAATTTCACTTTGCTCCTGTTCGATAAATATTTCATATTGCTTTCAAATCATATGTAAGATCAAATATATTTAATAGAATTTTTGTCCGATTTTCGTTCAAAATTTCCATTCAAAATTATCAGGTTTTAAGATGCTTAACGTTGGCACCAACTCAGAGGTGAGCTCCACGTCGACCATTGTCAATGTGAAGGAGCCGAAAAAATTGCCAATGGTTCCCTCCACCAATCATAGTAGGAATCGTAGTCGTAGTCGGAGTCGAAGTCCAGGTGTAATCTCTGACAGCATGCATCTGAGTCCATCCGAGATGCCGTCGAATAGTCGTCGAGCCTTCCTCCAGCATATGGTGGACAGTCTGCCAAAGTCGGTATACAATCGGGTATTGGCCCTGAAGCACAATCAATTGCAGCAAATCAAGATATCGGAGCAGTTCTTCCGCGAGGTCTATGAACTGGAGAAGCGTTTTTATTTACAGAGTTGTACGCTCTTCGATAGCCGTCGCGACATTGTGGCCGGTGATGTCGAACCGCCGGCAATTGAGCGCTATTGGCACGAAGAGCCCGACGATCTTCTTGAGCAGATTAAGAACTCGGAAGAATTCAAGCAAATGACGGTGCAGCTGCATCACTTACCAGCGAATGCGATAGGTGTGCCCCGCTTCTGGCTGACGGTCTTTCGCAATGTGGCCCTCATCTCGGATTTGGTGCAGGAGCATGATGAGCCATTGCTTGAGTGCCTGGTAGATGTGCGCATTAGTTACGAGCCGGATAGCTATACAGTTATATTTCAGTTTCGTCCAAACGGATATCTGCACACATCATCGCTGCTGTTGACCAAGAAATATATACTGCGTCACGAGGCCGACAAGGATTATCCGTTTATGTTCGAGGGTCCAGAGATAGTCCGCTGCGAGGGCTGTCACATACACTGGCGTGATGGCTCCAATTTGACACTGCAAACGGTGAGGCAGAAGCGTCTCCGGAAAGGTGCACGGAATATACCAAAGGTGATGCCACGTGAGTCCTTCTTTCGATTCTTTTCGCCGCCGCAAGCGATGGATCTATCGTTGGCCGACGAAAAGACCAAAATGGTACTTGGCGCTGACTTCGAGGTTGGCTATCTGCTCCGCACTCAAATTGTTCCCAAGGCGATACTCTTCTACACTGGTGACATTGTGGATAACGTCAACGATGATCTCTGCTCGGTGGAAAATACATCTGCATCGTTGTCCTCTTTGTCGCATGGTGATCAGGATGTCCAGAAAGATTGTCGGAATCGTCCCAGCATTAACAGTGTTAATTCTTAATACTAGTTTTACAATATTCAATAATCGTACGCATTTTCATTCCATAATCATACTATCGACTTATATATACATACACATACAAATTACACACCCTACATGTACAATTGAATAGTTAATTGAAATCTACTTAAATATGCTAGTGTAGTACTCCTCCTCCAAATCGTATAGATCCATGGCCATCTCATCGCGCAGCTTCATCAGCTTTTTATCGCACTCAATTTGTGTGGTCCGAAACAGCTGTGAGTTGTTCGTAATTGCCTCATTCACCGAATGAAAGTCATTCAGTATGAGATACTGTTTGAGATCGGCAACGAGCTTCATCAGCGATTCACCGGCCCGCACTGCAAAACAAAGAAACAGCTGTTAGACGCTTTTATTAAAGTGCTCCAAATGTGTAACGCCTTAAAGGAAATATCTGCAAAGTGGGATTATTCATATGGCTAGCCGTAAGTTGCCTATTCAGCTATTCTAAGAGAACACGATCAGTCTTCAACATAAAGTCGCCGCTAAATAAATATAATCGTTGAAATTGTATATTGCACTGTTCAAGCTGTGGCGGCTGTCCAAAGCAAACAGTCGGCTCTGGGCTGTCTCGCGTGCTTGAATTCTCGGCGGACACTTACCCATATTTGCCGCTCGCACTTGCATCTCCAGTGCGTCCTGTTCGCATTGTGTTATCTTTGAAATTTGAATGTGACTCTCTCTCCGTGCCAACTTGAGGATTTCTGTAAACAAGTGGATAAACAACTCGGTTATTATTGCAGAGCTTAGTGAGAAACTGAAAACACACTGTCTTCGCGTGTCGTATGGCATAAACAAATGCCAAATTATTGACCGAGAAAGAAGAAGAAATAAGACAGCCGTGTGCCAAAGTCCGAATTAGAATCCAAATCAGTTGAATCCCGAACGTGTGTGTGTGTGTGAATATTGTCACTGAGATTGAAATATACAAGCTTCAAATTTGCCGTCGCACTCAAAATGGGCACAACAATTTCGCATTTTCTCTTCGATCGGTTCGTCGCCAAGGAGGATGTGCGTGTCCTGATGATTGGTTTGGATGCGGCTGGCAAGACCACAACGTTGTATCAGCTGAAGCTGGGCGCCAGTTTGACCAATATACCGACCATTGGATTCAATGTGGAGCTATTGCAATACAAGCGTCTTCGCCTAACTGTATGGGATATTGGTGGCCAAAAGCGTGTACGGTCCATGTGGCGCTATTACTACAACAATGCGGCTGGCATTATATTCGTGGTGGATGCCGCCGATGTTGAACGTTTTCCCGAGGCCATGAAGGAGCTGCACTCCATGCTGCGTGTGAATGAGCTTAAAGACAGTGTGGTGCTTGTCTTCGCCAACAAGCAGGACTTACCAAATGCCATTGCACCCGACGATTTAGCTAGGCGATTGCGTTTACATGAGCTGCACCAGCGCTGGGCAATACACGGCGTCTGCGCATCTAGCGGAAAGGGGGTTCTCGACGGCATGGAGCTGCTCTACCGCATGATACGGCAGCGTCCTCAACGTGTGCGTTTTGAGCGTCAAAATAAATCATCCTCCCAATCCTAAAGCTACCTATCTCTTTCTCTCTCTTTCTTTCTGGCTCTATGTCTCTTTCCCTCTATCTCTCTCTCACTCTCCCCACTTGTCAATCACTTTCACTCATTCTCTATATATACATGTATATATTTATGTATAATATATGTATATATATATACATTTATATATAGAGCATTTCTGTATTAGCTATTACCTTCGAAGTTTTCCAACATGCTACGCACATCTTCTTTAAGACGCGCATTATACGACTTAAGTAACGCTTCCTTTGACTGGGGTAGGATTGTAGTGCGTGGGCCGGTGGACATTTTATCAGCGTAGCTATCAACTACACTGATGATGCAGGGCTATATACTGTTTATTTTTACTCTTGTTGTTATTATTTATTTCTTTTCTTTTTCTCTTTCCTTCCTGTTACTTTTATTGTTCTATTATTACCGCGATATTTGCTAATCTTTCAGGGTTGCTCATGGTATCGCTTGTCATGGTATTGCAACTATCGCGAGTACACGATTAAGCAGCGGCCAATCAGCTGTTTTTCTTCATATTATTTTTATTTGGCATAATGGCAAATTCTGTTGAATATTTAGCTAAATTTAATAGATTTTTTTTTATATTCGTTTATATATAATAAATGTAAAACATAATATTAATAAATAAATGTAAACTTTTAATTATACGGGTATAAAAGCATATTTCGTATGTAAAAATCATGTACTGATTAAATATATGTCAACTTAATTATAAAACATATATTTTGAATTTTATTTTATCATAGGAATCATACAAGGTAATCAACACTTATGCGATATTATTGCTGCCAGTTACCTTAGTTTTTTTTTAGCTAGAAAACGAAATTTCCACCACTTGTGACATTATATGTATTTGAATTGCCCATTTTTTATGAATGAGCTGCCGATATATGTATACTATCGATAACAAAAACTGAATGCATCCATAAGAAAAATATATTTGTATTGGAAATGTCTCAATGGTCCATCGCTAGTTCTTGACCTGCAGAGGTAGTGAAAAGAGATCTCGCAAATAGCGTCTGAGTTGAGCAAGGCCCTGCCCTGCAACGCAATTTTCATCAAGATAAGCCAACGAAGGAGATTTTACACCTGTAATGCTTTAATGCTTAAGTCCATACTTGGCGCAGACTCGAATGGTTCTGCGGAAGATCTACCAAGCGGAGGCGTTGGCGTTGGCGTTGTCGTGGCCAGCGGCAGTAGCGGAGGAAGTGGCAGTGGCAGCAGCCGCAGTGCTGGAGCGCTAAGCCGAGCCAGTTACGGCCACGGCTCCAGCTCAATATCGAGTGGTCTAAGTGCGGTTTGTGGCTTAGTCGGAAGCGGCAGCGGTAGCGGCAGTGGCAGTGGCAGTGCAAGTGCTAGTGCAAGTGGTGGCAGCACACCAGCTACCGTCTATTGTCCTGCATGCGTGGCGAACAGTTCACAGCAACAGCAGCAGCAACAGCAGGCACTTGCCTCTGGCGCTGAGGGCCTGACAGCGCGCGAGTCCAAATCAGGGAAGCGGGCTAAGACGCGGAAGAGTGCATCAACGGCTGGCTGCTTGGACGCTCAACATATACGCAACCATCTAAAAATGTCCACATCGAGCTCCATGCGCAGCACCCGCGGCAACGGTGCCGGCGGCAGCAGCAGCAGCAGTAGCACCACCTCGGCTGTTATACCATCCGGCTGCAGCAGCATCGCCTACGATTCCAACAGCAATGGCAGCTGCAGCAGCTTCAACGGCAAAGTCAACTCGCCAGGCAGCTACAGCTGCAATGCGCTCAATGTCGACTTCAGCACCTATACGGCAACGCACCAGTGGTCGCGCATGCTTGAGTGTGCGGAGTTTGTCGGTGCCAAGTAAGTAGCAGAACCCATTTGGAGAGATCGAGCAACTTGACTAAATACCATATACATTTTCCTTTTTCAGACGAAGCAAGCACACTGTGGTTGCCTACAAGGATGCCATGTTCGTGTTTGGCGGTGACAATGGCAAGACCATGCTCAACGATCTGATTAGGTTCGGTGTGAAGGATAAGTCCTGGGGACGTGCATGCGCAACGGGCACACCGCCAGCTCCGCGCTACCATCATTCGGCAGTTGTGGCGGGCAGCTCGATGTTCATCTTTGGCGGCTACACAGGCGACATTCACTCCAACTCGAATCTGACCAACAAGAATGATCTGTTTGAGTATAAGTTTCTCAGCGCCATGTGGGTGGAATGGAAGTTTTCCGGCAGGCAGCCAGTGCCACGTTCTGCGCATGGTGCCGCCGTCTATGATAACAAAATGTGGATTTATGCTGGCTATGATGGCAATGCACGATTGAATGATATGTGGACTTTGAATTTGACGGGCGAGAATCATCAGTGGGAAGAGGTAGAACAGCTAGGTGATCGTCCGCCCACTTGCTGTAATTTTCCCGTTGCTGTTGCTCGCGATTGTATGTATGTGTTCTCTGGCCAGAGTGGTTTGCAGATCACCAATTCTCTGTTTGAGTTCCACTTTAAGTCGCGCACTTGGCGTCGCATCTCCAACGAGCCGGTTCTGCGTGGTGCCACCTCTGCGCCACCATCGCGTCGCTATGGCCACACCATGGTGCATCATGATCGTTTCCTCTATGTTTTCGGCGGCTCGGCTGACTCCATGCTCCCAAATGATTTGCACTGCTACGATCTGGACTCGCAGGTATGGTCCGTCATACAGCCGGAGCAGAACTCGGATGTGCCATCGGGACGCGTTTTCCATGCCTCGGCCGTCATCAGCGATGCCATGTACATCTTTGGCGGCACCGTTGACAACAGCGTGCGACGCGGCGATACCTATCGCTTTCAGTTCTCCAGCTATCCAAAGTGCACGCTGCGCGATGACTTTGGCAAATTCTTTCACGAGAAACAGTTCTGTGATATCCAGTTTGTGGTGGGTGCCGAGGAGACGCGTATTCTGGCCCACATTGCCTTTGTGGCAGCACGCTCTAAGTATTTGCGGAACAAGATATTGTCGGCGCGTGAGGCGCTCCAGCATCAAATGGAAAAGCTCTATGGCGTTGGCCAGGTCGATGCGCTTGCTTTGAATACGGGCGTTGGCGCCGATCGTACACCGATGCTGGAAGTGCGACTATCACATGCCTCGCCCGAAGCATTCGAAATCATACTCAACTACATATATACGGATCGCATTGACTTAAAGGAGTCCTACAACAAGAACATCATCATTCTCATCACGGACATCTATCAATTGGCTGGGCTTTTCACAATGCCCCGTCTGGCGCAGGGCTGCATACAGTATCTGGACTTTAAGATCAATAAGATGAACGTGCTCGAGGCTCTCTACAATGCGGAAAAGAACAAGTGAGTTTCCAGCATTGCGACTTGCTTAGTTGTTCGATAATTAATGCCATCTTTCGTCATTCATTCATTCGTTAGCATTAAAATCATCAAGGATCATTGCATGCAGTTCATCATCAAAGACGAGAACTTCACCGATGTGGTCATGTCCAGTGAGTTTAGCGATCTAGACAAGCCGCTTCTGGTCGAGATAATACGCAAGCGTCTGCATCCCAGCAAACTGGTCATGGACACCAGCTTTGAGTCGAATATTGGTGAGTGTTGGCACATGGTATGTGTATATCTGGTATATATTCCTGATTTGTCGCAAAAGTGATCTTTATACGCCTTAAGTTCGCATTTAGATCCGGGTTTATTGTTTTGCTTTTGAACCTATCTACGTATATTTAAACTAACTTTTTAACAATGAATGTGCCTCCTGGATGGGATGGAATTGAGATGTGAATGGTCAAGTGTTCCTATTGACGGCTCGGACTTGAACTAAGTTTGTAAGCTTTGTATAAAAAAAAAAAACTGCTGTTTCTATGTGACAAATTGGTGAAACACTAAACGAACAAAATTCAATAAACAATAAATGATTTCGCTCGGACTTGGCCGGGTAACTACAGTTGAAATCCATATACTAATCCGTATCGATGCATATACATATATTTAGGTACCACATTGGAGCACGATTTGTCCATGTTCTTAGAGACAACGGGCAAGGACTTCTGCGATATAAGTCTGATTCTGGATGATCAGGTGATACCGGCCCATAAGTCTGTCCTATCAGCCCGTTGCACCTATTTCCAGGGCATGTTCCGCTCGTTCATGCCGCCGGATAATACAGTCAATGTAAGTTTTACATTATACGAATCTATAAAGTGTGTATTAATTATATCACTCTATTTCCCAAACAGATACAAATTGGCGAAATTTCACCCTCGCTGGAGGCGTTTCACTCGCTGCTACGCTATATATATTATGGAGAGACAAAGATGCCGCCGCAGGATGCACTCTATCTGTTCCAGGCACCCTGTTTCTATGGCCTATCGAATAATCGCTTGCATGCGTTCTGCAAATACTCATTGGAGCATAATATAACATCAGAGAATGTGCTGCAAACGCTGGAGGCGTCCGATATAACTAAAATCTATGACATCAAGGATTATGCATTGAAATTAATTGTGAAAGATTTTGCCAAGGTGGCCAGGCTACCAAAGATAGCCGGTTTGTCGCGCGAACTGTTGCTGGAGATAATACGCGCTGTGGCCGATTCGCAAGGCGAGTTTCTGACCCGCATCAATATCAATACAGATATCTGAAAACTAGTGCTGCTACAGCCGGCTTTGCAGTTGTTGCTCGCCTGGTTGCAAATCGGACGTAGCACGTAGAGCAGTAGTAGCGGTTGGTAGCGCAATAAATCATCCACTTCCACATCGTCAAGCAACCTCATGCTTCCTCTCATCGAATCCCAATTGAAACTCGTATTTTGCCTAATGCATTACCATCACTAACAATAGCAAACAAACCCAACAAAACAAAGCATACCCATTGCATTGCACGGGTAATGGACAATCCAAAGAAACGAATTCGACAGAGATAGCGATAGCGATAGTGCAAATAGAGCAAGAGCGAGAGGCATTGCTCTCTCGTGGTTAGGTAAAAGGCTAAGGGATAGTTGTGTAGTGCATAGCTGTTCAAGTTGTAATGAACTAAATGGATTCGTAGGTCAGAGTTCTCTAGCGAATAATAATATTTATTCTGTTTGTATATTTGCTCTGCAAGTTAATGAAGAAACCTAAATGTTTCCCATAAATGAATTGTGTAAAGTGAATTCAATAGCAATTATAAAGCTTGAATTAGACTAAAGAGTTTCCAAAATACTTTCTATGCTATATCTATTCCATAAACTGAACAATTTACTGTACTAATACATTAAATGATGCAAATGCTTCAATGTAAAAATATGTTTGTAGGAATTATTATTATCCAGGTTAGAATCTACTTTAGATAGATAGCTGGATAGAAATTTAATGCCATAGAACCTAGAGGAATGTTCAGCAGTTCGTAGGATGGTGTAGGAAAGCCGGTTCAGCCTAGGGTATGGATTACTATTGTATAACTATGCGATCAGTATCTGAAGATTTTCTGTTAGCGAAGTGAAATGATCTTAAAATGCGAAGCAGGAAATTGCTTGATCGATATTGTAAATGGTGAGGCAAGATATTGAAATGAAAGTCGTATGGAAATTGTATTTGTATTGTACTGAGTTTTATACATAGTTATAATTGATGCTGCCAAGATACATACATGTATATATATATATTGAATTATATATGTATAGAACAGACAAGTACGTACGATTCATAAGAATCATTGAATGGTTATCAAATGCTGGCCGCATTGTGTGAGTCATTGGAAGTGTGAAGATGTTTGTATGAAATATATAGACATATGTATATATATATATACATATACATATATGTATAGCATAACTGTGTGTGTATATATATGTGTATGATTATATGCTTCTATCCACTATATATACATATATGTATATGTGTATGTGGATATGCACAATATGTACCTAGGCCATAAACTTGTCTAATATTTGATTACATAATTTTCGTTTATTTATATTTGACTTATCAGTTAACTGAATGTCCAAGCTTGAAGCTAATACATATATGTAAAAAAAAAAAAAAAAAAATTATAATAATAATACATGTATATATATCCATATACATATGTATATGTGCATGTATATAAATGCGAAACAAATCGAACGAAAATCAATTAAAAAACATTCTGCAAGAGTGTGAGCAATTGCAATGCCAAACAGCAGAGCAACTTTTATCAAGCCTTAAATAATAATCGCACTGAATTCCAACCTCATAGTATACCCCATATGGAGATACAATTGTTTGTATCCAATAACCACCTCACCTATTGGGCTTATATGTATATTAAAATTAAATAAATGAAAATCAAAGACCTCAAATTAAGCGTAAGCAATAGACAAAAATAAAAAAATTACAACAATTATAGAGCAAAGAAGAAACAAACAGTTAACGATTTATAAAATTGAAATAACGATAAACGCGATCAGCAACAAATTTGTATGTCATGTGTAAATTGAATATGGTTTTATATTATTTGAGGTAGTTAGAAATGATTATGTTTCTTGCCGATAAAGTATATAATAATTTATTTGGTTCTTAGGACAGAGTTGTGATAGCTGTTTCTTTCTAAAACGTCATGTTGATGGTATTAATAATTGTAATTATTATTATATTATTGAGTTTAACATTTAATAAGCAATATTATTGTTTTCTAAGCCATTTTATTTGAGATATATTTGCAATTTTATTATTTATATATGAAATTAAATTTGCGAGACAAATATATGCATTAAGAGATATATAAATATATATACACAAATTGTATTAACGCTTATTATATATAGTATATAATCATTGTTGCCCATAATTAACCAACACTGAACAGCCAGTGTTATACAATTTATAGTTGACGCATCCAATCGAAAATATGAAAGTCAAACAATCAAAGCACCTCAATTACCATTCGCATGAAGCTTTTCATGTGCAACGCTTTAAATAGCATTAAATAGAAATAGACCATGAACGATTCCACTCAAGTACTCACACAATATGAAATTGTCGGATAGTGAAAGACTGCGAATCGGTTCCCAATCGAATCGATTTGAACTCAGAACTTTAATTTGTCTTTTGATACGTGTGAAAGCCGAGGCCAAACGTATAGAAGCCAAACACATAGATATGTATGTATGTATGTGTGTATGTAGATATATGTACATCCGCGATAGATACAACATTTTTGGAGTGCCACACAATATGGAATCGTTTCATTTAAATTGTAAGCAAATAGTTTGTTTGTAATCCCCATTTGTATCCCCATGAGAGTGGGCAAGCCAGCTGCACGAATAGAATCGAATCTAAAGACATATTGAACATATTTAATTTGTATTAGGCATAGTTCATATACAAAACTAAATAAAATATACAATTGGTATGCGAAATAATAATAATATAATAATAATAATAATAATATATATGAGAAAAATGTTGCTTTTCAATTTTTGGCATTTATGCTATAGTAGTTGGGCGGCTCCCCAGGGGAATACCCCTAATATGGATTCGATTGTCACACTGTACCCTTGGGTATTTTTAATTTTTGCTGGAACAACTGGAAGCTGGAACAATTTGCCAAAGCAAACTTTAACACTCAACCAGACACACACACACACACACGCACACACAGACACACGCATAGTCGAGAGAATGTGCTAATGTAGCTGGGATGCTGGGAGCATTGTAGAAATACAAATACCTAATAAAATTGTACACAAACAAACAGTTGGCAGCGCATTGAGATAGCAGAGGATGCGGCAACTGCTCGATGGATAATGTAAGATAGCACAGCTCGATGGAATTAAAACAAAACAAAAGGCTGCCAAGGACAAAGCCAAAGCCGAATCGTGCGGCTGAGCGATGTCGCCTCGCCTTCGTCTTGCCTGCCGCCTCCTGCCCGCTGCCCCCTGCCCGCTGCCCCCTGCCTGCTGCCTGCTTATCAAATGCAAATTACAAAATCAAATATGCCAGAGCCAGAGACCGAAGTGCTCCAGGCAATGAATGAGCTGACTGAAGCCAAGCAGGCAGCATTTTTGGGCACAGTTTCAATATGCCAGCACGCACCAGAGCTGGCCGCGTGACACGAGCAGATATCGTTGTTGTAAAGTTGTTAATGTTGGGAATATTGCATGCTATATGATAAAGCCACGTTTATCTATATCTCTCTCTTTTTCAATCTCCCTCTCTTTCTCTCTCTCCCGCACTTTCTATCTTAATCTATGTATCATCTCTGTCATAGTTTTGCCTCTCTCATTATGTCTCTGTCTCTGTTTCTCTCTGTCTCTGTCTCTGTCTCTGTCTCTGTCTCTCTCTCTCTCTCTCTCTCTCTCAGTCTCTCTCTCTCAAAACTTTCTCTCATTTTCTATTTCTGTTTTAGCGTTTGTCCTTCTCATTTTTAATCGCTCACTACCTCTCTGTGTCACTGTTTCTCTCTCCTACACTTTCTCTCTTACTCTCTCTCTGCCTGTCTGGCTGTCTCTCTCTCTCTCTCTCTCTCTCTCCCTCTCTCTCTCTCTCACCGCTCTTTCTCCTGACTATCGAATTGACATTTCAAATTTGTCACGCGCTCATCTCTACAGACATCACAAGCTGGAGTACGAGCTGGAGTCTGTGTGTTGGCCTTGTGCATGTCAAAGTTTCAGATACAGCTACAGCTATAGATAGAAATACAGTTACAGATAGAGATACAGTTATATATGTAAGTGCACGCTTCTCAGGGCCTACACTGACAATTCAATTTATTGCCATGGCAACATGCTAAATTATTTGAAAACTATCTAAACTGTGCAAGTCTCGGGGCATTGAGTCTTTACTCTTCAATATCCAAGCTGAAATTGCATAAGTGTGCTTCTCTGACGTATTCCCAACTTTTCGTAATTTTGACAAGGCTGAAATGATTTGTAATGGGGAGCATTTCATTGGATATGAACAATTTACATTGGGTAGATGGTGAGCTAATACTGTTATAGAAGTTGTTGCTTTTCGACTATATAGGTTTATGTATGTATATCATATTATACACTCAAACACTCAGCCTGTCTCATGCCTGAGCAACTTTCAACTTTTTGGCAGATTCCTCGAATAAGTTTCGTTGTAAGTTTTCAATTATGGAGTCAAGTAGGGTGCCCTTTCTTCCCTCTATATACGTATAGTTTACCCCAATCTCTTATCTAGCTAATTCCATGCCCATGTCTGTCTGCCGGCCTGTTTCTCGCTTTTCCTTGTCGGAAGCGGCAAAAGGGAAAAAAGAAAAGAAAATTCCTTTGCCGCCTGTCAATTTCTAAGTTCATAATTTAAGCCAACAAAGCCCAAATGCGATCGAAGTCAATCAGCTATATAATATGTCTATATGCTGGCATTGGTAATAGGCCTACACACACACACACAAAAAAAAAGGGGTATGGCTGCTGGGGGTGGGGGATTTTATTTTTGGGGTGGCTGCGGCTCGTTTCATGATGCTTTTTAATATCCGCTTCATGTGGATTTATGCGCTTCAAGTTCACGCTGAGCGCCAACACATAAATTTCATGGCAATTGAAGTCCCCATCCCCCCACCCAAAATAAGAAAGAAATAACTCCAACAACAACAAACCGAAACCCCAACCCTTAAATCCCCACAGCTGACAAAGGGTTAACTTGTATTGGCTGCGGGAAACTTTACTTAAATTGACTTGTGGCATTTTTCAAAGTTCTTTTCGATTTTCCTTTTTTTTCCTCGTTGACCAACTTCGATTAATTTATGGGGATAACGATTGGCGCTGCCTCCCACAGCCACAGTGCGGAGCGCGTCTCATAAAGTGTCATTAAAGTAGCTTGCCTGATTAAAGGCATCAATTTGGTGGCATTCCCATACACACACAAACACACACACACACACACACACACACAACTCAATCCTACCATTTACCATTGCATATACCCATAGAGAGAAGTTTAATTAAAAAACTGCGCCCCAAGCGTCCAAATATGCCGTGTGTGCCGCATGAGAGTGCCAGACTATCAAATATCCTGCGCGGGAAGTGTAGCTAGGGGCTTTATTTGATAAACCTGATATAACTACTCCTACTTCTTTCAGTTAGGTGAGGCTTGAAATTAGATGAGCGAGAATCTTTATTGAACACATTGTAAATTGATAAAAAGTTTGATTTCAGCTTTTCTCTGATGTACTTGCTCAAAGTTTTTTGTTTCATCTGCCTTCATTTTAAAGAAGAGTGAACTTGAGCTTAGATTAGAGAGAAACTTGATGCTAGAGAAAAGTTATCTTAATTCAAGTGGAGTCGAGTCACAATATTTGTACCTCGCTAAATCGAAAATCGCGATAGATCGAAAAAAATGCTATCTCCTTGAAAAAATTTGTTGTCGATATTTCTCGATGATTTGAATTTCTGTGTAAAAAAAAAAAAAAAAAAAAAAAAATCTTGCCATTTCGAATTATTGGGACTCGACTGTATTTAAGTTTGATCTTAGTTTCTTGGCTAGACAGAGCGTAGTTAATATGTCTGACTCAAGTTCCTTGCTCAGTCTGTTTTCTGTTTGTTAGAAAGAGAGCTTGAACTCAGATGAGAGAGAAACTTGATATCATACATTGTACATTCATCTAAGATTCCAGCTGTTATCAGTTTCTTACTTCATTTGTCATATTTCAGATAGAGTGAGGTAGTTGCGGAGAGAGAAATTCTATATAAGATTTTTGTTGATACAAAGTTGTTTAATTCAAGTTATTTATAGATAAAGTTTCTTCCTTGAAGAAACCATCAATTTTCAGTTTCTCGATGAGTGAGGCTCTTGCTCTCAAGTGTTATTTATAGTGACTCTAAGTTTATTTTAGATTTAAAAAATGTACAACACTTTAATGTTTCTGCACAGACGCTACTGGGGAGCCGATATACCCCAGTGGCTTGTAGACGTCGTGGTGGTATTAAAACAACACCTGGCAATTGAAGTTTAATTGGGCAGACAGAGAGAGGGAGAGAGACAGAGAGAGAAATGCAATATAAAGTAATTACGTTTTGCATGCTGCATGGAAGCGTTATCGAATGCTCGATAACGGGTACAGGTACAGTTGTGCCTGGGTACAGTCAGCAAGTGTTTAAAGGCCCATTTGCAAGCTAAGTAGACGCTTCGTGTGACATTCGCTGAAGGACATTTGACGAATATATACGAATATATATATGGGACAGGCTGATGGGGATTGGGACTGTGCTTTGGTCTTGTGCGAACCGCTCTTATCGGCTTTATGGCGGGCGATAGTTTTCATTTACTTTATGACACTTCCATCAACTAGTTGCCACTGTATGTGTGTGTGCGAGTGTGTATGAAAAGGTTAAAGTTCAGTGCATAGTTTTGCTGTTAAGTACGATACACTAATGTCGGGGGAGCTGAGGTTGGGATTGATGTTGAGCAGGTTCAACTGATTTGCGGACGGAGCATCAACGCTTCCTTTTCTGTCGTTTAACTTTTATATGAAATCTAGCCGAGCACCCCTCCACCTATACCTCCATATCCCCTTCTGTCTCCACCTCTGCCACGGAACTCAGCTCCCACGTGTTGTAATCCGTTTGGCACATGACATTTGGGCGCATCGTGTGCTTTATGGACCAAATGATTGCCTGCTCAGGGGCTCAGTGGATTCGGCATGACGATGACAGCCAACGGTAAAAGGACGAACTCTCATTCCATCTAAGCTGAGGGCACGTGTATGTGTGTGTGTGTGTTGGGATTTCATCTTCTATATGAGCTGCTCTTGCTAATAAGTGGGACTCTCGGGTAGGCTTTAGCCACGTAAACACACACACATATGTATATATATATATACATATCATGTGTGCACTTGCAACATATTTTACCAACTTGGCTGTCATGTATGAAATGTTAGGTTAGGTGCGACTAATTGTCCCTCTTGAGCTCCCAAGCCGGTGCTGTGCAGCTGTAGAGTAATTTGAAACCGTTTTTCAGACAGCTGTTCTAAGCTACTATTTATTTACTCATACCTCAATTTCAAGTTTAGGTAACTTAATCTCACATTAACCTGGCTTGCTGGCATATGTACGTAGGCCGCTAGAATTCTTAGAGAATTGGAATAAAACAGCAAAGTTCGTAGGAAAAATGAATTGCTATTCAACATTTGTTATTATAAGAATAATAATCTATTGACTATGGAAGACTTTTGCTAAAGTGGAAAACAAATCGAAAAATGTCAATAGAAATTATGTACCGTTTTATTAAGGTGGCAAATAATATAAGATATATAAAATATAATATATAATGTATAATATATAATATATAATATATAATATATAATATATAATATATAATATATAATATATAATATATAATATATAATATATAATATATAATATATAATATATAATATATAATATATAATATATAATATATAATATATAATATAAAAATTATTTGAATGCATACACATATAGACATAACATTATGATAATGATTTAAATGATATAACAACATTGCATGTTGTTCACATGCGTAGCTTGAAAATAACAGTTGACCATTCCTACTAACAATCCCTCGCTCTCACTCTAACATTCTCTTTGTGTTCTGTTAAGCGCACTGTTAAAAGACACATTTTGTGTTGAGAGCCCTGAGTTGATCTGTTCGTGTGGGGGGTGACGTTCGCGCAATGAGACTCAATAAGTCATATAGCAGAGCAACTTCTTCATACTCGCACACACATGCACACATTCAACTCAAGCGAACGCAGCAGTCGCATATTTACCAACACATACACAAATGACTTTGTGCTCATTGAACTCAAGCGAAGGGACGGCAAACAGGAGTGAAACAAAACAACAACAAAAACGGTTGCAGCCGATCGCTAACGAGCTCGTTGAAGAACCGACGCAATCGGCACTGTTAAAATGCACTCAATCGTGCACAATCGGCTGCTCTCTGAGTTTTTTCTTAGCGTGAGAGTAAAATACACTCATTTGGAGATATCGGCAAACGGTTAGAAGTTATTTGCGAGCTATGTATGCATGTACATATGTATGCATGCAAGTGTACCTATACTTATACATGTTTAGCATCCTCTAAAATGACTAAGATGCTAACAATAATCATGTGGAATGTACAAATTGCATTTGAGTAAGCGATAAATTAAATTCAATTAAATGTTGCAGCAACTGTTAAGCCAATGACAGAATTTATTCGCTACATAGAATGCATGACAAACGTGTGTATGTGTGCATGTGTGTGTGTGTGCATGTGCTGTGGCATGTCAAATGTGCGGAGCATAAATTGAATCAATTGAATCTAAATTAATCATGTTAAGCTTTCAAATAAAACTGTCTATTGCCCATGGAGCTTATTCAACTGAGCTCACTGCTGCAGGGCGAGGTGGGCGTGGGCATGGGCGTGGGCGTGGCAAGGCAAGCGCCTACGGACATGCAATAGTTTCTTCTTCTATTGCCCTCACTTGAGTCGATGGCAAATGCATGCATGATGAGCATAAAGCACAAAATTAAATTGTAATTTTCATGCATGTAATTATCGCTCGCACACATACACATACGCACACACACACACACACACACACACACATACACACAGCTTGTGTGAGATGCGTATCTTTTGAGCAAACTCTTCAAGGTGCTGCCCGTAATATTTGATAGACAAGACTGTGCGTGTGTGTGTGCGTGTTTGTGTGCGTGTGTGTGCCTAATAAGATTACAAATTATTTTGGCTAATTGCCTCCGACATAACTAATAACAACTGCAACAGCAGGAGCAAAGCTCACAAAGCCACTTCACAGGGACAAGCGGAAGTAGGGAGCGCAACGGGGGCGCCAGAGGGATTGGTGGGTCGGTCGTTGTTGCTTGGGTTTGGGGCTTCATTGCGCAACGGTAACTGGTTGTGTGAGCTCTGCTCACGTAGCACGCACCGTGCCATTGCTAGCATTTCCGCCCAGCGCCTAATTGTATGCCATAAAATAATAATTACATGCCATGCATATGCAGAGGATGTCGAGGAGCTGAAGCATTTGGCAGGAGGCAGTCAACAGTCGGTAGTCGTAGCAAAGATTTCCGTTTCACTAAACTGCGAATTGCGTTGCAGCCACTTACCAAAATTGCAATCATAATGCACGACCGATTCCAAATTATGTTGCATGCAACACATGGCATTAGCGGAGTGACTCGCTTAAGGTTCTCAAAGCGATTTGTAGGATTAGAAGCTGTAAGTAAAGGCATAGGCAAGAGATCAGATTAAGGCGATGGAAATGATGAGGGAAATTAAAATATATTAAGTATTATTATGCGAAGAAATATATGGGTATGTATATAGATATCGCATGGGCTTTGCTCGGCTCAAGATTAATCCATAGATGTAAACCTTAGCCTTCATAACACTTCGGTAGATTAGATTATAGCCTGTCTGCTTCTGTGTGTCTCTAAGTATGGTCTACAGACTAATTAATAATAATAAGTTGTTCCTATTAAAACAAAAATATTAAACGAATTTTTGATACAAGCTCGATCTGTGCGTACTACACAGCGATCTAGGAAAAAACTCTCAACTCTCTAGCTCTAATGGGTCTTGAGATCGACGCGTTCTTATATCAAACAAAAATCCAAAAGTTTGTTTTGCTATTAGCTTCTGGGATGAGAAAACAGTAAAGAAAACTTTTTGAATTTCCAGCTTTTGTGCTTTGAGCTCTATGCGGATAATCAATCAGAAAGTCAGTTATTCAGTCAGTCAGTCAATCAGTCAGTCAAGTAGAAGCAAACACTTTTGTGTATAGTGAAAGTTGCCTGCGTTTGGTAGTTTATGCATTCCGAGCTCATGTGTCGATAGGCGCACTGATTGCCATGGAAATGTCAGTTAAGACTCTTTGGCTGTTTGGCTTGGGTGCTTGGGCTACCCCAGCTCCAGCTGGGGCTCGGCTCACGTCGAACGGTAAATGTTTATGACGTACTCAAAATTGTCTATCAAGTTCAGCTGACGATGTCGCGACATCTCTGCCGAAACAGCCATAAAATGTCACTTGAAGCAAGTGGAGCAACGGAGCATCGCTGAGTGGTTGGGTGGTTGCGTGCTTGGCTGGGTGGGTGAAGAACCTGACTGACTGACTGAATGGATGTATAGCTGGATGGATTTCCAGCTGCGTGGCAACTTTTGCCTTTTGTTCTTATGATTGAATATTTAATTCAATATGTCGCCCAACCAATTTGGTTTAGCTCGCTTTTTTTTTATGACTTGGCGTCGAATCACACAAAGTTTGCTCGCTTCTAATTAGGCGCATCATAAACATTTTATGCCAGTTGCCCAAGGAACTCACAAGGACGACAACGACAAACTTGAGAAATTCGCCAAAACTTGGCGCACACAAAAGAAAATTTCACTTATTATTATTATTATTATTTTTTTTTTTTAATATATTTTATAGATTGATATTTAGCTATGTATATATTTATATTTATATATATATATATATTATATTCCAATCAAGTTTTAGTATGATGAGGCAATAAAATTAACAAATATTTTCTTGGTCGCATGCACATAAAATGCAACACACACACACAGAGACTATAAAATGTGTGGATACAGTTTTGTTTTTAAGTATTTTGTTATTCTGCCAAAAGTAAGCCATAAAAGCGGTGCTAAAAAAGTTCAGATTCAAATTTGAATTTAGCTGGAGTCCTGCAAAGGCTTTAGTTATGTAGCAAGATGTACGTTTGAATGTAGGACACATTGTATTATTCATCAGCTTTAACTTTAATATGTGGAAATGACAGTTAAATGTAACATCAACCATTTCGTCGCTCTAGCTCGCTCTAGAGAGAGAGAGAGAGAGAGAGAGAGAGAGAAAGAGAGAGAGAGAGAGAGTGAGCGAGAGCGAGAGAAATTGGCTCGTGCATACCCTAGAATTATCGTGTATTACGACTTTCTGGGGTGTAGCAAATTGGAAACGTAATCTTGCAATATCTTGAGTAGTCTAAAGTTCTTGCTTAAGTTTTTATTTCCTTATATGTTATTATTTATATATATTTATTTTTATTATTATTATTATTTTTTAATTTTTTTCTCTTTGGCAATAAAGCTGTTTTTCTACATGAGAGTAGTATGCATACAAAACAACTAAAAAACATAGCAAAATCTGGAGTCTAAAATTGTAGAAATATTGTTTCCTAATACAGTAGAATCTGACTATAACGACACTTAAGGGACCGTCGGTATACCGTATACGTTTGATCATAGAAGTTTAACTGGGGACCAGAATTTTCGTCTCTATAACACTATAAGACGCTATAAGCGGAGTCGTTATAACCGGATTCTACTGTATTTCTATAATTTTAGAGTCCAGATTTTATTTTGTATTTTTTGCATGTATTTTATAATTTAATTTGAATAAATAAAATACACATATATTTAGATAAAACTAAACTAAGTTTAGTTTGAAGTTCATTGTAATAGCTATGCAAATATCTATACACTTATGTGCCTAAGCTAAATTCTTCATATCATTTGCCATGCTGCCCATATTGCTGCATAGCGTTGCCAGACTGTTTTTGCATAGATCAGAGCTAGTACTAGGAGAGACTTTATATGATATTTGCTTTAATTAAGCGTAATTTCATACATAATAAAGTGCATATAGCAAACAAATCAAATACATATAAATATATGTATGTACAAGTTAGGGTATTGATGCATCGGTTGATTACAAATTGTCATACGATGGCCGCTGTTGCTTCCGGCTCAACGGCGGCACCAGCTGCACTCATAAAACGCTGCGTTCGCTGGCCCCAAAAAGCGGAGTTCGAGTGGAACCGTGCAGTGGAGTAGGTGGAGAAGGTAGAGAGAAAGAGCTTGT
Source organism: Drosophila arizonae (assembly GCF_054131065.1). Taxonomy (NCBI): domain Eukaryota; kingdom Metazoa; phylum Arthropoda; class Insecta; order Diptera; family Drosophilidae; genus Drosophila; species Drosophila arizonae. The sequence goes on from NC_142927.1 coordinate 19,327,028, forward strand.
AATTTATGGACCAACAAACAACATTGTTGACATTATTGACAAGCAGCAGCAGCACCAGCAGCAGCAGCAGAGGCAGCAGAGGCAGCAGGAGCAACTGGACAATGGGCGTGAGAGGCGAATTGCCGTCAGTTTTGGGTCCCAAAACAATATGCTTTTTATGATGCTCCCTCGTTCCGGCTCGCTCTGTCTCTTTCGCTCCTGCTCATAATTTGACAGCTGGCGACCTTTCAACTGACTTGTGTGCCCTCCCCTTCCCGTTGCGCTCATTGCCTTGGCCACTTTTCGTTGCCCTCGTTTGAGTTTCAGCTTGAGTTCGAGTTTGAGCTGCACATAAAATACTTTTTCTTCCCTCTTCTTTCTCTTTCTCTATCTCTCTCTCTTTTTTTTGTTTTTTTGACAATTTTAATGAAACATTTATAAGTTAAGAGCGTACAAAATGGTATAGGGCTGCTTGAATTGTTAATGAAAGCTCATGTATGTGTGTTCAGACATGTGTATATGTATGTAGAGAGAAGCTGAAAATTGTACAAGTTTTGATTGATGTTTCTATTGTATTATACATTTTTTGATTGCGCTTTTATGTAAATATTTGTATTTTATTTTAGGAAATGTCTGGCAAAGGCTTGACTGTAATAAGACTTAATTGTTTTTTGTGCTAAAGCTGTTAACTTATTATCGATCAACAGTCTCGGAAATAACGTCTATATAGAGTAACCTATTTTATCGATAAATGCAAATTTTAGTTAATCGATATCACTTTGCTAATAATTCAATTCAATTACTTTGTTAATGATCAGTGACGAAGTGATATCGATAACATCACTTACCTTATGTCTCAATTATAGATATGCAACTCATAGCTTTGTTATTAATCAGTGAAGAAGACTTATCGATAACTGAAGACCTAACCTAATATGTCTGCTAATTAACTGTGAATTCACCCAATAACTTTGTTATCGATAAATGAAGGCTTTATTGATAAATGTAGGCTTTAATAATTAAGCAATCAGTGATTACTCTTCATATTTGTATATCATATCTGTTATCGAAAAGTAAAGTTATCGATTAGTCGAGCACTTGCAATCTAGCAATCTATTGACGTCGTTTCAAGCAATCGCTTAGCATTGAAAACTTTTGTCGAATTCCATCTAATAATTTATTATATCCTCAAATGTTTATGTAGCGCATTTGTAAGCTCAATAATTGGCTATAAAATTGTTGTCTGTCTTGCTGCTTCTTCTCATTTACGATGTTTTCATCCTGCTGCATGTGTACAGTGCCCCAAGACATAAAGCCCTGACAGTCGATGGACAGCTGTGCCACAAAGGCCACAAAAGTCCAATTCCGACTCCAGCTCTCTCTGTCTCTCTTTCTCTCTCTCTCTCTTTCTGTCTATTTTTCTTGGTAATTTGTGCGCGTCTCGTTCATAAATTGGCAAATATGCATTCAGTCCGCCTGCTTTGACTGTAGCCAAAATTCTTTCCACTATTTCTAAGCCAATAAAAATCATATTACGCATACGCCACGGCTACCGCTCCCTAAGGCATTCACACACACACACACACACACACACCCTTAGCTCTAAAGAAACCCACACAGACAGATCTCAAAACGCATCAAAATGTTGCACTAAACTTTATTCACAGGCTGCCACAGCCGCAGGCATTGCAATAAAATGAATAGAAAATGCATTTCAAGTAGCACTGAAAGTCCCAAGTAAATGCCAGATGGATCGAGCGTACGGCCAGGCGGTTGCGGGGCGTCTCTGGCATGCAGAAGCGCACAAAGAAATATGATAATCAAAGCTCAACCATAGAGCAAATAACAAGAATGACATGCGATTTGCTTGCTAGACCGAAGCGCGAATACACTGAAAAAAAAAAGATTTGATATGGCTATGCATAAAAGAAATTAAAGTTTTTTTTTGAGTAGCTTAGAATTATATCCCTTACATATAATCGTAAGAAAGCTACTATTTGGCAATACTATTGTTCCATAATCTGATAATTTCTTGAGAGTTTAAAGTAATTTTACTTTTTAATAGAGTTTTCGATCTCTAGGCTCTAGACTCTAGACTCTAGTAGAACATCAACAGGTTTTCATATATGTGTATAATTAGTTATAAAAGGCAAGCTTTTCAGCAACTCTAAAACTATAGATTGCTGTAAGCTCTCATAACGCATATTCTAGTGTTGGTAAACGACTAAATTACACTTATTATAGACAAAATACATATATTATATTTATAAGCTGAATATGGTTCATATTGAAAAGCGCTTGCAGAATGCTTGATAAAGTGCTCAAGGCCGGCCAGTGTTGGTAAGCGCATAACATGCGATGAGCGCAAAATGTTTATCCTTTCAGCTTTGGCGTCGACATCGTTGCGTAGGAAATGTTATTGTTAAATGTTAGTTTTGTTATGCAAACACGTTCACAGACAGACTTACCCAAACACACACGCACGCACACATGCACAGTGATAGTTGCGAAAATATGAATAGTCAAAGTCGAAGTTGGCCATATGTTCGCCTCAACTTTATCCCACAAAAACAGTTGCCAGCGGTGAGCGGGACATGGCGGGGTTGGGTGGGGCTGGGTGGGGCTGGGCGGAGCTGCGAGCGTTTTGTTTGTGCTCTGCTCTCTGTAGAGCTGGCTGGCGGTGTGGGCGTGGCTGAGGCTGTGGCTGGGGCTTAAGGGTGTTTAAGGTAGCTGCTGTGGCACAGTCAAATGGCAAAGCGCTAATGGGAATTTGCGTTCGTCTGCGTTTTCGAGAGCCGCTCACGTCTTGTGCTTTAGCAGCAATAAGCGTGACTGCCAACAATGGTGCAACAAACAATGCCAGCTTCCAAAATGCAACATTCAAATGCAGCGCTTGGGCTGCGTAGGCGTCAACAGCAGCAACAGCAGCAGCAACAACAACCACAACAACAACAACAACAACAAAAAAAAATAGCAAAGTTGCCAAATAGAAAATTGCAATGCACGCCAAATGCAAACTATGGGTGCGTGTGTGTGTGTGTGTGAGTGCAGAGCCATCTCTAAGCTTGCCACATGTTGTGGCTGCACAAGTTTTTGGCAGGCGCCAGCGGGCAGGCAGGCCTGGCAAACAGAGCAGAAAAATACAAGTAAGAGCATTGCAGTCGGGCCCTACCGACTGCAGAGTACTCATTTAAGGCAAAAACGCTGTCAGATCCACTCTCCGATTTGCCACGCCCCCAATTGGCATATATATATATATTATTAGGCCTATCAATAGAGCCGTTAAATTTTAAGTTCCTAGCTATGATTGTGTTTAGTTACCCATTGATCTTCCTTCCTCTGAGTCCGGGTATTTATACTCATAGTCATATACTCATGCATATTTTCAGCCCTTAGATCTATTGTGTCTATTGCTGAGCTTGTAAGGCTCAGCATAGGTCTATTACGTATTCTTATTTAATCGCTGTGGTTATAAGACTCTTCTCTATTAAATATTTTTATCCTTGTCTTATCCTTATCTGTTTGGCTCACACATTAGGCAGGTATGTATACGATCTTTGTATATCCGTATGTTCATGCCTAAGTAATGGAAAATATGGTTTTACTCTATTTGCCACGCCTCCAATGGGCGTTGATATGTCCACTATGTCATAGTGATTTCGAGCTGCCAACCCAAGTAAAAATTCCAAATTTCGATTCTCTACACATGTCAAGGATTTCTAAAATACCAGGAATTCATTTTCTGATTAGCCACGCCCCCAGTGGGCGTACCGCGAACACTTGATAATGCAAGCGTAGGTTTCAAATTTCAATTCTCTATCAGTTTAACGACCTTGGTTTCTGTATTTTATGCTTTGCCACGCCCCCAGTGGGCGTATCGAGAAAATCTTGAAACTTGATGCCAAGTATAAGTTCCTAATTTCATCAGCTGAATAGACGAACGGATCGGACAGTGAGACGGCTAGCCAGACAGACGGACAGTGCAAAGAACGAATATACTCACTTCTCGCTTTTGTGAATGTGCATAAAAAATTACGCATACGCCCAGTTAAATCCGCAGCAAATTCCATTTCTGTTTGTCGGCCGTATGCGGCATTTGTTTATTTATTTATATATATTGCATGTACATATATATACATATTGTATATGTGTCTGTGTGTGTGTGTGTGTGTGTGCAAGCGCAATTGCTGCATACTTTTTAGCGCGCATGAATATGCAACAAACACAAACAGCAACAACAACAACAATGCGAACAATGCGCACAAAGCCGGCAAACGGTTTATTTATTTATTTGTTTGCTGCTTGTGTCTGTCTGTGTGCGTGTGTATATGTGTGTGTGTGTGTGTATGCGTATTGGCTGACTCGCGGCCATTTTGTGACTCCTCTGGCAAACTCAATTGTGCATGCCATAAATGTTGCAGGCCGACTTTAAGGCCAGCTGCAAAAGGAAACTTTAATGCGGCCAAAACACAAATGGCCATTAATAATATGAATTCGGGCTTGTGTTCAGCTCTACCCCTCGCCCGCCTGTCAAATGCCAAAGGGACAGCAAAGTAATTTCATGTTTTTTTTTGTTTGGTTTCGTTTGCTTTTGTTTTCGTTTTTCTTTTCTCTGTTCTTTTTTTTTTTTTTTTTTTTTTGAGAGCTCAGAAAATGAAGTTTGCTGGGCGCGTTAACGTTGCAATTCATAGTTGGCGCTTGATGGCCAGCAAATTGAAAATGTCAAGTGCATGCACACACACACACGTACATACATTCACACACACACTGACAGGCTATCAAAGCGCATTTTGCGTTGAAAACTTGCTGCAAGAGTAACCATTGAGTGCCTGGCTTCGTGTCGTCTCTATGCTAATTGAAAGTAAACACATTTTCCATCATGCCATATGCATTGGAAAATTTTCGAAAATGATCATAGAAAAATATACTTATGGCAGTTTGCTTGCAGAGTGATGCAACGAATGTGTAAGCCATAGAAAAAGTGACATGAAAAAGGCTTAATATACTTTGCTTTTCCTCTGTCATGCAGGCAATAGTGATAGTATTTTTCTAAAGAGTAATATATTTGTAATATTTAATATTTTAATATTTATTTTTAATCGATTTATGGTATAGAAAAGTGTTGTGTTTGACATATCTTTTATTTAGGAGTACAAGAAACATTATCCTTTTCTACATAGAAATTAAAGTTAAAAATAAAAGTTACAAAAATTAACTTAATTAAAAAACTACAACTTAAAATTAAAACTTCTCTCTCTAGTGTATGTAAAATAATATTGATAGTATTTTAGATGCATATATTTATGTACTTATTGAATACAGCAATAAGACTATAATTTCAAAATGTTAAACAGAATTCACCATTTAATTACCGGTCAATTTATGTTTGTCAAATGTGCATACAATCATTATTAAATCTTATATAACAATTATTAAAGCGCAACTTAAAATTCGGGATCAGTTTATCAATTTTTTTTCGACATACACAGAAATAATTGAAATTAAAAAAAGGGAGATATAATTTTTATCGACTTATCGCGATCGAAAATTGTCGAAACTCGACTGCATATAAGTTATAAATTATATATACATATTAAATATATGCATCTATATGAGATTTGCCCTTTGAATGTATGTATGTGTGCTTATAATTGTAACAGCTATTATTGTTAGCATTAATAACTAGATTCCGACTCAAATGGACGGAATTAATTGATAATAAGCTCACAAACAGGTTACTGGAGTACCCCGCATAGCTTTAATAAACATTATTAAAATAAAAAAAAAAAATTAAGATAGCTCAGTTTAAGCTTGTCGAATGACTAAAAACTCAATGAAAATCCTGGCTGAATTGTTAATCCACATCGTGAAGTAGATCGTTATTGTGGCTGCAGTGCAGGCTGCCAAGTCTGGGCAGGAGTAGACTCTTTTCCCTTTCCTAGTCAAGATACGGAAGAGCTTTGCAACGCAATGAAGAAATCGTAGCTGCTATGGCAATCAGCACAGAAGAAGAACTGCAAAAGTTAGGCCAAGTCGAGGAAGTTGTGAGATATGATATACCTGCAATTTATAATGGCAAGGATATAATTTACAGGTACAATAAAAATTAGGGTTATATTACTGTGCTATTGCAATTGATTTACCCATTGGTCACACAATATGCTTATTGTATATAATTTGCTGTAAACATTTTTGATTGCAATCTTAAAGCAAAGGAAGCTGTGGCAAGTCTAACAGTAGCTCACCGCAGCCAAGTTTTGGGTGGCGAGAGTGCAGCGCGTTGCACGCGGCTGACGGCTCCTCATGCACTGCGATGCTAGCTAGAACAAACTTTTCAATCACCGCCAGAGCCGGCGAGTCAACGTCATTGCCAAGGCATTAAATGAGAAATGTAGCAAAGTAAACATGCTGCAAATGCTGCGATGGATGCTGCCGGGAATGATGTGGGCATGTGGCACGGCTTTTGGTTGCCGGGGCAGCTGACTCCAGCAATGGCAGTCAATCAGCGAGCAGTCAGCGCAACAGCGCAAAAAACGTACCAAAAAAAAAAAAAAGAAAGGAAAGCCAAAAAAGAAAAAAAAAAAAAGGAATAGCTGAAAAAAATAAGTCAAGTAAAATAAATAAAATGCTACAGCGTTTAAAATCAGACGAAGCGTGCAGCTGGAGCTCGCTGCTCTCAGTCGCAGTTGGAGTTGGGAGCTGGAGCTGGAGCTGGGAGTCGAAGTTGAAGTCAAAGCTGAAAATGTTGCAGACATGTTGGCAATAGAACGCCATGGGGCATGCAACGCGACTGACGAGCAGCAGTTGAAAACTGTGTGACAAATACAAATCACTTTAGATTTATTTGATGAAATTGTTTGATGATGTAGAAAAGGATTAACGCCAATGATATTTGTGTAACGGCACAGCGGTACAGCGGCCCCATGCAGCAGCTGCAACAGCAGCAGCAACAAAATTGATTTAAGATGAAGACACAGACGAAGATGAAGCATGACAGTAATCAATGATGAATGACCCGGGAATAAGTGGCAAGCGGCAAGTGGCAAGTGGCAAGGGGCAGCCATTGACTCTTTGAGAAGGTCGCTCCAAAGTTAGCCAAATGAATGCATAGATTCCGCTTGGGTTTCACTGCTTCTGCACAACAAGATCTCAGACATCTAGATCTACAAGGCGCACAATGAGCTGCAATTCGACAGATCTATGTAGAATCTAAGAATCTAAGCCAATGGCATTTAGAAAAAATCTTAGCCAAGATAAGCCAAAGATAGACAGAATTTCACCCAGAGATAAAAAGCATCAGAGCTTGTCATCTAGAAAGAATGTTTGTTAAAATAGAATAAACACCCACAGAATTTTACTCAGAGATAAAGAGCATCATGCCTATAATATTTAAGCGTTACGTGCTTCGGACTTGGTATAAGAGTCAAAATATATAGTAATACATGTAACAGAATTAGAGCTTTACTAAAGTCTGTAGCCAAAATTTAGTCTTTGAGCTGACTTTAGATGAAAAGCGTATAACAGTTTATGCTTAGACAATAGAAAAACTCATATAACAGTATAGCAGTATGTCGAAGTAGAATATTATATATGTAGTTTCAATAGAATGTTTAAAGGTATTTTTTATCATATAGTTTTAATAGAATGCTTAAAGGTATTCTGTAGCATAATCGTATAACAGTATAGTAATCTATTTAGTAATAATTTATACCAATATTAAGCTTACATTGAATTTATTTCATACGTTATCTCTTTCAGTGCAACATTTCATTCCAATGTTACGTGCAATTATACATATAACAGTATAACAGTTTATTGTCATACGAATAAGAGTCACATTGAAATCGGATCAAGCTTACGTTCTATATAAAATATAACAATATAACATATATTATATAACAGATTAAAGTATATGGGCTCCTCTAAAGAGCGCATTTGATTGCGAACAGTATAACAGTTTATTAGTATGTACATTAAATTCGCTGCACATGTGAGCTCCTTCAATCAAAACTGTATAACAATTGACTTTAATGTGTGCTGTTATAAAAGTTCGACATTTTTTATTAGCTGTATAACAGTTGAAGTATAATGAACTTCACTTTATGACAATCTGATTGTCAAATGCTTATGAATGGGCACGTAAAAAGGTCAGTATAACATTTTTTAATTGCATGGAGCAAGCATGGATCATAGGCTGTCATAATGGCTGTGTCGTATAACACTTTGGCATTTGTAAGCGTTTCATACAAACGTTGGCCCTTCGTGCAGCTGTGCGAGCTGCTTTAATTATAATTTCACAAAAGCTGCCGTGACATTTGCTTGAATCGAGCTACGCCTACTTAACCCTATCTAAATTGGGTCACATCTTTCGCTCCCTAAACTCGCATCGCATCGCATCGCGTGGCTTGACCCGGCTCAACTTCTTTTCAGACGTCTGGCAGCCCTTGTTTTATATGGAACGACTTTTGAATTATGTGAGAAATCGCTGCTTAGCGATAAGCAGATGCGAGTGTGAAAGAGACCGACGCTGAGGGCATGAGTGAGGGAGTAAGGGAGTGGGAGAGGGTGTGGCGTGGCTTCTTTTGATATAATCGGCGAGGCATAAATCTCAAGACCTGCCCGGCGGCTGCAATTTACGGCACGGCCGTAAATTTTTATAAATGTCCTTGTAAATAAACTCGCAAATATGCTGATTTAGCATATTTGTGATATATGAATGCGCATGGCCTTGTGGGCGTGGCACGCCGTGCCACGTCTGTGGTTTATGCCAGTTCTGAATGTGTGTGTGTGTGTGCGGCATGTGTGTGGCAGTTTTATTGTGTGCTTGCCATGTCCTTCTTGTGTTTCATTCCCATCTATATGTATATATTTATATAAATTTTACTTTTTTTTTTATTGTATTTCCCTTTGATTTTGGTCTATTTTCTTTTATTTTTTTTGTAAGCCTGCACTCCCCCGGGATGGATGGGATATACTCAAAACAGAAAAATATAAAAATAAAAGACGAACAACAAGTGATAAATAAAAAACGAAAATTTTATGTTGCATTAACTTTTGCGTCGCATAAACAAAAGCACATGTGTAATAAAATTTATGCATATAAACAGACAAAACAACAACAGCACACACACAACAAACAACAACAACTACAACAACAAGCAGTGAAAACAACGACCATCGAGACAATGAAAAGCACGTTAAATATTTTATAGAGCAGCATGAAAGTATGCAGCGCTTTTTGTTCCCTTATTTATTCCATATTTTTTCTACCCAAAACGAAGGAAAAAGAAAAATAATTATATCGTTATACGAGCTCTGTGGAGACGCATACAAAATGCTTATAAATACGCCGAGCAGCTGTGCCAGAGAGAGACTTATGTCTTCCCTTATAAGACTCAAGCGCTGGTACTATATCTTAAGCATATATCATTTATCCAGCTACGAACTGTCAAACGTTTATTTGTAACAGAAATTTAAATTTTTATTCTACTCTGAAACGAGCCGTTAAATATCCAATATATGTATCACTACACTACAAAAGATTATATCATGAATACTTAAATAAGATGATGGGCAGAAATGTTAAGTATACGTATGTGAAGTATAAGATCACATACTTATAATATAAGTGTAAGTAAATCAAGTGTAAGTATTAATAAATTAAGTAAGTTAAATATAAGTACGTTTGTTTTATATGTTACGTAAAAGAAGGTATAATTATAATATAATATATATTAATATATAAGTCAAGCATAAGTCAGCTAAGTATAAGAATATATATGTGAAGATATGCTAAATATAAGTTTAAGTTGATATATAGCAGTGTATATATTAAATATAAATATGTTAAATACAAGGATGTTAGTATTAAGTATGTGAGGTATATTCACTTAACATTGCCATACTTTTACAGTGCTTTTACTTAACAGTAGAATTAGTTTACTTTTACTTAACAGAATGGAAGTTAGTATGTGTATGTGTGTTTAGTTTACGTATGCTCACTTAACATTACCTCAATTTTACTTAACAGTCAGGTGACTTTTACATAACAGTAAGCTAATGAAGAAAGCCTGTTAAATTTATGTATGTTAATGTATGTCAAGTACACATAACCCAAGTAGTGTTAACTGCAAATATAACATATTGAAGTATGTTAGCTGTGTTTTGAGCACATAAACAGTATGTTAAATAAATATTTATACGCATTATGGGCACAAATTGAATAAAATCAATTTTTCCAATGTCCGCCAAAGCTGGTTAAGAGTTAATTGTAAGTTTACCATTATTCAGCTGAGTTGAGTTATTTCCATACAAATTAAGCGGAGCGTAATTTGGATGGGGCTTCACTGTGGCAGTAGGCAGCTGGTGGCTGTTAGCTGTTAGCCGGCAGTTGGCTACTCGCATAACCGATTGCCAGCCATCAATTTGATTGTAAATAGTCGTTCATGGAGTGCTTTTGGCCACAATTGCATGCCAAATGCCATAGAGTGCACAAATCGCCAGCAAAGCGGCACCAAAACCGATTTGCGAATTGCGATCAGGCTAAATGCATTCGGATGCCACAAAGTGACCACAAAATGCCAAATGCATTCACTTCACGAGAGACAGATTCACAAATACCCCGAAAATACAGCCCAACAACAACAGCCCACATGGCCAACGCCATGCCTTACTCGTATTATCCATGTTTATATTGGCCAACATTGCCATGCCGTGGCCAATGCCTATTTATGGCACAGCCAGCAAAAGCCATTAGAGGCATCAATTATTTTCAAATGCTGAATAAGCCATTGCCATCCGGATGTGTGATAATTATTGAAACCAGCAGCAACGGCCATAAATGTCCCTGGCTGAGCACTCAACTTGACTGATTGTAGCTGAAAAACTTTAAAAATTCATAAAGCTTTACCGGCTAGCACCGTCTTACCGCGTATTAGGCTTGAGGTAGGTCTTGGTAGTGCTGTTTATGAAATTGACTTGTCTAAGGAGTCATCGAGGGTTGTTAAATCGCCTTATGATAGCAGATCGCATCGGGATCAAATGATATATCAGCCAGCAACTGTAACTTATCGATAAATTAATTAGCTTTCATTTGATCAGATGGCAGTGATTGCATAATACAGTAGAGTCTCGAAATCGAAAATCGATATATCGATCAAACTTATATGCCCTTAAAGAAAATGAGCTCTCGATAATTCTCGATTATTTGAAATTCTGTGTAAATCAAATTATAGATACTCGATTGCATTAATAATAATAAAAGGTATGTACGAACTCATCCATCTCGAAACCCACAAGAGCTAGAGCCTTGAAAATGTCAAGTTGGCTTCACATAATCGATAATTACAAACCCATGATATAGTGCTTCGATCCACCCACATAAGCTGTAGGTATTCATGGCGCATTTTCAGCTGTGCAACTTAAGTAATTTTCAGGCAGCTCTCATATATTTGTTATCAGCTTAACTCTTAAATTCTTTAAAATTTATGGACATTCAATACACAGAGCTTGTTTGCCGCTTTCTTTCCCCATCGCTATCTCTCTCTCTCTCTCTCTGTGTTTGTCGCCATGTTGGGGTGCGTCTGTGTGCCCTCTGCATTGTGCTCGAGACCCCGTGCTGCACAATTGTAATTTTTGCTCACTTACAACAGTAATTCGTGTTAACTTTTCGTGTAATGTGCAAATTTATGGCACAAATTTCACACATTCACTTGCAACGCGTCTGTGTGTGTGTGTGTGTGTGTGTGTGTGTGTGTGTGTGTGCGTGAGAGAGGGCGTGTTCGGCGGGGGGTGTGTGCCGCACAAAATAAAAGTGAGTGCCAAGAGCAGATATTGCTAGGGGCGACAGGTCTGACTGAGTACAATGGGCGTGCTCTGCAGCTGGGCTTATCGATATCTTGATTGATAATCGATATACTTTTTTAAGCCAATATGAATGAAGTCTTAGTGAGTCTGCTGAAATTTACCTTTATGTTTACGACTTAGACTTAAATGTTAAATGCTTATCGATTTTGCTTAAGATATTTTAGCAGTTACCGATAATTTATCGATATTTAATCATGTGTCAGGCAGTAAAAGTAGAGCTAAGATTTAGTATAGTACTGAACTACGGCCGTCTATAGGTAGAACTCTACATTGAGAGGACTACAGGTACTTGCCAACAATTTAACTTCATGTTAAATATATTACTGCCAAAATCTAATATTTTTATTTAATATTATGATAGACCAAACGACAAAGAATTCGATTGATTAATATGCTAAAAATTGTGTGCTGTCAATTCATAGATCTATTCATACAGTATAAGCCCTTGTCAACAATTTAACTGCTTGTTAAGCATTTTCTTATATAGAGACTATTTAATAATATCCAAATAAGACTGTGTTCGAGCCATTAATAATCCAAAAGCTGTATGCGTATCGATAGCTCTACGCAAACCTATCGATCCACTGTTATCCGATTGAATGTCTTTTTATATGCGATAGGGGCAGTTAGCAATCGCTAAGCAATCCATTTGGCCAGGGATTCGAATCGGAATCCAAAGTTCAAATACATTGCAACAAAATGCGCAGATGGCAAATATCTTAAAGCCACAAGTGATTGTCCCCCAATGGCTGGCCAAAAATGTCGCTCGCCTGGCAACCTGGCACAGCTCCTCCGCACATACATACACACATACATACGCGCCTCCATCCTCCTCCAGCTCCACTGAAAAAAGTCAAAGTCATCGTCGCAGTCGTTGTCGCTGGCGACTGTGGCCATAATTTACAAGTGGCTGGCGCGTACCAATTGGCTGCAGTGCAGCTACCTCTGCTCCTCCAGCTCCACTGGCTCCTGCAGCCACTCCTCCCGGCTCCACCGGCCTCGCTCAGCGCGCACTCATATGTGCTGTGCGGCAAATGTGCTTTGTCTTTGCAATGCGGGACAATTTATGGGGCTCTGGCAATGCAGACAGCGTAAGAGGTTAATAAAGTTTAATAATTTTGTCAAGTGTTAACTGTGGATGACTTTAATCTCGGGGAGCGCCTAAGCGTATGCAACGCTCGCCGCGATTGCCAGCTGGTGGCCGTAAAGCTGTACACCTTTCAGCGGGCCCCCCGAAAACGAAAATACATATCGTAAATAAGCTCACTCCAAACTTTTCCAACTCGGTGGGGAGGGGGGGAGGCAAGGCAACGGCAAAGGCACCTGGCTCACCTGGCGCAACGTGTCGTAAAATGGAGAAAACGTACCAGCTGGCCGAGCGCAAACGCATCTATCAAAAATTTATTTTTACTACACACAAAAATTAAATTATATAGTCAGTCGCTCAACTTGATGAATAAGTAGTCGTAAAAAAGTGAAGTCCGTCAGGGCAGCGAGAAGGGAGAACGGAAGATGGAAGACGAAGGACGGTGGACGATGGACAGTGGACGGTGGACGGAAGCAAGCCACGTATAGCCTCACAGTTGAAGCTGGCAATAGCCGGACGTCAGCATAAAAATCAATCTAATTTCATTAAAGTCACTCACCATAAAAGAAGAACGCAACAACAACAACAACAACAACAACTACAGGAACGGCAATAGCCATAGCTTGGCCAAGACAATGGCCAACATCCAGCGAAAATTTCATTTTTTGAATACATCCAAAATAACGAAAAATAAAAAAATCTTGATTTTGTTTTTGATGTGAGCTGCTTATTAAAAAGCGTAAATGCTCTAACGGTACAGCGCAAGCGAAGGGGCATAAAAATGGGAAACAGAGAGAGAGAGAAAGAGATAGAGAGAGAAAGAATGAGAGCGAGAGAGACGAAAAGACTGTTGCTATAAAGCGGAAGCTGTCAGCTTTTATCGCCTGTTTCATGTCTTAATTGTGAGTAAATGCCTTTGGAGCTTAACAGAAGGAAAATATTTTTAATTGAATTATAAATTAAATTTATTTTTTAAATATATTTTTAAGTTTCAATTTAATAATAATTGTATTCCTAATTAGGTAGGTAAACATACATTATATACGTAAGTATGTATGCAAATTCCTGCTCTAAGAAGTCCAACTATATTATTACTTCAAATTACGTATTACTTAACATATTGAAATAATTTAACAGTAACAGAGTGTTAATTGATCCATCAGCAATGCTGGATGAGCCTAACTCGAAGACTGTTGTTTGCCACGCTCACATTGGGTACACATATAACAACACATATGTATGTGTGTATATGTATATATATGACTTTATGTCATTCACATGCGTAGCTTTCATATAACTGTTGACCTTTTGATTCCTTACGTTCTGCTCGCGAAATCAAACGAAGGAAAAATCACTCACTCGCTCTCAGTCTTCGGCTCTGTTAATTTGCATTTTCTGTTAAGCGCCTTGAGTGAATCTATTCGTGTGAGGAAAGAGATGTGATTCGCGCAATGGGATTCAGCATGTGAGCAAATAACAGAAAAACTCAGAGCAAACGGTCTTCACATTCGCACACACATGCACACACTCATTTCAAGCGAACACTGCTCTCTCATATTTACCAACACATACAAAAAATGACTCTTCGCTCATTAAACTCGACCAAAGTATCAACGAACGATAAGAGCAAAGCAAAACAACAACAAAAACGAATGCTAGCCGATCGCGAAGGAGCTTGTTAAAGAAACGGTGCAATCGGCTGCTGTCTGAGTTTTTTTCTGGGAGTGAGCGTGGGAATAAACTCACTCACACTAGCAGACATCTTCGAACGGTCAAGCGAGCTGTGTAAGCATATATACATACATACATATACATAAACGTGCCATTTCATATTTCTTTAGTCATTAACTGAGCAACACAAAGACATTTTTATTTTGTAAATTAAAGTTATTGAATTAGGAAATTTAACTATTATTAGCATTATTATGTACTTGATGTACATATGTATGTATTAATGCATATGTATGTTTAATCTTACCTAGAGAAAATAGAAAGCAACTGTATTTCCATATACGCTGATGCATGTATGTATGTACATTCACATATACACATTTTCTATTTCAAGACTCAAATTTCAATTAATTCAGATAAAGATTAAAATCTTAAATAGAAAAAACTGATGGTTTTTCTCTTTTAACTGTTTTGTCGAGATTTTAAAATTTGCATTTGGAACAACTTGAAAATGGAGTAATGTCATTTATAACGCAAGCCTAACTGTATTTCGTTGTAAAAGCTCTATTCATATGCGTCAACGACATATTGCAGAGCTTAATTTGAGCATGAGATGAAGAAGGGGGGGTAATGAGCCTGAGCCTGGGCACGGGTTGACTGAAGGGATTGTTGCTAATTTCTCATGCAAGACGTACGCCGTAATGTAAATCCCGTGTTGAAGCGCACGCATAACTCACGGCTGAACAGAAAGAAAACACACGCAATAAAACATTTTACGTTGCTGCTTAATAGCAGCCCGCTAATGACACGCCCACGCGTCACACACCTATTTATACACACGCGCTCTATCTCTCTCTCTCTCACACACACACGCACACACTCTCAGACATACACTCCGCTAGTCAGGGGTATCGGGGCAGCCATAAATTCAATTCAATTCGACCAGCAGCTGCCGGAGCGGAGTTTCGAGTGATTTTCTTAATGTAGTTCTATAAAGCCAAGCGAATGCGAATTGAAAAGGGTTTCCTTTGCTTTACTTTTCTCTTTTCTTTGCTCTACGCTTCCCTTTCCGTCTTCAAATTTCTTGCATTTCTTTCTCTCCACATGCTTCACATTTCTTAAGTGCTTCGGAGTTGGGGGAGGGGTTGGAGTAATGCAGCGGCTGCCCCCTCTAATGCCTGGTCTAATAAATTTTCACAATGCGAACGCTTTCCCGGCTTCAAGACGGGGGCGTAACTGATTTTTGAATAATATTTTACTTGCAGGTGAAATGTATCATGTGTGTGTGTGTAGTGTGTGTGTGTGCAGGGGGTGATATACTAGGCGCAGCCTCCCTGTCTACCTGCCCGGTGTAATTGCCTGAAAAATTACCGTGTCTACATGACACGCACACACGCACGCTTTGGCATTAAATCAAATTTTCAGTCCGTGTAATTGGATGGCATTGAGAGACGGAGAGATATACACATAAAGAGAAAGAGAGAGAGTCGCTCAAATGTCGAGTAGATAGAAAAAGATCAGCCAATGCTAGATTTTAGGATCACCCATACAGATATTCTAAATTCGCATCAATCATAGAGGCAAGTTGAGTTTCATTGTATACAATTTAAAATATGTTCCGTTTGCAACTGTTTCACATGCCACTGTTCGATCTGATTCTGTGCTATAGTTGTTAATTATTACTCTCACTGTTTCATATGCCATTGTTTCGATTGCTTGCACTCCATTAGCCCATTTGATAACATTTGCTTGTTTCATATGCCACTGTTCCATTTAGTACTATATACCACTTGTAGCTTTGACTCCATTCATATGCGGTTGTTTCGATTGACCCTTTATATATTTCATCAACCCATTTGCTATAGTCTGTTTGTTTCACTTGCCGCTGTTCCGCTTAGTGACATATTCCCCCGTTCCATATGATGTGCTTTTAGCTAACACTTAAATACTCTCACTGCTTCATTTGCCACAGTTTCAATAACCTCTGTGGATATTCCATTGTCTGTTTCACATACCACTGTTCCACATGATGCTGTCATAAAACTGTATATCAAACCCTGCTATTCCATTTCATATTCCGTAGCCCATTTGCTCTGGTTTGTGTGTCACCTATGTCATTGTTCCACTAATGTTCCATATATCACTGTTTCGATTGCTCCTGTTGCGCACTCTACTATTTCATTTATCACAGCCCCATTTGAAAGATGTTTCCGTTTGATTTGAATATACTGCTGTTTCAAGTGTCACTGCTCTCTCTTTCTTTCTCTCTCTCCTGTTTCACAGCCCATTGTTCCACTTGATGTTGTTTCCCTATTCACTCGTACTACTGACTGTACACACAATACCATAGCATAGTTTTCAGTGCTGTTGCACTTAGCAGTGTTTAGTTTCCCGATACTCGATCTGTTTCAAATGCCACCGTTCCATTTGACACTGCTCTGATTTAATAACGCATAGTTGAGCGGCGACTGCAACTGATATGAAATACAATAAATTGATATTGATGCAATGGGTAAAGGCCGTTGGGTTGTCTCTGCCACCCAGAGTGTTCCAGTTCCGGCAGCGTTCCGCATGCATGTACCGACACCCATATGACAGCTGTCAACCGTTTGTCATGTGGCACTTAACACATTTTTGTTGCCGTGCCCAAAGCACTCGCCTGTCATATCAAATCTCAGCGTTTATTTTATGTTTGATTGAAACTCTGATTAATTTTGGCAGGGCCCGGCTGCTGGTAGCAGCAGTGGTCCGCATGGGTTCCGCTTACCCTGTCTGTTATCTCACGTTCCATTGCCCAATTCGCGCTGTTGTTTATGTGTGGAGCCAAGCACAGTGGAACCAAGTGAGCAATTTCATTTGTATAAGTCACTATTTTTTTAATGTTTACATGTTTATTTTTTTAAACTATATACATAAATAAAATCTGTAGTATTTTAGCACAATTTTCTAACAATCTAACCTATTCGTTCAGCTTCTTTTTCTAGTTCATCGACCCACTGTGCGTTGCCTGACTGCAAAAGTTACTCTAATGGCCCAACAATACATCGTTTGCCAGTTCCATCTTGAATGCCTGATGTTCTACTTGTAGCAGTTGTTGCTATTGTTGTTGTTGTTGTTGTTATTGCTGTCAGAGCCTTGGCACAGGTGTTTCATTCGCCTGGTTTTCATTTGTAATGAGTAGCAGGGCAGTACGTAGTTATAGTACACGTAGCGCGCATTGCGAACACGAGTGTATGTGGACAACATTCGCACCCAAGTCCCGCACACGCACAGACCCGGCTCAAAGAACACGGGGGATACAGCGGGTGGAAGGGAGAGAGGAAGTGGGGAGAAAACAGGAAACGGGACACCGTTGCCACGTCCTACATATGCTAGAAATAATCTGTCATATGCTCGCTACATGCGCTGCGAGCAATTCGACAGTGTACATGAGTTGTTCCATGGCATGTGAACCGTTGGACAGCGGAACTAGTTCTTTTCTGTTTGTGCTTTGTGCAGGTGTAGACTGAAAGGCATGTACATTATCTTGATGTGCATGTGTATATTTGGAACTAGACAGCCAAAATGAACTAGTTCATTGAAAATAATAAAAATTTGAAAAGTAACTAGTCATTAACTCCCACTTCTTGTTCATATAACATTTATCGTCATCAACGTTAATTAGCACTAGAGTAACTCGGTTTTGGTTCATGGTGAACTAGTTCATTAAGCTACATTTTGGCATTACTTCATTATACTTGGTAGTTCTTGATGAATTAGTTCCATTATATGAAACTTTGGCCATGACTTTCCTTACTTAATATGTCCATTATCAAAATAGAGCTTCTGAAATTAATTAGCATTTCATAACACTTTTTCTTCGCTCACATTGAACTAGTTCATTTTAAATAAAATTAAACCAGTTCAAGCTATCGCCCAAAAATCCAAACCCGGTTTAAATTGCTCTTGTGCCACACTTTATCCATTTGGAACTAGTTCATCTAGCTCATCGCCATATAGCAGCGCCACCAATTGTTTTAGTTGGCCGAATCTCTTGCCTATTTCATGTTTATCACTTCGCACGTCTTTTTCTTATGGTTTATAGTTCAGTTGCGCCATTGCGGCAATGGGTACTTCGTTGTGCCACGCCCACTTGAACTGTACGCCCATCTAAATGACGCATTTTGCCGTTTGTTGCTGTTGCCTGTTGTTGTTGTTGTTGTTGTTGCTGTCTTTATAACTTCTACGCGGCTGTCGTTGTTTATGCGCACTGCGTGATCACATTTGGTATCAAGGTGCTGCTTCCCATTGCCTCCTGTTGTCCTGGCCCCGTTGGCAATGTCTGAAGGTTAAGCCACCTCAATCATCTGAGGCTAGGGCATTTGATTGTTTTTATCGCAGCAGAGTAGTGTGGTCGAAAATTTAAAGATATTTTTATCTTTTTTAGGAATTTTTTCGTTGTGTAAGCTCTAGTTCATTTAATAGGAAATTTTTATATTTGGAGATTATTTGTATTAAAAATTCATTTTGAATTAGTCAAGAGAAGCTCAAGTTCATTTTAGCAAAGGAACTAATTTTAGTTATTGTTTAATAAATTTGTTGTGTATTAATTTTTAAATTTTAAGGGGAACTAGTTAATACCAATGTAGGTCATTTTAGCTAAGAAATCGATTTCAGTTTCTATAAAGGGAATTTGAAAATAAATTTAAAAAAAATTCTTGTGACAAATAGTTCAGGAAAATTTGAATTATTTTTAGCAAAGTAACTGACTTCAGCTCTTGTTAAAAAAAAACTAAAAAAAAAGGTTTGTAAAAATATGTTAAAAATTATAATAGGAACTATTAGATGCAAATCAGTTCCTGTTAAGGCAATATGAATATTTTAAGAATATATATGTCAGAAAATTCTTTTTGAAAAAAGGGCAAGGCGAAGGTTGATTAATTTAAGCTTTTAACAATAATAATAAAAAAAAAAAAAAAAAAAAAAAAAAAAAAAACAAATTAAAAAAAATAAAAAATAAAAAATAAAAAATAAAAATAATAAAAACAAATTAAATAAAATTAAAAAAATTGAATATTTTTTAAAAATATGTTAAAAAATCAATTAGAAACTAGTTAATTCAAATTTGAGTTCAGTTTAGATAAATAATTGATTTTTGTTTTTGTTAACAAAAATTTTTATATTTAAAAAATATGTTAAATATTTTAAAGTGAACTTTAGTTCATTTTAGCTATAGAGCTGACTTCAGTCAGGCTCTGAAAATTTAAAAAATAAAAAAATTTAAAAACTCTTATGTGAAATAGTTTAAGCTGATTATTAAGTACCTGTCTTTTAAGAGGCCTTTTAGCCATGACAATGAAGCTCTTGTCATATGATGTGTTTGTATACGTAGTATCTGTAATTTAACTTGTTGTCAAATTTAACACAAGCTTTAAAAACGAATCGTGTTTGGCAACTACAATTGAATTTGACATGGCAAATAGAGATGCCATCAAGGGTTGTCTTTCGAGTGAATTCCAAGCAAACACACACAGACACACACACAGGCACACAGATACACATACACGGCAACAGGCATACTTGACTATGAAGCACCTGCATATCTGTCGCTCGCATAGCTTTCATGATTTAACACTGAAGCACTTGATGCATCAGCATCCATCAGAGCGCACACGGATCATCAACAAGGATACTTCAGCAACAACAATAACAACAACAACAGCAACAACGACAACTACGTCAAAATCAAGCGCAGTGTATTGCAATTACAATAATGCATGAAACCCAACAAAGTCATCCAAGTTGAAGTGGCCAAGTGTCGGTGACACGGCCAGACAGCAGCTCAGCAGGATAGCCGGACAGGAGGACCAGAGGACAGCAGGGCAAATGAAGCGAGTGTCCTGCTGCCCGCTGACCAGCCAGCGGCAGGAGGCCAGAGTCAGTCAGGTGAAGCTGTGGAACGCTCTTGAACGTCACTGATTACATGTGCCCATAAACAACAGCATAAATGCCAGCCAAGTTGTAAATGCCAACAGCACAGCTAAGCTACATGCAGCAGCAGCAGGAGCAGCAGCAGCAGCAGGAGCAGCAGCAGCAGGATGCTCATCATGCGGCTGGGCCTGAAGATTTATGTGGCCGGATTTTAGTTTTAATTTAGCAAGATGCCAAATTATTAAGACAGGCTCGTAAGCAGCTGCCTGCCACAAGCAGGAAACACACACAGAGTGAGAGTAAGAGAGAGAGAGAGAGAGAGAGAGAGGGGCAGGAGAGGCAGTGTGCAGCTGTGTCGCAGCGACAGCGCGTAGGACATCCAAGGACGTTGAGTACGACAAAGTCAATAAATTTTGTGGCACTGGATTGGCCAACGAGCTGAACTGAACTGAGCTGCACTTATTTAGTCGGGGCTATCCACTCTCTGAGCCACTCGACAGACGCTGGGTTGCAGCTGCAGCCGGTCTGCACCCTCTGCCAACCACCCAACCACCCACACGAATGCGGCCCACTCCGCTGGTTCCGCTCGTTTTCCCAGGTGTCCCAGGTGTCTATTTTAGTTGCTTTTAACTTTGTTATGGCCACAGCGTCTTACAAGCTTTTAAGGATAATGTGCCTTGTGCTGCCAAGGATTGCTGCCAGGGATAGTTGCTCAAGTTGTGGTCAGTCGGCCAGACGCTGTTCCATAGCTGCTGAGATTTCTTCAGCAGACTTTGGCCAGCAAATGCACACGGATATCTTAAATTGAGCATGGCAATTCGACAGAGAGAAAGAGAGAGTGGGAAATGAATGAGAGAAAGCGAGAGAGAGGGAGAAACAAAGCAGAAGATAGAGACTATGGACGGCAGATGGATAAAGAGAAGAGACATAAGAAAATGAAGAGCGTGAGAGAGAGAAGGACAAAGAGTGAGAGGAAAAGAGAAGAACCGAGCGAGAGAGGTCGAGAGCGCAAAAAGAGGCAGAAGGAAAGAGAAAAGAGATAAAGCAAGAGATAGAGACAATTGTGAGGGGCATATTGAAAGCAACATGGATGCTGAGAGAAAGAGAGAGAAACACTGAAGCATGAAATGGAAAGAGCTTGGTAGAGCTTGGAGAAAGTTGAAGAGAGAGAGGGAGTCAGAGAAAGAAAGGTAGAGACAGAGAGGGGGAGAAACGGAGAGAGAAGGAGAGACAGAGAAAATCAGACGATCAGAAAAAGTAAGAGATTGAAGAAAGAGATAGATAGATAAAGGGAGAGAGAAAGAAAAACAGATAAGCATAAGAGGAGAAAGAATGAATCTATCCGATGAATACTAAAGGCATACGCAACTGGCTTCATAGTGGTTAAAAGGTCGTTCAACATTCCTGTTTATTTGACCTGGGAGAATTATGGGAGGAATCTATTAAATCATTTCCTTTTTCTTTTTTTTTAAGCCGAAAATAACTAAATGAACTAAATACTTGTTTAAAGAAAATATATAGAGTTGACCTTAAAGAAAAGGTTCATGCCATCCTTACATAATTCTTCGACTTCAGATATGCCTCATCAATAAAGTACCGCATATGATATATAAATCTGATATTACTAGAAGCTCTAAGCCGGATGCCGTAATAATTTAAGCTTATTCCATCTTAACTGTAAATATCACATCAATATTTGATAATTGTAAAGCCAGGAAAGCTTTAAGCTCTTAACTTCCAACCAATTCAGCCTATGCACTCTGGGGCTTGCTCGGAGTGTGTATGTGAGTGTGTGTGTTAAGTTGAAGATTGGAAAACGTATTTGACAATGCTTACAGCAATTTATTACGGCACATATGAAGCAATTAAGCTGATTGCAAAGGACCAAAGGATATTTAATTGATGTAATCAAAAACTTGAAAGCTTGACAAGGCTCCATTGCAACTCCAGAGAGGATGGAAGCCTAACCCTAGCTCCGAGACCAGTCGAGCAGACGGCTATTTGGAAGGTACACACACACACACACACACACACATGGACATGCACACCTGCCCAGACGGAAGCGAGGCTGGGCGGGGCGTTATAGGCGCTTGACAAAAGGACACACGAGTATACGTAATACGTATCTAGTACATGTGCATGGGCGCATTCCTGTGAATTTTTGTGAATTGAAATTTTTGAAATTTCCCGTCAGTCTGCTAGCGGCCAGACACATTGGAATGCCGTTAATTGTTGTCAGGCAGACGACATGGCCAGGACACAGTGTTGAGACTTTGCAATTCTTTATGGCAAAGGGGTCAAGAGGCGCCACCCAGAGCTGACCATTTCAGTTGACTTTTCTATCACTTCTCTATCTCTCTCTTTATCTCTCTCTAGTGGAGAAGTTTTACATATGAGTCTTTAAACTGAAAGAATTAAATCTCGTCTTTCTAAATATGTAATATTTCATGATTTGGTCTTTTAATATACAAATTTACCTCTCTCTCTCTATATACATATATATATCTCTCTTATAGATGACAACATCCATTTGAAGATTTACCATACGCTGTTAACATCTTGGATTTTCCTGTTTATACATATTTACGATTTGGTCTATGGCTCTACTCTGTGCCTCTCTTTCTTTCTAACTTTCTCTCTATCTCTCTTATGCAACATGAAAAAAATTAAGTTGCAAATTTAAGCCTCAGTCAGTGGTCTCTATTTACTTATTTGATCATTTGATCATTTTTAGATCAGTATCAATCTTACTTTTCTCTCTCTCTATCGGTATCTCTATTTATCTCTCTTCCTCTCTGTCTGTTTCTATCCTTATTTTTTTACTTAATTTTTGTTTTTATTTAATTAAAATAAATATGCCTTCTTGCATACACAATAATTGTCCACTAAAGCTAAAGTCCACTAAATCGTTGTCTTAATAATTCATTCCAGATAAATTGCACTCAATAACATTAAAACGTTTAACAGTTTGCATCAATTTGTCTCTACGTATTTCTAGTGGCCTCTACAGGCAGAGCTCTCTGTTGCTTAACAGCGCACTGTTAGTACAAACAACTGTTGAGCGGGCTTGAGAGCGACGGCGCTCTCTTGCTCTCGCACGCACGCAAAGAAGTAAAAAAGGAGAAAAAATATAACGACAACAAAAGCATAGAACGCAACTAACAACAACAACAACACCGAGCAGCGCGCGTGACAGCTGCGACGTCGGCGTTGCTGCCGCTGCTGACTCGACGTGTTGTACTCTCTTTCTTATTGGGAAAGAGCAGTTTTTCACCAGCCGTCAAGTTGGGTCCGTGTCGCGGTCGCGTCGCTCAGCGTTTGTTGTTGTCGTCGTCGTTTTGACTAGTTGTTAAATTATTCTTAATATTATAAATACCATATGTAACGGTATATTTCGTGAAGCACGTTTAGTGCGTGTCTGTGTGATTTTGTTTTTGTTCTTGTGATGCCTGGTGAAATTAAACAAACGAAACTAACAGCGCGCATCTCCAGCAGCACCGCCAACAACAAGTGCAGTGCAGCTGCAGCAGCAGCAACAACAACAACATGAAGCACCAGCTGTTTGCCAGTTGACAAGTGTCGCAAATTGGCAAATCTTAAACAAATTTAAAGCAAATTAACACCGATTTTCAATAAAACGCCTATTGATCAAAGAGAGAAACAGAAACAAAAATAGAATTACCAACAAAACTAACGCAAATCAAAAATTTACCGTTTTGTTTTTTGCACTGTGAAGAGGGAGAGACGCCTGAACAACAACGACTACCGCAATAATAATAACAACAACAACAGCAAAAGAAACAATAACAGCAGCAGCAGCAAGCAAGCAAAAAGTGTTTTATTTTTTTGAGATTTTTTTTTTTTTTTTTTTTTTTTTTTTTTTTTTTGCATGCGCAGTTTGGCGCTCTCACGTGTTTGCGCCGACTGCGACGCCGACCGCGAAGCTTCGCATTGCCGTTTGATAAATGCAAAGATATTCCCATGCGGCCGTTTAGTACATTTTCTACTGCTTATTTTGTGTGCCGCCGCCCACTACTGTTACATTTCCTACAGCTACTCTGCTGTTGCTGCTGCTATTTATTACTCCTGCTAGTGCATAAGCGGGGGCCATGTAGCCGTTACAGTGGGCCAAACATTTATTTGGGCTCTGCCGCTGCCGTCGTCGACATCTCCATTGCGTCGTCGTTTGCTGTGATAAGCACAGCTGCAGACTTCGGACGCTGCCATCATCTTACACACACAGAGAGAGAGAGAGAGACAGAAAGAGAGATAAATAGAGAGTGAGAGGTGAGTAAATTTTGTGGTTCGGCTTACATGCTGTAACAACGGTCTCTGATCGCTATGAAAGGGAAGACTTGCCAATATTACATTGTATGTGTGTGAATGTATGTGTGTAAATATGTATGCTCGTATGCACATTTATGTTATTTTATTTTGGTTTTCTTTTTTATATATTACGCCTTTAATTAATTACCGTTAATCATTTAATAAGCCCAATTAGTAAAATGCGTCATTGCGGTTAGGATTTATTTATTTTAATGAGTCAAATGAAATTAAATGAAAGCCAACAAAAAATGCAGTTTTCAAAAGAGAAATATTGTAAAAATGTGATACAAAATATTTGTATTGATATTATTTTAATTAGACAAAATTTAGGGAAAAAAAATATAAAAAAAAAAATAAAATAAAAATTGCAAGAAAGTAATTTTTAAATTTAGCTAAAATTCTTGCAATATTTGAGTTATAAAAAATTTGCGGTTCGACCAAGAATTGCTACAGCTTTAAGTCGAGGGGCGGCTCGAGAGCATTTGGTATTGGGAATTTGTTGCATTTGATGGTCACATCGTATTATTTACAGTGCCTGCAGTTGAACAGCTGCCATTTGTCCTCGTTGCATTTTTGCAATATCCTCTCATCGCTCCCAGCGCTGTTGACGCCCCGCCACACCCCCGCCTGGCACACGCCCACGTGGTGTGCTGGCTGTGGTGCATGCACAGTGCTATCAATAAGTATGTCAACTGAGTCAACAGCATTAGCAGAGCGCAGATGTTCGCGGTGGGGGCGGGGCGGGGAGTGGGAGTCAGGCTTACGGGGGGCTGGGGAGACACTGCGGACTTGGAGCATTTGTCGCCGATGTCGTCGCTCATTTGGCAAAAAAAAAAAAAAAAAAAAAAATGAGAAAAGCAAAAGGAAAATAAAAACGAAAGCAAGTGCCAAAAGGAGCTACAAAAATATCCACTAAAGCGAAAAGACAAATCAAGAGAAAAGGCATTCTGGCAGACACCGCCCACACACACACCCACCCACCCACACGTACTGTTACTCACCCTCCCATCCATTTCCTGCTAGCCCAAACAATATACCAAACAATTCCATTGATTTTTCTTGTGGGAATAACAGAAATATAAGTACGACTAGTTGCGACCAACGGCGGCGCGACACACGGCCAAAAGGCGCAGGCCATAGACACAGAGACGGACATGGACATAGACTTGGACGTGGACGTGGACATGGATATAGACACAGTGCCAAGTGCCACCAGCCAGCCCCAACCCCAAGTCTCTACCCCAAGCCCCAACCCTAACTCCTTTCGCAGCGCCTGCCAAAGAGTGCCTAGTGCTTGGTCCTTGGTGCCTGGCGCCTGGCGCAGAGCTCTGCGGCTCCTTGCGCGCACCCTTTACGGCGGCGACGACGGCGACGGCAGTGGCTGCTTCTTCGTTCGCGTCGTTGAACTGTTTGCAACATGCTTCTTGCTGTAATACCCTGTTAAGGCTGCAAGTGGGTATATTGAGATTCGAACGGGCAAATATTATTCTAGTTACATAGAGGAATTTTCTATTAAAAATAAAATATCAAAATATTTCTATATTTCTAGGAGTCGAATGTCTAGACTTAGTTGGATTATTTTTACAAGTTTTTTGAGAAATATTACAAAAAATGGTCAAATTATATATACTACTTAATCTGGCCACTAGAGGGTAGCGTCTAGTCGACTAAATCTGTTCAACTCGCTTCACTTTGTTTACTGTAGTTTTTTCAATTCTTTTTTTCTTACCTTTAACTTGCTTTGCGCCTTAGCCACGTTTGCCTCCCTCCGCTTGATCCTGGCTTGGAAAACGGAATTTATGTTAATTTGGTGCTACATTCCAGGAACCGTGTCCTTTGTCTTATTTGCTTAGCTATAACTTTGTTTTGGTATTTGGCTTTGCCCTCGGTCTGGTTTCGTCTGGTTTCCAGTGGAGTTTTTCCTGCTTTTTATGTGGGGTAGGTTCGGTTCTACGATTAACCCGTACGCATTGCGCCGACCCGAACCATCAGCAGGTTTCGTTTGTGTTTTTGTTTTGATTGTTTCAAGTTTTTACCATTGAGATATTTACGTTACGAAATTCCTTGCATAACTTGATAAATTCTAAGGAATTTCATTGAGGCGACTTGGAAATATTTGTATGTAGTATCGGATGGAAATTGTTTAGAGATCATCATGCCACGGCAACTCATTTGGCTGGGCGCACAAGCCCAGACAAGCTCCGTTTCTTCACTTTCCGCTTCATTTGCTTTTCCTCTGTATATTTCATATGAGCTAGCTAAATCGATTTCCTTTCTAATTGGCCAATTAGCTGCAGTCCGAGCTCAGCTCAGGTGCATTGATTTCCAGTTGCACACTTTATGTAGATGCAAAGTATGCATATGTTATGCATGTGCTGTGTTTATGGTATGCTTATGTTATGCTTCTGCTGTTATTATGCCATGTTTATGTTATGATTTAGTTATGTTAATGTTATCTTTATGTTAGGTTTATGCTGTGTTTATTTTATGGTTATGTTATGCTAATGCTGTAATTATGCTATATTTACGTTATGATTTAGTTATGTTATCATTATGTTATACTTATGCTATGTTTAAGTTATGGTTATGTTATGCTTATGTTATGATTTAGTTCTGTTTATGTTATGCTTATGTTATGTTTATGCTGTGTTTATGTTATGCTTATGTTATGATTTAGTTCTGTTTATGTTATGCTTATTATATGTTTATGCTGTGTTTATGTTATGCTTCTGCCCTTGCTTATTATCTTCATTATTATCCTCATTATTGTCAGACATCAGAAATTAGGCTTTATCTATTCATATAGAGTATTTTGGAGTCGATCTTACACTTGCAGCTATTTGCTCTTACTTCACCTGCTCTAGCCCAACTTTAACTTAGTGAGCTCTTGACAGTTTTATCCATTTCAGTATGGAAACATTTGCTAACAATTTTTTTATTTTACTTTTTTAGTTTTCTATAATTGTTTTCGATGCTTTTCTCTTGTTAGCCATTTCAACATTTCTCAGCGCTTTTGCCATGGGAAATTTGCTTTGTTTAATTGATTTTCACTTGTCCGCTGGCTCCTTCATTAGTTTTTCTTTTGCCATTTGCCCAGTTTGATGTGGGTCAAGTAAAGTTCACCTAGCTTGTCCGGCAACAAAAGTTGTCTCTGCTTTGTGCTATTTATAAGTGTTAACTGTACGGGTTCATTTAGCTGAACTTGAACTTCAATTGAGCGCAACAACGTAATTATGTTAGATTAATAAGCTTTTAGAGTCGGTATGAGCTCACTTTGAGCTTGGATAGAGCAGGTGTAAGTGGAGCAAATAGCAGGTAGGGGAAACTCGACTGCCAAATACTTTTACCTGATGTTAGATATCAGAAAAAGTATATAAAAATAATAATGATGCAGAGTGTAGATATATTAGGTAGGTAGGCTTTTTTCGGCGGCTAACTCTTTAAATCTACCATAATATTTCAAAGAAATTTTCTCTTAGCTCAATTAATTTCGTATAATGTACTATATACTTTATTATATACTTTATCAGTTTTGTATTGTCAAGACATTACCATCTCATTGTTTCAATTCTTCATAAACAAAATATATATATTATTAAGACTCTCCAATTGTGGATTGGGCGGTTTTAAAAAGTTCAACCTATATTTGCACTTAAGTGAACTTATTCGAATTCGAATCAAATGCACTTTGAGCTACAATCTTGGCCCAATGCTTGCATTTTTGAAATTATAAATAATTCTATCTGTTTAATCAGACAACTGAGCTGGAGTGCAGATTGGATCAGTTAGTTTGGTCTGCTGCAGCTTGTTTTTGCGGCATCAGCTGGCGTTGCAAAATGCAAGCCTCAAATAGCAATTCCATGAACTGTGCACGCACACAACATAAACATAACTTGGCCACCAAATACCTTCTACATTCCTACACACACACAGACACACAAACACACACACACAGCGAGACAATTTTATTTTCGTTTTTGGTGCATTTTTGGCTCAAACAGTCGACATATGGCCAAACAAGGCGGCCAAGAAAAACAGCAAGCAATGAGAGCGTTTGACTAGATGATACCCTGTAAACTTGCGTATGGAGAGCGTGGCTATGCTGACTGGCTCAGTTTCATAAGTTGCTTAATGTGAATATACACATCTGATCTGATCTGTTAAAAGATATAGAAATCTTTTCAGATTATAAATTTTGAATCAAAAATGTGTGTATATTATTAAATTATTTTTAAAGTTTTAAAAAAATATTTTTTATAGCCTTATTTTGCCTTTTCAAATACTGCTAGTTTTACATAAATTAAAACTTTATATGTATATCATACGTGTATCATGTATATCATACGATATTGTCCTTTATTATTGCAAGATATTTGTAGATAGCTATATAGAAATATATTTGAAATTGATTCTTTAATAGAGATGTAAATGTAAAAACATAAATTTAGCTAAAAATAGTAGTAGTAGCTATTTTTAGAGAGATAGCTATAGCTAGTTATAGCTATTTCTTTATTTTAAATTTATTTTTGATTTATTTTTTTTTTACTATTATTTTTTTACATTTCATTTTATTTATTTATTTAACTTTTTTTTTTACTATTTACTTTTATATTATTTTCTTTTTTGTTTCATCTGACCAAATATAGAGTCACACACATATACCCCATAGTTTTGTCCTGCAAAATAATTTTATGAGTACAGGGCATTAAAAACGAGGAGGAAACTTTAATAAAAACATGTCAAGAGCACTTTTCGTTGAAGTAACTGCAGCAGAGGAAAAACTGGAGACGCCCACGCAGCTGCCAGGTTGCCGTTGCCGTCGCCCTCCGTTCCTCCATTTGTTTTGGGCTGTGGCAGCAGCAGCAGCAGCAAACGGCATCCGCCCGCCGTGTTCGTCGTGTTGTTGTTTTGGACTTGACCAAGTTTATTGCCTGCCATATGCAATTGCCATAGATTATTTTTGGCTTGGCGACGCTTTGACATGGCAAAGGCGTCAACGCAGCCCCAGTCTCCTGTCCCCTGTCCCCTGTGCTCTGCCCCGGCCCCTGGCAGAAACGAATCTTTGGCACAGATTTGACACCCACAGCAACGAGCTAGAAAATGCCAAGCAAATGACTCCGCCCAGCCCACAGCATCACAGCTCCAATTGGGCCGCTGGCTCTCTATGGCTACGTGCCGTTGTCCAACTTGCCCAATTTTGGACACGAGGCAGCGCTTTAAGAGCGCCACTTGAAGACTTTGGGCGCTTCATGCAGTTGCGTTGCAAGTGCTTCTTGGCAAGTGGGGCAAGTGGAGCAAGTGGTTGCCACGCACACACGCACACAATGCAATGGCCCATGTATGCAAATCGTAGTTGCGTTTTAGTGTCAAGAGCGGCACTAGTCAAAGCCAGCCGGGCTGAAGGTAATGGGGGGAAGGTAATGGGGCTAACTAAATGCAAAATGGTTTTCATTTCAAGCACTCTAAACTTGTCTCTTTACTAAAAAAAACAACAAGCACACACACACAAAAAAAAAAAAAAAAAAAACGCGCACAAAAACAAAGCAAATCAGTTTTGGGAACTAGTTCATGTGCGGAACCTATTAGAAATGTATATTTTTTTGTATGATCTTAAGTAGCTCGAAATATATGTTATCCATAATACGATTTTCATCATTCGATAGTCATAAAAGTTCGCGGAACTAGTTCACATGCAAGCGTGGAACGATTTCATAGACGATGTAAAAGTAATAATCAGTTTGTTTTGTGAACTAGTTCAATGATATATCACAGTTTGTATATATTTAGCATATGATTTATCCATAACCTGCCGGAGTTTTAATAATAGTTCGCGGAACAAGTTCCACTTTTATGCAATGATGACAGCTATATAGGAAACTATCTCGAAAGTAGAGCTGAAAATAATTCAGTTTAGATCTGGTTTGCGGGCATAATCAGAGAACTAGTTCATTATTGTCTTCATTGAACTCACGTGAACTTTGACTATATAATGTAATCTAGCCTGAGTCCTGAGCTTGCGAGCTTATGTCAAATTTTTTGGACTTCTTGTGGGAACTTTTACAAATGGGAACTAATTTGAACTAGTTCATAAATAAAATAATGCCATTTAGTCATGATTGGCGTTTGCATAACATGCTTAACAGATCAACTCTAATGCAACCTCAAATAATATTCAATTTGAAGGAGTCCAAGTTCTCGGTTCAGCACTGGTTCACCGCTGGTTCATTGCTGCTTCCCCATGGGCAAAGGCAACTAAGTGTGTGCGCTCTCAGCTTGTTCTTTGGCAAATCAATTTTGCATTTTATTTGCCACATGCGGCACCTACGATTCAGTGTGCGATTGAGTGAATGAATGAGTGTGATTCGATATTCACAGCCATTCACATTCATTCTGGCATTTAGGCATTCATGCAGCGCCATTCAGCTAAACGAAGTGCTTGCCTAACTGCCCAATGAGCTGCCGAGAGCGTGTAACTCGGATTGCCAAGTCCAAGTCCAAGTCCAACTTCTGCCAGCCCCTCCAGCTCCAGCTGGGCTATCTGCCTACAATGTACCGTTGGGCGGGGCATGGTGGGGGTGTGGGGGCCAAAACTGTTGTACATTCAATTAATTATTTATACACGGTATAAGGTAAACGTGCCGTCATCCTATGCCCCGAAAAAGCACGCAAGAAGCCAACGTCGGAGCTAGTCAACGGGTAGACCGGGTGGGGCGTGGCGGGGCGAGTGGTGGGCTGGGATTTTTGGGGTTTTCTGCAGAAGGAAGTATCCGGCAACTAGTTTAGCCGTGCAGCCGTGGCAAACATTTTACGGTTACGTCCTTACATCGTCGTCGTCGTCGTCGTCGTCGTCGTCGTTTTTTGCATAATTGATTAAATGACTGGCCATATAACGAGCAAACAGCGTTCAAATTGTTTGCCTTTGCACACATGCCACGCCCCACGCTCGCCTACAGCAGCCTATATATGTATATGAAAAGAAAAACAAAAAATAAAATCAACGTGAATTTACGACATGAAGAAATTGTGGCTGCCACTCGCAGAAATATGGCTGGAACGGAGTTAGTTGGCAGCTCAACTGTTTCTACCTTTATCTGTGTGTGCGTGTGTGTGTCCTGTTAGTTATGGCATTGGATAAATGTTGTGATTATGAACCAAATCTCATATGCAAAATGCCATAAAACAAGATAATTTGTTTTATTTATTTATTTAATTTTTTTTTTTTTTTGTAGTTTGCCAAAGGGAATATCTGCTAGCCAAATCATTGCAAATAGAACTAGTTTATAGTTCTTGTGAACTGTACGATATATGTGTAAATAGAACTGGTTTATTGTTCTTCTTGTGAACTGTGAGATATATGTGTAACAGTACACTCGATCTGCTTTATAGACTGAGTACAAATTTTGATAAGCAGAGATGCAGCATTAGAGATGATTACGTATAATATATGTATTTACTTGCTATATTATATACGTGAAATATAATTATACTCTATTTTACACATATATCATTATTATAATAGTAATAACAACAGGCCTTTCCCCGTAATGTGGCACGTCGAGAATCTATGGCAAGCAAAGCTGGCTGTATAAATTATTTGCCGCTGACAGCGCTCAGGCATTGCATTCAGTCATAAACGAGACCTCTACATGAATACAGTTAGTTCACTTTCAAGTTAATAAAAATGTGTAAAATGCATAAAACAAAATAGAACAAAAGTTGTCCAAAGATACTTTTTAATTCATTCATAGGGGTGAGTATGTATGACGAACGTATATTACGAATATCTATATGTATATATGGGTGTATATTACCTATACATATATTACCTATATGTACATAATATGTTTTCAGCTTGTATCTGCATATTAATAACATACATGCATACATACATATGTGCAATGAATTCATTTTACGTAATTGTCTATTGGTTTATTGAATAATTAGAGTCAAATCGCATATTTTTGCTTCGTATAATAAAAAGAATATTCCATAGAATATAGAAATGCCTTCTCGAAAAATATGTCAATATTAAATATTAGCCTCAAATAGTTCATATTCTGTCAGTCACTCAATCAGTCAATAAAAACAGTATTAAAATATTTGATTTTTATTTTTATTTTTTTTTTTTTTATAAATTATATTATATATAATATAACTTAAATTTAAAATTATTTTTGTAGTAGTTCAATAATTAATTATTATTATTTTTTAAATTTTATTTGCACTTTTTTATTTTTGCAATATTTCAATATAGTTTTCCTCTATTTTTTTGTTTTCTGTTTTTCCCCAACTTGTTTGTGTGTGTGTGAGCTGGCCTTGTTTGCTGCTTGAACTTTGAACTTTTTGCCATGCATTGGGCCAAGTCGCTGTGGCTCCACTTTGCCTATGCGGCCGTCACTCTCCCCCAATCCCCCACTTCCCACTCAACGCTCCAGAAGCGAATACCTATTCACACATTCACCCTATTTGTGTTTGTTTTTGTTGTTGCAGGGCAAAAGCCAAGCACTCTGAGGGCTTATACACACACACACGCATGTCATATGCTAATGTGTGGTATATATGTATGTGTGTGTGTGTCAAGTGTATATCCTTTTGGCGAAACGAGTGCATTTTCTTGTCAACGCTGACATTTCCTGCACTTCGGCCTTGTTTTTTCCTTTAATGCTTTTTCTTCTCTTGTCTTGTCTTGTCTTTTGCTTTTCTGCTTTGTCTCCTTGTCACTTTGCCCGTTTAATGAGCATATCCCTTTTCGCTCCCTGTGCTCTTTGATAAAAGCCAAGAATTATGATTGTGTTACATTTTACGTTAGCCCGAGCTGAATGACAGAGTTTTAAGAGCATCTGAGAGTCAAAGAAATTTGCTGGCAGTTTGGAATAATCTTAAGATGCAGATGTATTATTAATTGATAAATTGAAGGAGTTTTGATATAACTGATAGACGAATTAGATCATCAATTGGTAATGACTTGATCAAGGACTGATTGACAGGCTAAGATTTATTGATCTCCTTAAAGAATCATTGTGCTTATGCATCAGATATCCATTGATGTACATTGATTGATTGATGTAGCGGTTACTTGTTGCCCAATTTAAAGTATGATACACTGATTGTCACTGATTGATTGACTAAAGGGCGAATTATGGAGTAACTAAAGTATTTACAGACTGATTGAGAGAATGGATGTAAACTGATTTATTAATAGAGTTTAGGTATTACTGAAAGACTTATAGATGATCAAAATAAGAACTGACTGACTGATTGTCTGACTCATGGACTGCAAGATTAAGCCACAGACTGATCAATTTAATTTGATTGAAGCTACATTGACGTACTTATTTATTGATTGTTAGCAGTCATTTAGTCAACTTATTATTAGATTAGTCTATGGCTATCTGACTAAGTGAACTAATTACTAACTAATTGAAACTATGAATTACTGATTGAGTGACTGATTGATTGATTGACTCCTTCAGTCATAGGTGTCTAGCTAGACCTAAAAAAAGTCTATGATTGATGATAGCTTGAAGGACTGATATATAATCTCAAAATAATTGACACATATATAAACTTTTATGTGATAAAGAGTCTATCACATAACTTTTTACATTTATTGCATAGGTTTACTTATATGTTTTTGATACATAAATTTTCTTAATATATTTGCATATATTATTGGAATCAATTTTCCATATGCTTCGTTTTCATTTGAAGTACCGTTCGATTTACCAAAATGAATTTGCCACGCGCTTGGCTCGGCAGTCCATATCAGGGTCAGGGTCATCCTCGTCGTCATCTCTAAGTTTGTTTGTTTATAAGCATATAGCAGTGGCTCCCCACTTTTGGCGCCTGAAATTTTTTTGGCTGGCAATTAAGAGTTCGTTCTAAGAGAATTTTTTTTTGGTGGCGCCATCGCAAAGTGTTTCCCCATTTTTGTTTAATCGATGGCGTCAATTGCACTCAGCTTTTGGTTTAACTTCTAAGAACTTGGTATGACGTATTCCTTCAGACGACGATGGCTGTATTGATGTATCTGTTTATGCTCTTGTCTTAAATGTTATTTGAATGGATCTTTTTGTATAGTTGAATGGAGGTGGAAAGCTAAAATACCTAAACTAGATTGCCATGGAATAGATATTCAGCTATAAGTATTTCTATTCAAAAACTTAAGAGAAAAGCTTAATAAAAGGAGTGTGAGAGAGAAAAAATGCATATCCATAAGAATAAGAAGAATGTTAGGAGAGACAGAGAGAAATAGAGAAATAGAGAAAGAAAGAGAGAGAGAGAGAGAGAGAGAGAGAGAGAGAGAGAGGAAGATCAGTATTACTAACTTGTTGCCTGACAATCCCATAGTACTAAGACATATCAAGTCGTACATCCTTTCCTACACATAACTATAACAATTTCTAGTAAACAGCATTATTGCTGCACTCAAACATTACGAGACCTACCTCTTCTTCATCTTCTTCTTCTTCGACGTTTATAATAGTAATGTGAAGAAATAACAGCGCATTCCACTTAATGTAAACAAAACAAACCTGGTCTTTTGCTCTTTAGTGCAGCTACTAAAAGAACAGCCTTCTGTTTGTGCTAAGGGAGCGTGCGCCTTTTACTGCCGCAGCAACGGCAGCAGCAGCAGCAGCTGTTACTGCCGCTGCCCTCACTCACTGCTAGCACACGCCCATTCCGTTTGCATCATGTAAAAATAAGCAACAACAGCAACAAGAAAGACAATAACAAACAGCAGAAGAAACAACAATAGTTCGCAATGCCGCGCTTGCATTGTTTGCTGTAAGACAACAGCGGGCTGTTAAGTGCTAACAGCGGCGCAACAGCTCGTTTCAATGTGACTAAACTACTCTGTGTACGTGCTTGTAACACAACAGCAGCAGCAGCGACAGCAACAGCAGCAGTAGCAGCGCAGAGAGCAGCTTTGGGAGAGACCGAGAGAGTGAGAGAGCGCCTACTGAGCAAGTTGGGGGCGCAGCGCAGTCGTCGGCTGTAACATGCGGCTGTTGTTATTGTTGCTTTTGTTTTCTTTTGTGCCTTTTTGTAAATGAGCATTTGACGTTGACGTTGACGTTTTGACTGGTGCTGCTGTTGCTGCTGCCGCTGCGGCTGCGACTGCAACTGCAGCCAGTTGGTATGATAGCTGTTGTTGTTGTTGTTGTTATTGCAGTCCATTGACTTTTTCAGTTTGCTCAGTTACTGTTGTTGGCGCTATGCGCAGTTGTCACAGTTGTTGGCGCTGCTGTCTCTGCTGACGCCGCTGCTGCTATTGCTGTTGCCGTCGCTGCTGCTGTTGCTGCTGTGTTTTTTGTTGTTACTATTGTTATTGCTATTATTGTATAGATTTTTTCTCACTTTTTGCATGCATGTTTGCATGTACTTTATTCATACGCATGCATAAGCCCGTTTTGTTTATTAACGATAAAACTGCAATCTGTGAGCTGAGCAAGGCTCAGACACACACACACACATATATTTATAAATATGTTGAGCCTGTGTGTCTGCTGTGGGAGTGTTATTTTAATACCCTTTGCTATAAATTAAGTACGAGTATTCTATATTTTATAGACAGCTAAGAATTAGTTTGCGTTTTCCAATTACAGGGTATTCCAATGCCAATTGAAGTTTACAATACACGATAATACTATTTATTATTTATATATATTTTCTATTATATGTACCTTCAATAAGACCTAATTCTTTTACAGGGTATTTGTTGGCACATATCTGCTGCATAGACAACTTCACATATTTATATTGTTGTTGCATTTTAATTAAGATAACTTCAGTTTATGACAGCATACACACACATATTTAAGCATATACATATATATGCAGATGGATATGCATATTTATGTATGCATATCAGTCGTTGTCCAAAGTTCGTTGCGGTCTGTTTATAAATAAATTGAAGTTAAGCAATGGGCGTGAATTGTGTGCAAAGTCAGTGATCAGCTAATGGGCGATTACTTTAAAGCTATTACGCCCATTAGACTCAAATATTATTATGCAAGTGGGAATTGTTGCAAAAATAGTTGAACCGCACAATGTGAACGGTAACTGCTGTTGCATTTTTGAAATGCATGTAGAAACACCCATGGCCATACAAATGTAGCCATGCAATGTAATAAGAGTTCTTATGTATTCCTAATACTAATAATAAATGAATCAAAACTCAAATTGAAAATAAGCTTTAAAAAATATTTGGATATTGACAAAAATATTTAGAAATATTAAAATGAAATATATGAAAAATATAATCATAACTTTAATTTATTAAAATAATTATATATTCGGAACACGGTCCATAGATGGCATATTTAGTTCATAGATCTAGTGTGCTTTGACCTTAATTCCCGATTTTTCACGCCTAATGTCTCTTGATTACATTTCTGCAAAACCAATATACTCTCTTCTTTTTATAGAATGAGTATCAAAATTCTTGAATATTGAATCATGCAGAGGCACCAAACAAAACTATTAGAGGGAGAGCTGTAACAACTTGGCTTTGGGGCTTGCAAAAACTGCATTGCCTAATCATGCAAAGCGGGCCTTGAAGCCAAATGTGCTGCCTCTCTCTATCTCTATCTATATATATCTCTTACTCCCTCTCTCTCACTCTGTGCGTGCTCTGTCTTTGTCTTGTTACAACTTTAATTGACTTTAATTAAATGCAAGTCGTAAAGTCAAATATGTGGCACGGCCGCACAGTCGCATACTTGG
This sequence comes from Drosophila arizonae, assembly GCF_054131065.1. Classification (NCBI taxonomy): domain Eukaryota; kingdom Metazoa; phylum Arthropoda; class Insecta; order Diptera; family Drosophilidae; genus Drosophila; species Drosophila arizonae. The sequence goes on from NC_142927.1 coordinate 19,364,595, forward strand.
AGAGCGTGCGAGAGAGACAGTGAGAAAGAGAGAGACAGTGTGAGAGAGAGAGAGAGAGAGAGAGAGAGAGAGAGAAGGAGCTGGCTTAACAATTTAATTAAAGCGAATGCGAATCATAAATATTATAATACCCGAGCGCAGTTAACTGTTAGATCCAATTGTCAACTAACGGGAACGACGAACGCTGACTTCATAGACCATAGTATGCAATGGCCAGCAGGAAGTGGGCCAACTAGGATATCGGTTGTAGTTCAGCTAATACAACATATATATATATATATATATATATATATATATAAATATATATTTATAGAGCAAAAAGTAGACTTAGCTAAATTCTATATGCATTTTGCTTAATATCAAAGTATTTTACTGCTTATCAAAATATCATGCATATTAATAGTTCATTTTAGGGTATTTAATGCTCGGCCTTTTTGTTTGATTTTTATTTAATTTTTTTTTTTTTTTTTTTTTTTTTTAATAATTGTCTATTTTGAGGTCTTGCCAACTTGTCTCGACTTTAAGCCGCAAAACTGTAAACTGGTCCGCAGTGAAGGTCGTCGCTGGGTTGGCTTGGGTTGGGTTCGGTTTGCTTTTGCCTTTTTCTTTTTTTTTTTTTTTTGGGCAGAGAGCCATGCTTAATTAGCTGCTTATATTACGGACATTAACTCATTGCTGTTGTTGTTGTTGTTGTTGCTGTGTTTGTTGTCTCATTAGAGGCGATGTTTTCGTTGTTGTTGAGCGGGTGGCCGAAGTTTTGTCCAACAACAACAACAACAGCAACAACTAACTGGTTTTTACTAGCTCGATGTATAGATACCTATGAGCACAGCAGAGCTTTGCTTGAGTTTTGATTCTTAAGTTCGTTTTAATTGCACTTTTAAGCTGATTTTTATGGGAAGCAAAATATCATTTAATTTCTATATTGCTGACTTGAGATTCTATCGAGTCAACTTTGTTCCTTCGACAGAAGCTCGAGTCGAGATTGTTTCCCTTGAGCTTGCGTATCAGCTATATGAGTGATCCCATAGATCAAATTTTATTTTTTAGATATATGTATATGTCTTATTATCATTAAGTAATTCCATAACTCCAACGCTCAATAGCTCTGTACCTCTATAGCTATAGATCTAGCTCTATAAATCAAAAATTGAATTGTTTTCCGAAAATTTTAGGGTAGTTTTTAGCTGATTCAAACTATACTACTCTGGACCTATATAAAGGCCAAACAAGATCTGCATCACATACAATTCTATGACGTATAAGCTGTGCTCAAGTTTCCTGACTTCCATATCAAATCTACATCTATCTATATCTATCAAGTAATCTCTGTCTATAATCTTTAACGCGCTCATTCAACATATATTTCTTTATCGTATGTTTATCTATATGTATATCTATATCTACCTACATCCACCTATATTCTATATTCACAAATATACCATCATCTATCTATCTATATCTTTGTATACATAAATATATGTACATATATATACTCACATATTTACATCTAAGTATAGTTCATATTTATATACCTAACTTCTACATCTGTCTGTAATCTCTAAAACTACCTATCTATATACATATATATCTATAATCTATAACCACAAATATTGTATTTGCATCTTCTTCATATATTTCTCGACATCTATCTATAGTCCGTGTCCACAAATCTTATATACAATCATTTCGTATTCCATATACTAGCAGAGCTAAGTTTCAATATCTCCATTTACATCTTGACTAGCCGATGTTTACATATTTGCTTCTCCAGTCCATTTGGCAGTCCATTGGGATTCGCTTTGATCTTCGATTGCGGCTTTTACAACACTGGCTATGTGGGGTTGGCTTGCATTTTCGATGAGCTCAACGTTTGTGATTTGCCATGCATTATGCATTAAGCACCCACAATGCAGACAGGCATATATATAGACATATATGTATGTGTACAGATGTATATGTATTTGACTTGATCTAGCGACCAAGTTGCAGTCTTTCGGGTTGGCAACTTCGCTTTGGCTTGTCACGTAGGTCATAGAGCTGCAATTTCCCCAGTGCTTGGTCTTCTGGCCCACAAGTGCTTACCAACTAGCATAAAAAACAATAACAGCAATAACAACAACAACAACAACAACAACAACAACAATGACAATAATTTTTACAGCTAAACCGCAGCGCAGACAATAAGTTGCCCCAGCCGCTTGCCCCTTGCCCACCCTCACCTCCTCTCGCCTCTCCTGCCCCACATAGCTTGTTCTCTGTTGCGTGCGTCGCTTTGTGGGGGAGCGAGGCTTTGTCGCTGCATGGGCGAAGGGAGAGGGAAGTGGGGCTAAGCGTGGTGGGAGCTATACCAATTAAAATGCGCGCCATCACATGTGCAGCTGCATTTATTATAAATTTTTCGTTGGAATCGACTGAAAAATAGTTGGTAAAAAGACGAGAAAAAAAAAAAAATAAAATAAAAAAGCAAACGCAAAACAAATTTAACAAAAATGTAGGAAAATAAAAGCGCATATAGAATATATAGCTGGATGCGTGACTAAAACGGGAAAACGGGGAAGTGCGTAGTGCACTGAGGTCTTAACTGCTTGGTACAGTTGCCAACGTTGTCTGCATGCGAGCGGGCTGGAGGGGAGGCGTTGCCTTCGCCCACGCCTCCTGCTCCTCGCTGCTCGCGCCATGCATCTCGCTCTACATTTTGCGTTTTTTTGCTGTGCATGTTACAATGTTGTTAATATGACGCTTAGTAGTTGTCACACACATACACATACACTGAAACACACTCATACACACACACACACACACATGTCAACCAAATATGCATTGACAATGTTTTTCAAATTGACGACAAGACTGAAAGAGTAATACTGACAGCGGGTGAGCAAAAGAGAGGGAGAAAAAGAGAGAGAATTAGTGAATGAGTGTGCGAGCGAGAGAGGTAGTGTGATTCTGACAGGGCTTAGCTGTGTGGACTGGGGCCGGGGTGGCGGGGCTCTGTGGGCAAGTTGGCAGCGTGTCGTTGTAAAATTATTGGCATGCGAACGATGCTGCAACGTTTATTAAATTTTTGAAGTGCCGCAAAGAGGGTGAGCCATTGTCAAAGGGAAACGGGCTGCGAGCATATACGTGTCGTATACGTGTGGATGTGTGCATGTGTGCATGTATGCATGTGTGCATGTGTGCATGTGTGCCTGTGTATGGGTGTGCCATTTTATGTTGTATTAATTTTACAACTTGCATTTTGTAACTTGCAGCATGAGCATCATATATCATTATTTGCACCCAAATACGCTTCACTTAAAGTGTTTTTCCAGTGCGTGGGCGGGGTGGGAGGTCGGTGTGTGTGTGTGAGAGAGAGAGAGGGAGTGAGATAGAGACAGGGGGAGTGTAAGAGGTAGAAAAGTGGGTTTAGGTGAGTGTGTGGGTGAATGTGAGTGTATGAATGTCTGAGTATGGGTGTATCGGTGTGTGAGAAAGAGAGAGAGATAGTGAAACAAGGCTGTAAAGACGTGAGGGAAAGAGAGAGTGTGTAGAAGTGTATGGGTGTATGTGTGAATCTATGAGTGTGTAGGTGTGGAAGGAAGATAGCGAGAGAGAGAGAGAGAGAGAGAGAGAGATAGAGAGAGAGAGAGAGAAGCTGTGTGTTGGTGTGAGAGAAAGAGAGAGTGACGAGAAATGCATTGGTATAGGTGTGCGTGTGAGTGCAAGTATGAGTGTGTATGCGTGTAGAAGTATATATATAAGAGAGAGTGAAAGAGAGGTGTGTATATACATATGCATGTGTGCGTATTTATCAGTGTGGCACTGTGAGCGTGTGAGTGAGTGTGTCTGAGTGCATCATTTTACATGTGTCCACTGCTTTATGGCTGACACTGTGTTAATTTGCCATCAACTTGATTTTATTTTGCGTAATTAAACCAGACGAAAGTTAAATTATCGTTTCATTAAATATGTATGCACTCAATATATAGTTTTATTAATTTTTATTTATTGCATTCATTTAAAGTTAATCAGCCAATTGGCATTTAAATGAGTTGCTCAATTTAATCGACAGCGATTTAACCCAACGATAAATAAGTTAACAGGCACTTTGACCAGCCCGTCAATTAGTCATCGAAGCTGCATTAACTTTTTAGTTAAACAACAACAAAATGAAAACCAAAACCAAAGTTACTTAGATTTAATTTTTATTTGCAAATTATGCGTGTTAAATATTTATTCAATGAATTATTTAAAGTACGCTAAATATAACTCTGATTCATATGCTATTCAAATAGGGAAAATTCTTTAAATATTTATGCAGTTGTTTATTTTTGTGAATATTAAATGTTTATATAATTTTTTTATTTTATTATAATTTATTAAAAAGCTAGAGGGAAAAATGTTAGCCCCATCTCCGGCTGCTGCTCTGATATATTAATCGAAAAGTTTACAAATCGTTGCTTTTAGCACAATCCACAGGGTCTTGACTTGACAGACTTGAACTACTTTATATGTATATGTATGTGTGTGTGTGTGTGTGCATGTGTCTCCTTAGCAAGTAGTAAGAGCTCAGACACACACTCACACACACACACTCACTCACTCATGCACACATGTATTTGATAATACATAAATACATTGTCTAATATTTGTGGAAGCTTGGGGCAGAGCTCCGGAGCAGCTTAACTGTCGTCTGGGGGCGGCAGTGGGGGTGGCATTTCTCGAAATTTGCTTTCTGTTGCCAGCTGCACTTGCAACATGCCGCACTTCATTGCAACTAAACAAGTTTGCTAACTATTTGAGTGAGTTTTCATGCGTCGGTTGCCGTTGCCGTTGCCGCTTCTATTCTTATACTTATTTGGTCTGCTGTCTATAAGCATGTATTTGTGTGCGTGTGTGTGTGGGGGGGTGTGGTGGTGTGTGTGTGTGTGTGCATTAGCGAATTGTTGCCAAGACGTAAGGCTAAGCTAAGCAAAGAGTAAACACAAGACAATGAAGTCTGAAATAGGAACTGCACATATCCATTGGCATGCATCTGTATATGTATGTGTGTGTTTGTGTGTGTGTTGCTCCACATTAAGCCGAGTCACAGTTACGGCAAAATACCGAGTATCTTTATCTGTGGCTGTAAGTTACATACATATTGCTAAGAGGCTTATGATTTGAAAGCTTCAAAGTGCCGTGCAGCCGAGGCTAATGAGTTCCTTCAACTTGCAAAGGAATTATAAACATGCATCCATTTACCATAAACAGCATTACATGCTAATTGCGCTGTTGTCAAATTTCAATATAGTTGCATTCCTGAATTTCTTTACATATGTTTTTTCAGTTAAGAATCTATGTACAAAAATTTCTGATAACCTATTTGGGAGTCAAATTTTATATTATTTAATTTTATTTCTTATTATTTTTATTTTTATTTTTCTTGCTGCATATATTGTATTTTTGGCATATATTTAATAACGCTGTTGCCAGATTTCATTTTAGCGTTGCCAAATTTTACTATGGCTTAATTTATGAAAACCATATAAAGTCGATTCTCTATGATTTGTACCCCTATAAATCGAAAGTCCCGATAAATCGAATCGAAAAAAAAAACTATTCCCATGAAAAAAAACTTTCTCGATAATTTTCGATAATTTAAATTTCTGTATAAATCAAATTATCGTGACACGACTGAGCTCATATTGCTAAATTTTTGATAGCTCAATAAAATGCGCTGTTGCTGGATTTCATTTGGTCTTTTTATTAGCATTTTGGTTCAAAATGCAAAGCACTGTTGCTAAATTTCAATAAGGGTTAACTATAGGACTTAAATTTTCACAAATCTCCCAATTTGATTTGCTTTGCTGACAAGGCTATCTTAAGTTTTTTCAGACTACAATGCGGTGTTGCGAAATTTCATAGAGCACGTCTTAAGTTTACGCCGTTGCCACACTTCGAAGCAATCTTTAATCCTGCCTTGTCCTCGACTACTTTGTGTGTGATTTCCAACTAGCACTTTTATAAAAATTCTTTGCTTGAGGCATAAACATTGTGAAACATGCACTCGAAACACATTGTGTTAGCTCTATGCAACGCCCGCACTTTGCTTATGATTTCTGAACACTTTGGCTGCACACTTCATTGGCTTTTTGGGCTTTTGTGTGGGTGTTTGCCGAAACTTTAAATTGAAAAGCAGTGTTGGAAAAAGCCTTAATGAAATACGCTATTGGAGCACCTAAGTGCCAGGTTGTCGCATTTCAATTGCAATTTTACACTGTTGCCGCAATGCACTGAAAAAGGATTGAAGAAGCTGCTGTTGTTGCTGTTGTTGTTGCTGCTGTTGCTGCTGTTGTTGCTGTTGCTGCTGCTGGCTCGCTAGTTAACCATGTCCGGCCCACCTAATTGCTGACCAGATGCAGCACTCAAAGAGCCATTTGCGACGTTGCCGAACTTCAATTAGCTACAGTTTGGCTGTAAAGTGCAGTTGGCCGTGGCGAAAGAGAGAAGCAGGACTACGCAGGACTACGCAGGACTGTGCCCTCAAGTGCACATTTTGTCAAATCAAAAACGGAATTTGAATTTCAATCAACTTAAATTAAATCAAAATTTGTAAAATGAAGTGCACACACACACAAGCACACACACACATACACATACATACATACACGCATAACCATTTGCAAGTCACTTGAATGACTTGAACTGCAAACTCTCAACTTCAATTCCAATTTCATGGGCAACAGCCAGTTGTTGTCCTTGTCGTCATCGTCATCGTCGTCGTCGTCGTCGTCGTCGTCATCGTTGCCCTCGTCGTTTTCGTAATCAGCACAAAATTTGAATATAATTCTCATGAATGCCCGGAGAGTTAGTTGTGTGCTCTGGTCTCTGGTCTCTGGTCTTTGGTCTTGGTTCTTGGGTCTGCACTGGTCTGGCTTGGTCTGACTTGGTTTGGCCGGGCTTGGTTTGGTCTTGGGCGCCAAGGGTCTTGGCCTTGGTGCACCCTTCGACCGCAGCAGGCGAGCAAGCAAATGTTGAACATTTTAAGAGCTGCCGGCTGCGGGACGCTTTTTAGCCACAAAAATTCACAGTAAAGAAAAGTCGACAAATGCACTCGATGCTGCTTTTTAGACCTGCATGTGCTTCAAAAGCCATCAGCCAATGGCCAAGCCAAGCAGCCAATAGCTGGCTCAGGCTTGCCTCTCCCTCTCTCTTGCTCTCCCTCTCTCTCTTCATTTGTCTGTCTGTGCCTTTGGTTACGGGTTTTTGGTTTTTGCCTCAGACAATTTTTGGCCTTTTCGATTCGGGCACAAACCGCACAAAAGATGAAAGGCAAAACTCTTACACTCTGATGATTGTCATGATGTTTCCTATGTCAAGCAGTGAAACTCCATATTTAGTACTCTGCTTCTGCAATTCTCTCTCCCTCTCTCACTCTCTCCCTATACTTCTTTTCTTGTTCTGCTTTGCTTTGGGCCCGAGCTGCTGGCAATTGGTCGGCTTGATTAGGCATTGCACACACGTAATCGCAATTGACGCCCCAGATTCGCGCACCTGTTGTTGCCTGTAACACGCTACGCCCCCACCTCAGCAAAGAGTTGGCTCAGCTCCACTGACAGCTAATTGTAGTTATTCAGTTCTCCAGTCGCCCATTGCCCATTGCCCAGTTCTCGTTACCCCAAATTCTCGTTCAGTATTCTCTACTCTCTAAGTGCTTCGCTTTGATTTCGCTTGCTCTTGTTGCTTTTTGCAGCACGTTTCCATTTGATGGCCATAAATTTGCTTTAGAATTGAATACTATTTAACCATGTAAATAGTGTATCAGAAACATGAATATGCAAATTTATTTTAAAATGTAGCTAAATACAGTGCTCCACAAAACTATGTATATATCTCGTTGAAGAATTGTTTTTTTTTTTTTTTTTTTTTTTTTTTTTTTTTTTTTTTAATGCTAAATAAAAGCTGAATTTTCTATACAATACTTTTTAAGCTTACTCTAAAATAGCTAATAAGTGTGGTATATAATTTACTGCTTAATTATAATAAATAAACTTAATTTAAATATATTGCTGCTATGTCTATATACATTAAAGAATGTAATGAGCAATAGCTTAGAGCAATAGATAAGAGTTTAAAAATCCTATTCAGTTTGCTATACATAATTTGAAAAAGGTTTAAAGCATTCAATATTTCTTTTATTCAATTTGTCATTTAATTATTATTATTATATTATTATTACTATTATTTTATTTATTTGAATCATATTAAATTATTTTTTTTTAGCCTTAATTCAAGCTAACCTCTGCGTTAAAATAAATTATAAGCCTTATATGATTGTACAAAAAAATGTTTTACTGAAATAAAAAATAAAATAAAAAAATATTTCTCATTCAAAATTTTAATTAATATGCATAATTTATAATTAAATTCAAGGGACTATTGATTAAAAGCTAAATTAATTATTATTATTATTATTAATTATTCTTTAAAGTATGCACATTTATGTAGGTAGGTTCTTAAAAAAAAAAAAAATAAATAAATAAATAAATACATTTTTCTTTTTGTGTTATATATTTAGAATTGAAATTGTCATTAGTTGAGTAGATTGAGAATCTATTTGCATGTAGATCAAACTAATCTTTCACTCTAATGTTATATGAATATCAGAAAAAAGACAAATCTTAAGATCGCCACGCGCTTTTACTAGTTTTTCCAATTAAAGATTACTATTATATTCCTTTATTATTATTTTTATTTTTGGTTTGTTATTTTTTATATTTTTTGTTTATTATTTTCATTATTATTATTATTTTTTAGTTATATAATTTAAATTTAGTTTAAATGTTATTCCTACCTTTTGTTAACATCTACTTCTTTCTCTCATACTGCTTTTTCCTCAAATCTTATGCCAAGCTTTACGCATATTACAGGGTATTTTTATTTGTTATAAGCTCATATATTTGTTATTGTATAAAGTTGAACTCTTCTCTCTTTCTCTTGCAGCTGCAGTTACTCGCCTCAATGTCTGACGAAGTGCCTTTGGGACGTTTATCGCAAATTTTTGATACTCTAACCAATTTACAACAACAACAACAGCAGCAACAACAACAGCAACAACAACAACAGCAACAACAACAACAGCAGCAACATCAGCTGCACCTGCAGCAGCAGCAGCAAGCAGCGGCAGCAGAGCAGCTGCGTCGACGCTCTGCCTCCTCGTCGCCCTCACCGTCGGCCAGTGCCTCGGCGTCCTCATCGGGCCGTGCCACGCCCGCCGCCGCGCTGGGCGTGGCTGCAACACAGACACTCTACTACACACACACGCACAACTACTTTCTGCGGCCGCAAGATGGCACCAGCTACCTGCACACATTCCCCGCCACCGCCGCAGCGCAGCATTCGTCGCACTTCTATCAGCAGCATCAACAGATGCAGCATCAACAGCAGCTGCAGCTGCAGCATCAGTTGCAGCAGCCGCCTTCGCTGCCCGGCCGACTGTCGGGCTCTGGCTCCGGCTCGGCATCCGGCTCCGGATCTGGCTCCGGCACGCAGTCGCTGCACGCTTCGCCGCTGCTGGCCAAGCGAGCCACCTCGTTTAGCGGCCAGATGCCGCTGACGCGTGCCGCCCAGTTGCATGAGGCACGCCTGGTGGCCGCCTCGACGCCCAACAGTCCGCGGCTGATGCCGCGACGCGCGCCTCGCCCGCCGCCCATACCGGCCAAGCCGGCCAAGGAGCTGAGCGGTGCGAGTGGTGCAGCTAATGCGCCGACGCATTCGCTGAATCCCGTGCTCGCCGCCCTGGACGCACCCGATGCGCCCTGGCCGCACTTCTCGTCCCTCACCGAGCACCTGGACGTGCATCAGCTGAACAACTATGGACAGGCATTGCCCGAAGTGGGTTGCTCTTGACGTTTAGTATTAAGGTGTCCGCTCTACAGCTCTCTCTTCTTTGGCTTTTGCAGATCAACTGGCAGGAGCGCTGCTTGGAGCTGCAACTGGAGCTGCATCGATCCAAGAATCAGGCGGGCCGCATTCGGGACATGCTGCGAGAGAAGGTAAGTCACAAAAGATTAACATTAAAAACTATGAACTGGTACTTCTAGTAAACTGGAACTAGTTCTGGTTCCGGCTCAGATTCCTCTTTGTTATTATGAGTCATGAATGCGTTGTGAAGCTCGAACTGAACTGGTACTTCTAGTAAATTGGAACTGGTTCCGGTTCCGGCTTAGAGTCTATAACATCGATTCCCATTTTTTGTTATTATGAGTCACTAATATATTGCGAAACTTGAGCTGAACTGGTACTTTTATAAAAGTGGAACTAGTTCTGTTTCCGTTTTAAATTTCAATTATCTCGTCTTATTATGTGTCATTCAGGTAACTGGATTCTCATATCTGTTGTAAAATGTTTCTTTGGTATGAACTGCTCAAATGATTTCGTACTAGTTCACTTTACAGTTAGTATGATAAGCTTATACATGTAGGGTTGTTGGATATATGCTTTGGGGACTGGTTGATTAGTGCAAATGAGTTATTAAGTGAGAAACAAGACTAAGAAGGGAAAAAAATAAGGAGCAAAGTGACGCACAGACACATTAATTACGCACACACACACACACACACACATATAGTCAGACAGTGTCTAATGTATATCTTGTGCTTAATGATGATTTATGGAGCCCATGGTTAAAACATTTTTATGACGACCCCTTACAATTATCAGGCCAAAAAGTAATCTACTTGCCAGGAATAAATACCGCGCCCCCCGCACACCTCTCCCCTCAAGCCAGCTGGCCCCACTTCACCTCCCTTCGTCTCAGCCGTCTGTGCCTTTAGCTAATTTGTGGCGGAAATAGTGCAGCTGTGTGTTGTCTCTGCTAGCATGTGAGTGTGTATGTGTGAGTGAGTATGTGTGTGTGTGTGTGAGTCCTTTTATGATTAGCCTAATTAAGTCATTAGGCATTTGGCCAAAATAACAGCAGCCGCAGCCGCAGCCGCAGCGCCAGTTCTCTGCGGCCCTCGCAGCAATATCCCACGGCATTGTCATTAGGTTTATTGGCAGCGCCATCTAGCGGCGCTTTAATGTAAAAACTATATGAATTATTAAAATGTAACACTAAAGTGCGTGCCTGCTGCTGCTGCTGCTGATGGGTGAGTGTCTGTATTTATGTGTGAGTGTGTGTGTGTGTGAGTGGGTATTACTTTCATCTCGGCACACATGGCGCTTGCTATATACACGATGTATGGTCATGAGTCATGACATAAATTAATTACACTTCAATGATTTTTGCTGCATGAATAATGCATGAGGCGAGCGGCAGTCAGCTCTCGCATACCCAGTCCCATTCCCATACCCATAGACGTTCTATAGCGATCTTCGTAACAGAGTTAATCACACAGATATAAGAGCAATATATATACATATATATAAATATATATATTTTTTTCTGTTAAATGTCCCCAATGCAGTGAATGTAAGCGAATATATGAATAAATATAGAGTCAAAATGTTTGCTTTCTTTTGTTGTTGTTGATATTTATTAATTTTATGCTGCTGCATCTTACAAATGTTAACATGTGTATGTATATCGATATATATATATATCTGTATAGCAGGTTGGAAATATTTTGGAATTATTTATCTGTTAGGAATTTAATGTTCTATTTTTTTTTCTATTTTTTAATATTTTTTTAAGTTATGAAATAATTTTGACTGCAATTTTCTTGGCTGTTAGAAATGCAATGCTTATGATCAAATTTTTTATATTTTAATATTTATTTTATTTTTTATTGGGCAATTTTATTATGCCCTAATTTCGTTTAAAGTGGAAAATCTGGCTACAGGTTTTATTTAGTCAGTAATACCTGAGGGCCTGAGTTGTCTGCTAGTTCCAGTGCGTGCTAGGCAGATGTTTGGGTGGTAGATCCCCAATGCTTAGTCAGGCTGTTGTAATTGCTCGATTTGTTATTTGGGCACCCCTTGGATGCTGTCCAGCTGTTGGCATCTCGCTTTCTGTCCCTGGTTCGCTTATTCCAAGACGTTTCTCAGTTAAAAAGAATGCATAAATTCGCTGCGCTTATAAATGCACTGAAAGGAAAGCTAAGCTCTTGACACATTTGCTGCCCACTGGCTTCAGCTTTAATAGCAGCTGCTCCTGCAGCTCCTTTGTGGCACAGAACACTGTGCTACTCCTGCTTGAGATGTTAACGCATAATCCGAAATGACCTGCTCCAAAGTTGCTCACTTGCTGCACTGCATTGTTGTTTTTCATTATGTTAGGCGTTGCTTTGGCAGGTGTGCATACGTGTGCAGGTCTACGGGTGTGCAGCTGTGCAGGTGTGGGTGTGGCGCCTATTGCTATGCAATGCAAAGTTTGCCAGCCATTGTTGGCTTTTGAAAAGGCAGCGCGGGTGGCACTGAGTATGACGTGAAGTGAGTATTGCGAATGCATTCGTTTGCTTTGTGCAATGCTGCATGTCGCTTTTAATGAAAGAAGAACAAAAACAAAGCAATGGAAAAAAAAGAATAGCAACACTGTGGGTTATCAACGGCTGCACAATGCTCGCTCGCGTATAAATTCCAATTATGCGCTAGACCAAACCAATATACTCTTCTTCGTATTCGCATAACGAATTGAATGCGAATGCTTGAGTGAGAATGGAAACTCGTTTGGGGCCAAAAAGCAAAGCAAAGATCACCTTGAGAGCTGCTGCCACTGACCAGAGCATCCGAAATGCTGTTGCAACACTTTTCAATATTTAATTGGCAGTAAACACAAAAAATTACAAAAAAAAAAAAATTGCAAAGAAAAAAATAGAATGTAAAAAATAAGGGAAAAAAGCATATAAAACCATATCAAAGCTGAGTTGGCTAGCGCAGCACAAAAAACTTCAACGATGCTCGAATTGGAGTGGCCTAACGAGCAGCTGCCCTATTTCAATGGAGTTTTGAGAGTCATCAAATGGGCAGACAATCTAAGCTATAAAGGTTACAAATTTCATTTTGCTTATAATAATTATCTGATTTGTGAGTTTATATATATTATAATATATATAAATATTAATGTAAAATATCATTTTGCTTTTATTTATGTAATTTGTGAGCTTATAAAAATATGGTAATATATAGTTAAATATTAAAAAAAATGCTAATCTAACTTATGAAGATTATAAGTTCAATTTTACTTATAATTCTTTTATTTATGGGCATACAAAAATAGAGTAATGTAAAGTTAAATAAAATAAAATTAGAATAATAATATAAAATTTACATATTATAAAGTAAAATATATAAAAATAGGTTGGAATATTTGTACAAACAGAAATACTAAAAAAAAAAAAATAATAAGATACAATAAAAAAAAAAAATAAAAATAAAAAAATAAATAATTAATAAAAATAACAATACAAATTAAAATTAAAATTCGAATTCTAATTTAAAATAAATAAAATAAAAAAATAATAAAAATAGTGAACAAATTTTAGCCTTCTTTTTATTTTTATTTTTATTTTTTTAATTAATACACATGTGTATATAATATATATTTGAATACGAAAGTATGTTAATAATAATAATAGGCTTAGACTAGTGTCTTTTTTTTTTTATTATTATTATTATTTTTTTTAAAGCAATTTAATCTAACCAAAAAATAACTCAATAAACTTTTAGAGACTATGAAAGATATAGTTTATGGTAAGTGAGTTCAGGAAGATATTTGATGGCTTTCAAATCGAGATCCGATACCCAGTAGTTCATGAGAATGATGGCGTCTAAGTCTGAGTTTGATTTTTGATGGCCAAGCTGGCCAATCTGCTTATCTTGAGCTGCATTGCCCAGTGAGCTTCAGCTAGTCTGATCTGATTTGATTGCTGTGTCAGTCTATACCAATTGAAATGTGAAAATGCCATGCAGTAGTTTCTTTGCAGGATATCATCAGAAATATGAAAAGTGAGCCAAATTGGAAAATATAACAACTCGAACGACTAAAAGTAAGTAATGAATATTTTATTTGTGTTTTATGCATTTGCCATTTGCCGTTTGGCGTTTGCTGTTTGCAGCTCGCCTTTTGCCTTTTGTCGCCCATTTTTATGAGCTCCTCAATTTTTGTTGGCTGCTGCTGCTGCTGCTGCCTCACGACAACTTGCAACTTTTTGCCGCAGCTGCAGCTGTAGCAAGCGCTCAAGTGCAGTAAAATTTTGTCATCATAAATTTTAAATTAGTTGCAGCAAAAGTTGCAGTTGCAGCCCCTTGCAAACATTATTATGATATTTATTTATAATTTATTTTATTTATTTATTTATATGCTTCTGAAGCTTTTATTTCATTTTAGTTTCTGCTTTTGATACATTTCATTTGTATTATGCTTTTTATTTTTGGAAAATCTCATTTAAATATTCAGAAATTCTACAGAGAGAGGGACAGACAGAGAAGGAGAGAGAGAGAATGTTTTTATTTGAGTGCTCGCAAATATGCAAATTGGGCTGTCGCTCACTTTTGCTAATGTCAAAGTCAAGGGAGAGTGAGGGAGAGAGAGAGAGAGAGAGAGAGAGCGAGAGAGTGGGAGTGGAAGTGGAGCCATTAGGTCTGTTGGCCAGTTGAAGGATAGGAGCACATCGAAAGAGCAATCAAAAGAGGCGTTAAGCTAAAAACCACAACATCGACTGGGCAACTACCAAATGTTCTTGGCAACAATGTGCATGCCGTGAAATTATGGCCAAGCATATTGCAACATTCTTGTACGACAATAAAATTCAAGTTTATTGCCCAAGCCCAAGCCCAAACGCAAACGCAAACGCAAACCCAAACTCGAACCCAAACTCCAAGTGGAAGTCGAAGTTCACAGACCCAGCCAAACAACTGGCCAACCAGGCAAAGAAATTTGCCCAAAAAGAATACCGAATGAATAAAGTTTTACGGAGCTGGCCACACAATATCGTATTTACAGCGCGGCAACGTTGCCAAATTTCACTTGTGTGTTTTGTTTTCATTCTTTTCAACACTGAACGAACGGTAAGAAGCTTACTTCTTTTGATGTCGGTTCTTTATAGCTGAAATCTAAAAATAAACAGTTTTGTTTTATTTTTATTGGAATTTAATTGTTGAATAATTCCTGTATTACTACTTTATAGGCCAAATTAACCTTAATTTTGCAACGTTTTTTTGTTTTTTTTTTTTTTTTACATTTTTATAATTATATACATTTTCTATATATTTTATTCTAACTGCTAGCTGATAACTACTGAGAATTTATAATCTTCTGCAGCTGCTCTGTTGCCGCACTTCACAGCGCATGCAACATTGAGAAGCTCGCAATCAGCGAAGCTCTCAGTCAAGGAATTTTTTCAGTATTTTCACTTCGGTAACTTTAATACTACGAAACTTGTTTTAAGTACATTAGGGCTTAGACAAGAGAAGTGAAGTTGTCTTATTGTTCCAGAAAGTTGAAGTAAAGAGCTCAGTCAGGTCACTTGATATACCCTGTATGAATTGAAAGTATTTTGGAAGAGGTATAATAAATGTGGAAGAGATGGTCGAGTTCATGTGGAATACATACATATAATATGATCAGCTGTAATAAGTGGAATTAGTCCGGCCTGGTCATAGGTGGTATATCATAAGAGCTAGAAACTTTACATTCTACGCGTAATCTCAACTTTAGCATATCTAGATTAAGTTTATTTAGAAGTATCAATAAATCTGGCATTTCGATCGATCAAATTATCGAACATTTTGATAGCTTGATCAGAACTAATTTTTGTTATTCCATTCATAGAAATTCATTGCTTTCAATGGTTTCAACTAAATGAAGAATGATAATTTGCCAATGAAATCGATAAGTATCGATACCGATAATTCTAATTGCATCATTAAGCTGAGTTTCTTAGGATAAAATATATATACAAAGTATTTCTGCAATAATTCTCCTGCAGGACAATGCTCTGAGCGTATCCTCTAGTCGTGCATGACTCGATCGAGTTATTCATATTAGAATTCCATTTGAAGTGTACTTAGTGCTAGCGTTTCAGCGGCTTTCTAGTGTTAAGGCGAGCTTTTAAGAAATTGCTGGCATGGCCACAGCGCCATCTTGGCTCCGCCACTCGAGTGGCATGGGTCGTCCTTCAAGTGGAGTGAAGTCCGCGCACATTGTTATGAAATTTTGTTTGACAATTGCCAATGGCTTGCTATATCTAACATCTCTATTTCGCTCGTCTCTCTCTCTCTCTCTCTCTCTCTCTCTCTCTCTCTTTTGTTCTCGGCTTGTTTTTTATGTGACCGTTATGGCCGTAAATGGGCGTCAATAAATCTGCAATGCCAGCGGCCCAGTTGCGAGTGATTGCACATCGGACACCCTCGCAGAGACAGACACCGGCAAACAGGCTGGCGCGAAAAGTGGCTACATTAGTGCCATAAGCCATAAGCTATAAGCCATGTCATATGTGTAGGCGTGTGTGTTTGTGTGTGTGTGATTGTGCGTGCGTGTTAACGCGTGGAAAGCCGCGCTTAGAGGCATCGCCCGCCATTTCAATTTCCACGCTGGACCGCAAAGCCCCAAATACGAATGAAACGGTGCCAAAAGTTTGTGTCCTGACGTCGATTAAAACCGGATGCAGCCGAATATCCATGCCGTAAACAAGACAAGTGAGTGACGAGCGAATAATGATAGGCTGGAAGATACCCTATAATCTGAGCATTGCAGAGCAATATAAGTGGGAGAGACCAGGAGATGGCGCTGTTTAAGCACATAAAATTGTATATGAAATATATTATAATAGAGCAGAACGAAATATAGATTGACAAAAATTGTGATAAACAAAAGGAAAAAGCAAGAAATATGAGGAATAAGTGAAGAGGAAAGAAAGATACAAATAATTGCAGAAGAGAGATTTAAACTAAGAATTAGGTACAGAGAGAGAGAGAGAGAGAGAGAGAGAGAGAGTGAGAGAGAGCGAGAGAGAGAGAGAGAGAGAGAGAGAGAGAGAGAGAGAGTGAGAGAGATTTGAGAAAGTGAAAGATAAATGGAAAGGAAAAGGCAGAGAGAAGCAGAAAGACAAAGAGAAAGAGAAACGGAAAGAGAAAAAGAGAGAGAAAATAAAAGAAAAAGTATAGGTAGAATAGAAAGAATGGAAGGCAGAGAGAAAAGAGAAAGACAAGTATAAGTATAAAGAATGAGAGATAAATAGGGGCCATGATAAAAAGATATAGGGTTAGAGACCTCGGTTTTTATAGAGAAAAGGCGAGAGAGGGGGGAGAGACAGAGACAAAGAGAGACCAAGGTATAGAAAGACAGGAAGAAGGAAGCAAATGGCAGAAAGAGTGTTATCAAGGATTAATGCTTAATTATACTACAGACAGATGAATTTGGGACATTAAAAAGAACTACCAGCTGAGATTATTCGCACGTCTTCTTGAGTGAGATCTGCAAATATTGTAGATAAAAGCTAGAGAATAAATCAGCTATAAATGTAAACGAATAAGCTAAATAAGGGATCTTTGATAGAAAGAGAATGACAATATTTGATGGAATGGATTCAAGTGGCGATATGCTAATATTCTTTGAATAAATCTCTGAAATCTCCTCTTACAGAATTAGAGATTTAACCATCTTAAATCTAATGCAACATAAAACTCAATTTTCAAACACAATTAAAAGCTTTTCAATTGTGAATGAGTTCTCAACAGTCGGCAGAGGCGAAGTTCGTTAACTCATTCGGCTGTTTGCTTGTCTGGCATTCAACTCCTCAGCTTCTGTTACTTTGCTTTGTAATTTTCCAGGGTATGTGCGCTATCATGGCAGCATACAACAATGGGCACACGTAGCCCGGTGCAACAGTCGCATCTGTCAGGACTGTCATTTGGTTGCGTTTTGGTCGTTGACTGTGCTGCTCTGGGCCACGCCTTTTTGCAACAATGCAGCATCCGACAGCAGGCAGATAGGCGCCTATAAGCATGCAATGCGCTGATTTCACACACACACACATACACAAACACTTGCACACTTGCACACTCACTTTGCATGTGCCATTATTGCATAGCAGCAGGAGGCGTTGCCTTTGTTTATGCGCATTATACAGTGGGGAAATTGAAAATGTTGCGATGCCAGTGCAGCTCAGCCGGAAGGATGTCTCATGTGGCATGTCCTGTTGCGCGAGTTGTTGGACTTGGCTCAAATTGCCTTTTTACATGTTTATCGTTAAGTAAATATGAACATATCGATACTATAACGGGTTAGTAGAGGGGGGGGGGGGGGGGGGGGGGGGGGGGGGGGTAATTCTAATTCAGTTAGTAAAGAGACCTTTGATATTACATTCGATTCCTTACTTTATCCAATTGTCATTCGAATCATATTCAGGAAGTGTAACTATCATGGGAGATATTTGATCGCTCGATTCCTGCTTGGCTCTCTATTCCTTTACCTATTACACTCTTTATATTCCACACTTTTCCCAGAGTAAATAGCTTTTTTCTTGGAATTTCCTAAAGTGTTGCGGTGCTTAATAACCTTTTATTGCGGCTAAGCCCTTTAAAAGGTTTTAGATATCAAACCGAATAGGGGTTGTCTCCGGGCATGCAGCAAAATCTGGGGACACTTGTCGGGGCGGCATCTTTAATTAAAAATTTTCGACAGCTGCGTGTCTGGGCATAAATTGCGCATCGAGCCTGTCAAATCTACGTAAATTTGCTCAACTATTTGAGCAATTAGATCTAGCTAGGGGACGGGGGACGATGGGGCGTTGGGGCGTTGCTGCTGCGTATGGCATTTTGCGTGTAATTAATTGGTAGCCGAAATGCATTGCATACTTTAGTGGAGTCAATGGGTTAAGCCAAGTCGTGCCCATTCTGTCTTCTGCCTCCCGGCTCCCGCCTCCCGCCTTCTGCCCGGCCTGGCATATTCTCAGGCCCAGCTTTCGTTGTTGGCCATGGTTGTAGATTCTTCTGCTTGGTTTCTGTTTATGACAACTTTCAAATATGCCTACACACACATACATATGTGTGCGTATGTGGGTGTGTGTGTGTGTGGAGCAACATGTGCTGCCTACTTTTCGGCGTCGGCGTCGACTGTCTGGCAACTTGTGCGGCAGGCGACAACATTCGACGGCAACTAACTGCCAAGCGAGTGCGGCCTGCAAAATTAATGGCCATCAGTCGCATAATAAATGAAGCAATGTCTTTTTCGTGCCACGCCCACACGACAAAGACAAAAAGTTGTAAAGTTTTGTGTCTAAGGCCCGCATGCTTTGGACACCAGCGCCAGCCAAACGGATTCAAGGCGGCCAAGAGCTGGCAGGGCGTTTTGAGGGCGCATTGGGGGCGTGATGCGTGGCCCGTTCTCGGCGCTGTCTGTCTGGCAGCTGGCAAGGACAACTCATTTTGTGTATGCAGCGCACACATGTTGGCCACGCTCGTTTATTCATTTGAATTATTCCCAAAAGCGCATTTAATTTTAATTATGCGTGACAATGCCTCATACAGAATGCCGCCAAGCGACTACTATCCCAACTTCCGTGCTGCGCCCCGTACTCCGGTGACCTCGCTCCCCCCGCTTGGCATAATACGCGCGCCCATCCCTACCGCTCGAGTACTTTGGTTGGGCTCAAGCAGCACTCACAACTAACTCCGAGCAGCTCCTTTGTTTCAACTATAATCCTTGCCACAAAACAAAAGAAAAAAACCACATACACACACACATATGCACAACTCGAAGTGCTGTGAATTATTACAAGTTTTACTTTTCTTTTTCTTTTTCGCTCTTTTTTTTTAATTTTATAAATGAATTGAAATCCCGCTGAAGCGGTCAAAATTTAGCACACAGCAAACAATAAGAAACAAGCAGAACAGCAAAAATGTCATAACAATAAGAACAAAAGAGAAGTGGAGAAATCTGTAATGAACGACTGTCATATACCCTGTGAAATGCGGTGCTTCTGATGTGGAAAAGAATCATAGATTCCAAAAATACTAAACATGTAAGCTCTAAAATTCTATTGTCAACTGCAAATACCCTGTATTTGCTGACTTTGAGTGTTTAATGTACGCTGGACAGTTAGATAAAACAATTGACTAATACTCTATGTTTTCTGACTATGGAGCAGTACCAAATGAAATAATCTTGCTCATGCTCATTCGCTTTCGTTTTAAGCAGAAGAATTTGGTTCCATTCGCTTTTATTTTCTGTTAAGCGCGCTGAGTTGATCTATTCGTGTCACGCTCGTTTCACGAACATCGTTTAGGGACCGACACGATTGACCTTCGCATAATGAGACTGATCAAGTTCAATGTGAATGATCTTCACAAACAAGCGGAACCAGCACTCGCTTATATACCAATATAGGGCTGTTTATGTTAAACGGAACCATCTGGCAACCCTACCAGTTTGCCCAAATTCCTCAATCAAAGACACACAATTTGTATTTATGTTGACAATAATAATCATTTAATTTGGCTCAAGTAGAATGGTTGACTTTTTGCATAAGATACATTTATTTCAAATTGAGCCTGTACTCTTGTGCGTCTTGTGCCCGTCTCTCTCAAAAAGTGTAGCGTTGCCAGGTGGGTCCGTCGAATATGAATAGCCCCAAACATACAGACAAGACTTTGCTTTGTCCGATCACAAGCGAGCTCGTTGCAGAACCGAAGCATTCGTTTGCTCTCAGAATGTCAGCTATACTGACATGTCTTTGCAGACATCGAGGAACGGTCAACAGTTATGCGAGCTATGCTGATAGTATTTCTTGAGAGGTTCTTTTGCTTGCTCTCTGCATATATGGGAAGAGAATTAATCATAGGAAAAAGATATTCCTTTTTATTTCGTTTTTTCAAGCAACTTAAGCTAAACCCAAGGCAAGATCTATTGAGTGTTAAAGTTTCTCAAGCTATTTTATGGCTTATTCCCGGATATTTTATATAATTTTTGAGCAGAAAAAGTAGAAGAAATCAACCAGATTAGCTCTACTCAAATATACACTCATGATGATGATTTCATATTAATTTTAATCAGTTCGAATTTGTAGAATTATCAAGCTCTGCTGCAGCTAAATTTGCCAGTTACAGGGTATTAGATTCAAATAAATATTTCAAGGCAAAAATATATATTCCTTTGTGCAGCGTTTTGTCGTAGTTGTTGTGTTTGTTGTTATTGTTGTTGTTGCTTTTGTCCTTTTTATCTGCTGTTATTTTATATTTCTGTTTTGGTCGAGCTTTTTCTTTTGAGCTGAACTGAAAGTGAGTTGATTTGGGGCCGAGATGGCCCCATGGCAGGGGGCGTGTTGGCCATGCTTGACTTATGCGCCTGCCTCGCTGCTGGCGACAGCATTTGAATGTGGGCCAGCAGCAGCAGCTGAAGCGATTGGCCAACAGGGGCAGCGGGACGGGCAGCGGGCGGGAGATGGAAGGAAACGCTGGCGGAAAATTACTGGAAAAAAGAAACAACAATGGTAATAGAAATGTTTAGGAATAAGCACAGAATTCCACTTTAAAGAATTTTAGATATTCAAATTTGAATCTTATTGGAACTCGTATGGGAACTATATTAGAGCTCTGTATTAGTAAGACATTTGAATAGATTGTATCGATGGGGGATAATATGGTGCATAGCTGAAGATGTGATATAAAATAAAAAATATAGGAAAATATTGTTTCTTGATTTCTCACATAGAAATATGCATATTATTATTAGGTATATATAAACTTAGTTTTTTTTTTTTTTTTTTTTTTTTTTTTAATATATTTTTTAAGTGTAGAACCGGTACATCAAAAATAGAACCATAACAACACAGGGAAGGTAAATTAATAATAGAGCCGAACCCCATACCGAGTTATGGGGATTTTAAGTTGTGGAGGTATAAACTTAGTAGCATTTGAAGTTAGTTCAGATCTAGTCTAGGATTATGTGAAAATATGGTTTATTAATTTAATATATACAAAATATATGAATTCATTCTGATTTAAAGATAGTTCAGAACATCCATTAATTATTATTATTATATATACCCACTCTTTTTTGCCCCCTATTGTCCAGTTATTGCCCACTGTGCTCTGTTAATTCGTTTCCCTATAAGCTTTTAGGCGCATGCCTTTAAATATGTTGCATGTATGCTTTTCACTTTGCATGGGCGGGGAGGGGCGGAGGGGCCATACTTCAAATGCCTAAAAACAAAATAGAAAAATAAAATGTGAAAAGCTAATAAATATACATATATGTATATGTGTGTAGAGACAGGGAGAGAGAGCAAAACGGCAAAGTGGTCGCTAGGAAATGTCCCTGTTCTTCTACTTCTTCCTCTTCTTGTTTTTGGTTGCCTACATTTTGGTTGCGGTCGAAGCATAAAACATGATTATGAACGACTCTGGCAGGATGCGAGCGAGCTGCTCGAAGCGAACTAAACCTAAGTGAACCCCGAACCTCAACGTGTGCCGGCAATTAAAGCGACCTACGCCTTGTCACCTCCCACCCCCTGACCACTCAACTCCACTCCCTACCCCTCAATATATTCAGTTCATTCAGCTGGGCTGCTCCAGCTCCTCCACTCGACACAAACCGCACTAAAGTTGTGTGTTAAGCGGCTTTTGGCTGCGTATTTAAGCCGTTTATGTTGTTACGTGTTACAGCGAAATATACACGACTTACACACACACACACACACAGACAGACACACAGACTCACAGACTAGACTCACATACAGTTGCACACGCACACTATATACTATATACACCCTTGGCCGTGGGCCGTATGTCAGCTGCAATTTGCCAGGATCGGCTGGCTGGCTGGCTGGCTGGCGGTCTGACTAAAGCAGCCGAGCAGCGAAAGCAACACTCAAAGTAATGCCGAAAAATGATATTAAGCGGATTGCCCGACGACAATGTGAAACACTGCGCCATTGCCGCCATAGCGCAGTTCGTTTCAGCTCCCAGAGTCGTCTCAAATTTATGAAAAACTATGCGAAAGGGCAAAAGGAACAACAGCAACAACAACAACAACAACAACAACAACATCAAAAAGCAAACAGCAAACACCAATAATACTTATGACCACACACACACACACACACACACACACATGCACAAACATTAGCTGAAGGTACAGCTCTGGCCTGGGCATAGGCATAGGGCATGAGGCATGTGGCACTTGTGTAGGTAGTTTCAATGTTACGCTAGGCACTGCCATATATATTTATGGGCACGGGATTAAAAAGGATATTAGCCAGTTGTCGCCAGTGCTCCAGTTAAACAAGTGCTAACAATGGCCATAACAGATGCTCGCTCACAGCCAAACAGGCGACAAAAGGTGCATGAAACGATGTGTGTGTAAAGTTAATTTAACTATATAGCTCTATATAGATGTGCATATGGAAAAGGATGTATCAGATATTTGAAATGTATGTACTATATGGAATATACATATATATGTAAATATATATATAGAGATAGAGAGAGAAAGAGAGAACAAAGACAGAGAGAGCAAAAATGAAATGTATTTTTATAAATAAAATAAAAAATATTTATAAATAAAATTATAAAATAAAATTAAAAAATCATAAATTTCAATCAAGTTATGTAAAATACAAATTTTGTTCGACAGATGCAGGGACAATCAGATGAATTTCATTGATATCTGCAGACGTTTTTGATACTCATTCGAGAAAGTAAAATGAGCATATTGGTTTTGTGCAATGTGCTTTCGTATGATTGCAAAACATTTCGAAGCTATAGAGACCTGAAATTCGTAAGCAATTCTCTTGTAAGTCCTCGAATTATCACGAGATTTTCTTTGACAGCCTACTATTAGGGGCGTGGCAAATCCGAAAATGCAGAAAGCATGGTAGCCGACTCGAATGTGGAATATAACAGCCGCAAATCAATAAGATATAGCGGATAAACTATGCCTATTGGAGGTGTGGCAAATCAGGTAAAAATGTATTTCCTACAGTTTAACAGTTAACAGTTGAATCACTGTTGACATCCTCTATTTATATAATTTCTCTATACCAATTGAGGCCGTGGCAAATAGGAAACTGTATCTGTCAGCATTTGGTCCCTGAATGTGTATTCTGCAGTCGGCAACGCTCGACTGCAGTGCTCTTACTTGATTATTGCTGTCATTAGTATTTTTTTTATATATCATTTATTTTTAATTATTCTCACTCCAAAATGCGTTTCAGTGTAGCAGTCTTGTTGCTTATTTGTATGCAAATGGAATATTATATATTTTTACAATATATTATATAAGTACTATATGTACACATATATGTATATATATTTTTTTCTTTTTTAAAACATGCTATCTATAATTTGCATACAAATTAAATACAAATATTGTCATATTTCATGTAACTGCTCGTTTTTTGCTTTCAATTGGGATGATATAACAGGTTATAATTATTTGTAGTTCCGCCTCTAGCCATTGTCTGAATTTGGAAAACTAAACTTTCTGGTCAAATTTTCAGACTTTCTTCGATTTAATCATTTTAGTCACCAATTTATGTATTTATTTATGAGCTTACTGCCAGAATGTCAATCAATCTTCTTCTTCCTAGACAAATTTAATTCAATTTCAACTGTAAATGTGAATTTGAATTTAGATGTTGTTGCTGAGATCTTGGGATTTTAGCAAAATTTCTTTTGTTGCATTTTTAAATCGCTCCAACTGGAATCAGTTAAAATTTTATTAGTTTTTACACAAAATTTGTTCTTTAATTATTCATATGCGATATTATTTGGGTATTTCTCTATGGCTTGCTCAAATTTAACGCCTCTTTTGTGTCCCACTGGGTGCACGACTCACACAACCACACACACACAGAGACACACACATGAGTGTGTGTTGGCTGCCTTATGTGTATTTCTATTCATTTGGAGCTTACATAAATTCATAGAGCTGGCAGTTGGGGGCTTTTTGGCTCTTTGGCTGCTTTTGGCTTAATTGCTCAACAAGTTGGCATCGTGCGGCGCTGCTGGCATAAAAGGGAAACTCTGCATGCGAATACAATTTAGCATTCAATTTTGAGCAAGGGCCACCTGCCAGGCGCTGCTGCTGTGACATGCAAACACATGGACAGCATCTAATGCCAGTCTGCTGTGCCCGTCACTGTGTGTGTGTGTGTGTGTGGCAGCAGCAGGTGCAGATTTGGGGCATGGCAATCTGTGAAATTCACAATTAAATTGGTCGCCGCATGCTGATGCGTTGCTGTCAGGCCTTAAGTCCACCATTTGCACATCGCACGCTAATTGACTGCGGCTGTTCCCGCAAAACATCAGAACTGTGCTCCTAAAGGTCGAGGCCAACAATCAATAGGGTTTTTAGTCGCTCAGCTGCGTGCGGACATCGTTGTCATCGTTTTGCGCCATGCCATGTGCCACTAGCCTTTCAGTTGCCCAACCTGCCGCACCACCCTCGCACCCTCCCCTCTCACTTGCGACCCATCGTCGCTCAACATTGTCATCATTTAAAATTCAAATGCAAACATGCTTTGCCACAGGTCGCAACTAGCAGTCGAAGTCATTAAAAATTCGCAGGCGGCCAAACAAAATGCGGCCGCTGCGTTGCGTTGCGTTGCGTCTTTAAGGCTAACTAACTTCGGCTTTAATACGCACACAATCAGCGCGCGAAAGTATGCTACACACCCAGACACACTCACACAGTAGCACACGTACATCTCACATCAGCTCACAGAAACTAAACACGCAGCCGACGCTGCTCAGTTCACCATAGCGAAAGGCAACACAAAAATATCCTTGGCTGCTTGCCCATAAATCCCCCTATAGAAAAGCGGGAAATCGCTGCGCTTTAGCTGCCTTTCTCGACTACAAAATCGCCTGGAATTCGCTATTGGATCACAGCAGCTGATAACCTAGCTCTACTTTCCTCTATGAAGAGGAAAGTAAATGAAAAATTCTGAATGGAGATTGGTTAAAGTAACCATAAAGCTTTAAGTTTATTCTATATTCATTGAAATGCATTAGATAGTAGAAATAAATCTGATTTTAAACTACAGTTATTCTGAAAGTTTTTCAAACATTTTAGCTAAAGCCTTTATTTTCAGGCTCTTAAGAAGATTTATGCTTTGCAACATATTTTTTTTTTTTTTTTTTTTTTCAATTTTTAACAAGTTTTAAGCTTTGGCAAGATTTGGATTTTATTTAAATAAGTCGAAACTTTTTTACATATATATTTTTTAAAAGAATTTTTGTAATTAAATATTTTTATTTAAAGAACTTATGATTTAATAAAAATCTAAATTAATCGATTGAAGAATTGTGTTTGTTGTACAAATAAATTTGCTCTAATAATATTTAAATAATTAAGTTGAAAAATACTCAACAACAAAAAAAAAAAAAAAAAAAAAAATTATAATAATAATAATAAAATAAAATAAAATAAACAAATAAATAAATAAAAAAACAATTAAAAAAATACAAATTAATTTAAAAAAATTAAAGAATATATAAATAAATACGTAAAAAAATATTAACTTAAATATATTAATTTAAGAAATTAATAAAATTTGTTTTGAAAGTCTTAAGAATATTTTAGTGAAGACAGTAAAGCTTATGTTTAAAGCTTGGTTAGATTATTTAATGAGTTTAAGCCTTGTGATTTAGTTTTTATATTTTTATTTTTTTTTATTTCTTGTATTTCAACATATCAAAATTTTATTACAATTTATTATAGTTTTGCAACTCTCATCAAATCGGAAAAAAATTGAAATAATTCGCAGCTGGCCAAAATTCGCTTTAATAACTGTTTTCCTTGTCAGTTATGGTTGCTCATCATTATTTATTTAGCTTTAAGGAAATCAGATGAATAATACAATATGCCATATCGATTTTAATCTTCAAAGGTGTCGAAGCAGCTGTTTCTATGGCAAACATGCTCAATTCCCGAAAACCATTTCGTATTGGGGCTCAAAGCCCGTATATCTATCTATTTTTCTTTTTTTTTTTTTCTTATCCCAGACAAAAATGGGAAATTTTGCTCTCTCCAACACAACACACACAGACAACCAGGCAAGACAGCTGTGCAGTATGCGCATGTGTGTGTGTGTGTGCTTATGTCTCTCTGTGTGTGTTTGTGTGTGTGTCGCTTAGCTCGTGCCGTCGTTTCCTTGTTGTGCTACTGACTCCGGCACTGACTGGGACGCTTGTCGGTTGTGTTGGTTGTCGGTTGTGTCGGTTGTCGGTTGTCGGCTGTCGGTTGTCGGTAAATCACAACCATGGCACGGCAAACGGCAATCAGTTTGTGTTTGGCTGTGTAGCGCGTAACGCGTGTGCTTCTCACACGGCCTCGCTCGCCAATTCGTACAGCGGCGCTCGACGAACTTTTGTCGCAACTTGTCGAAACTCGAACAGAAGAACACAAGTTGCAAAAATTTAATAAAAAAAAATTATAAAAAAAGAAGTAAAATAAATTAATTAAAAGAGCGTAAAAAAAAGAAACATTTTAAGCGTAAAAAGGAAATCGACAACAATTGCCAAACCATAAATATATATTTTTTTTTTCAAGTGTGTGTGCGTGTGTGTCTCTTGGTAAAAAGCAGAACTAACAAAAATTAAATATACCTACATATTATTTATAAAATTCAGATATTTGTGCTGTGCGTGTGCCTAAGCAATTGTTGCATACACTCCGAGTTCAGAGTTCAGATCCATAATGTCCTGCGAGGAGCCAAGTCCGTGCTGTTGCCAAGGCCAACACAATGGCAGACGCTCTGGCGCCATTTTTATAGCGGCTTGTGCTAGATAATATATAATAATAATGATATATATAAATATGAGTGTGTGTATGTGGGAAATTGTATATGAAAGTATTGCCAGGCAGCAGCAGGTTATATCGTTTTTTTTTTTTTTTTTTTTTTTTTTTTTTTTTGAGCGATTTTTGTTTATTTTTCATTTCTTATTTATTTTTTTCCTTTTTGTTTTTGTTGTGTGAGCGTTTGCCAATTTTTATGCAGCCATGTGGCGGGCATTTTAATTCTGTTTACGGACTGTGTTGTGATAACATTTTGGTTTTTAATATAAAAATAATAATATAAAATAAAGATATATAGAATAGTAGATGAAAAAGGGAGAAAACATTCTATTCGGTGCATCAGCTAGGGCTTCTTTGCTTTTGTTGCACGTAATTCAGTTTAGCGAATCATAAAACTAGATAATTTACCTGGAAGAGAAAAAGAGACAGAGAGAGATATACAACAATATTGTATCTGTTTAGGAATGTTTTTTCTTGAAAGACAGACTGAGATTGGGTTTTAAGTTCTGTAAGTCGATACTTAACTGAACTGGAAGTCACTTTCGAAGTCTCTTTCTCAAGAATTTTTTGTTTTAGTAATATGCATTTTGAATTATAAATAATTTAATGATTTTTTCGCATTTTAATATTTTTTATTAACATATATAGATTATATATATATCACCTAAGCAACTTAATTTAAACAGAAATAAATTAAATTAATGTTTAAAGCCTGTGGAAGTTAACAAACGGAAAATTCAGAGTTTAGGGCAAATTAAGACAGAGTTATAAATCTGTTATAAGATTATGTATGATAGGTATATATATAAAGGAATATTTTATAGATTATAAATCAAGATGCGGCCAAGTGAATATTTGAATTCTTTTGCTAGTTCTAGTGCGGGAATTTAAAGATCTTTGACCTGTAATACCTAGATTATTTATTTCTCAAGCTGTTTAAATGATAATCTCGCATTGGAGCTCTTGGATACTGTTTTAAATTCTTGCCTTGTCAAGCTAAGCACGCTCGATCTCGCTTGATCTGAAAAAAGCCTTTTTTTTAAATTTAAATTAAAAATTTATTGTTCATCCCAAACATACTGCGTAGGTTTATAAAAAAAAAAGTTTAGTCTATTATCAAATTTACTTTACTATTAATTTAGTTTACAAAATGCATATATATTTATTCAATGCTAGGGTATTTAGCTGGCAGCTACGCAACGTCAAATTATTTAGCATTTTTGCTTCTTCTTCTTCCATATTTGTTTGTTTGTTTTTTGTAGCATAATTTCTGGCGCAGACAAGCAAATACACGAGCATATTTGATGAATTTTGTTGTCAAAAGAAACTGCGTGAATGTGTGTGTGTGTGTGCGTGCGTGTGTGGTGGCCATAAATATTTGATGAGCATTTCAAATGCAAAAATAGCACAACACAAAAAATTAGCTTAAACAGGTTTTTTTCGGCTATTTGTTGTTTTATTTTATTTTATTTTTTTTTAATAAATAGAGAAAAAGTTGTTGCTGTGTGAGCGGCTGCAGCTTTAGGTATGCGCCTTTAAGTTGCAAGTCAGCCAACGTGTCATATGCATGTGTGTTGTTGTTGCTGTTGCTCTTGTTGCTGTTGTTGTGCGTATGCATGCAAGGCAATTGCATGACACTGCCCTGTGCTTCGCCTGTGCATGCGGGTTAGAAGGCGCCTGCCGCCAGCTCTGCTAGCCAGCCAGCCAAGCCGGCCAGCCGGGCAACCGGGCCAACGGGCCAACGGACAGACATATGTATATTATCTCTAGTGAATTATGGCCTGGCCATATAGATTCCAAAACGGCTTGTCCTTACAAGAACAGCAAACGGCCAATGTCTGGCACACACATACATGCACACACTCGCATGCTAAACACATACCTTTTTCTATGTGCCACCCACTCGCAGCACGCCTCGTTTCCGTCTGTGTATCATCATCGTGCATTGTGGCACACATTGTTAAATGAACGATACAAAACTTCAACTCTCTCTCATACACACACACACACACACACACCCACTCACATACACACACGAATATTTGCAACGGAGCGACATGTCCTGCCGCCTGCCAAACATGTCGCCTGGCACTTTGGTGTCCTACACTGTCTGCTGCTGCTCCTCTTGCAGCTGCCGCTGCTCGTGTCTCGAATTACTCGACTCCTGCTCTGCTGCAACTTGAAATTAGATCTTGATATACTAGCTGCTGCTGGCATTCCATCTCGCTCACTCTCTGTCGCTTGCTTTACAGCACTTTGGTTTTTGCTTCTACATATTTTTCTGGTTTATTTTATTTTATTTTTTATTTCTTTAAATCAGAGCCATACATAAACGCTCTGCGAATATTCATGCTACTAATTGGCTTCTGGCGCCGCAGCGACTTAACTCTCGCAACTCCTGCCGCTCAGCTTCAGCTGCTGTTTTGTCGGTTTCTGGCTAAAGTCAGATACCAGCGTCAAACCTTGGTTAATTTATTGCTGCCAGGCATCAATAGCAGCAGCAGCAGCTACAGCAGTAGTAGCAGCAGCAGCAGCAGCCACAGCAGCAGCATCAGCCACAGCGGCAGCAGCAGCAGGAGCAGCAGCAGGGGCAGCAGCAGGAGCAACCGCAGCAGCAGCAACAGCAGCAGCAGCAGCAACAGCAGCAGCAGCAACAGCAGCAGCAACAGTAGCAGCAGCAACAGCAGCAGCAGCAGTAGCAGCATCAGCAGCAGCTGCAGTAGCAGCATCAGCAGCAGCTGCAGTAGCAGCAGCAGCAGCAGCAGCAGCAGCAGCAGCAGCAGCAACAGCAACAGCAACAGCAGAAGCAGCAGGAGTAGCAACTGCAGTAGCAGCAACGAAAGCAGCAGCAGCTAATGCTGAAAATTGAGTTATTTATGCTTCGGAATTGATTGCTGTTTGTTGTAAAATTGCAAACGCGTCGCCCAACTGCTGCGCCCTTACAGTTGGGTCAAGCAAGTCAGGCATGCCTAGTAAACATCAACAACAGCAGCAGGAGTAGTTGCAGCAACAGCAACAGCCACAGCAGCAACAATGACAATAATTTGCACACATGTCTCATAATACTAAGAATTTGCTAATTTGTTTGTGATTCAATCAAATATGTATAGATTAGCGTGCTGTTGGCGTAGTCAATCAGAAAAATTCTTCTATGATAGAGCATTAAGCCGTCGACTACAGTACATTAAATAAGTTGTTTATTTTATTTATTTTTTTGCATTTTAGCCGCAGTTAATTTTTGTGGTTAATTTTAAATTTTCTGTTTCAATATGAATATATGATTTTAATATCTCCTCTTTCTCTCTTTTTTTTCGCTCATATTTGTTTTGTTGCGCAGTGTAATTAGATCAAAGTTAATTATTGTGAATCACACGCCCTGGCCATTGACAGCATATTTAATTCTCGCATGAGAACGTAAACTGACAGTTGAAATATGCAAATTGAAAAGTGTGAATTCATTTTGCACCTGCCACACGTTGCACCTATTGATGTCGCATCCAATTTGATTCGTAAATATTATAGTAGATCAATTTGTATATTGATATATATGTGTATCATGAATATAGTTGCGACTCATATGAAAGTAAATACAAATATCTGTGAAATGGAGCTGAAGAGGAGACAATATACAATCAATTTTAGTATATGATAATCTGAAATAATATATAGAAATTATCTGAATAAATAGTTTCTTAGATATTTCCGCTTAGAAATGTGAAATTGAATTTTACAAGTGAATATATAGAAATTATTTTGAAGCTTTTCACTTGCAAGTTAGCAGTTCATTTTAATATATAAATAAAAAAATAAAAAAATAAAAAATAATATTTTATCACATAAATAAATAAATATAAATAATTAAATAAATATAAATAGATAGATATAAATAAATAATATTTTAATTTCCACTTGGAAGCGTGAAATTAAAATTCATTTATAGCTTAACTTAAAATTATTTTTAAAAGATATATGCATTGTTTTCTTTTTTATAGGGTATCTCATGCCAATGCTCGTTTGTTTGTTAATTTTTTTGTCTCCGGTTTTGAATATTTTTCATTAATTTGTGCGCATATTTGATTGGATTTCTTTTTGAATTTGCATCAGGCTGTGAGCTGATTTATTTATTATGCACTCAACTCGAAATATTGGCTGGCAATTTCAATTGCAAGCGCAGCGCATTTATTTATATTTAACATATTTATTATATTTGTTGTCTACTTTATGCCGCTTGTCGCTTCGATTTGCGCCCATCAAACGGCAAATGACAACAATCGGTTTTCAGTTTCAGTTACTGCAGCGCATTTGTGGTTAACAGCAGACCATCGCGCTGCTCTGGCCATGCCAGGGCTGCATCGAACTCCCTGGGTAATCATTAATCATGTGGGCGACGCCTAAAAGTGCATGCAGCATGCAGCATGCGGCATGCAATTAAAAAGCAAACAAAACGCAGCGCCGACATAAATTTGCTGCGCCAGACAGGCGTTTGCTTTGTTAGGGTAGAGGGGGTGGGGGAACGAGAGTGTGTGTGAAATGAGAGCCTTCGATGGCGTTGAGGTATGCAACAAATGCCTTGCCACGCACAAATGCAAACACTCTGCCTGCATATAAGTATAGAGTCAACATATTTTTTAGGCAGCTAATAATATTATAAAAAATCGCCAAATAAATGCAATAAAATATAATGAAAATGCAGCCCTAAGCACAGTCTGATCAGGCAAAGAAAGAGCGAGACAGAGAGAGAGTGTGAGAGTGAGAGAGAGGCACGCACATATCCGCCATTCGATCCACACAGACAACTTGCTCGAACGTGGAGCCACACATGGATGCTGCCGGCACGACGCTGATGCTGGTGGATGCGTCGGCCGCTGAGAAGCACCACCAGCAGCAGCACCACCAGCAGCAGCACCAGCAGCAGCAGCAGCAGCAGCAGCAGCACCATCACGGCCATACGCGACACATGCACCACCAGAACGGCGAACTGGCGGCGTCCAGCGATGAAACAAGCAGCACACAGCAGCTGCACACGGAGCTGGCGGCATCGACTGTTGCTGCCGCTGGGCCGCCGACTGGCAACAGTGCGAGTGCGAATGCAATTCTCACGGAAACGGCTACGGCCGGCACCTCGAACAGCTCCTCGGGCAATAGTTCGCCAGCCAAGGCGTATCTGCATCATCATCTGCATCACGGCACGCACTCGCATGCGCATCATCATCATCATCATTCGCTGCAGCTGCACCATACGGCGCCGCCCTCACCACTTGCCACGGTGCGACATCAGCAGCAACAACAGCAGCAGCAGCAGCAGCAGCAACAGCAACAGCAACAGCAACAACAACTTTCGGGTGCTTCACCCCCACCGGGGGGCTGTCTGGCCGTCTGCTGCTCAACGGCTGGCGGATCCACGCATCATCACATGACCGTCGGCCATGTGCCGCATCTGCCGCCCCATCATTCGCTCTATCCGCTAATGGCCGCCGCCCAGCTGGGCTATGTGGGCTCCAGTGGGCCCAGTTCGCTGGTCAATTCGCCCGCGCTGGGCCGGCGCAAGCGCTACACCAGCACCTCCTCGAACTGCTCCAGCCAGTTCAACAACAACTACGCCGGACTCGATGTCGACTCTCTGGATGACATGCTGCGCAAGGTAAGAGGCGTCCCATGCAACTTCAATCACACTTCAAGTCACTTGATACTCGTTTGAAACATTTTAATTTTAACTGAACTTCAGCTTGCATTTATACAAAATGCTGAAAATTTTATTTTTTTAATATCAGAGAATTAAAATTACAGTAGAATCCAATTATAACGACGCTCAAGAGACCGTCGTTATAAGCGGAAAATGCTATAACCATATAAGTTTGCTCATATAGTTTGTCTGCGGACCAGAATTTTCGTCGCAATAACCGTAAGGACGCTATAAGCGAAGTTGGTATAGCCAGTCTCTACTGTACATATATATTTTTAAATAAGATTTCTGCTACCTTTATCAAGTTTTATAATATTATAAGACAACTGGCAGATAAATAACAGGCGAGCTGACTTTAAGCTTAACCAAGACTTCACACTAGGAATTATATCGACTCCGATTACTATCGAACAGTTTTGCGTTGCTTAAATGGAGCTGAAATCTTATTTCTTTGACATTGTGGACTTCATTTCTCTTTTTCTTTAATTGCACTTATCAAAGTGATGAAAATTGTAATTAGCTTTACAGTTCAATAACTTTCAGTTAGCTGACAGCTAACTTGAACTAAACTTTAACAAAGATTTGACCATAGAAATGTTATCGACTTGCTGAGATTCGATTATTATCACAATTTTGCTTTGCTTTAGCTTCTGTTGTAAATGGAAACCTTATTTCTATGACTTTTTCTTCTTCTTCAATTTGAATTGAGCTTCATTTTACAATTTTAAAGGTAACTGCCAGTTAACTGTCAGATAACTTGACCTGAACTTTAGCAATGAGAATATTATCGACTTGCTGAGATTCGATGATTATCAAACAGTTTTTATGAAAATTGTTATTAGCATTACTCTTCAGTAACTGCCAGTTAACTTGACCTGAACTTTACCAAAGATTTGACACTAGGAATGTTATCGACTGAGATTCGATTATTAGCAAACAGTTTTGCTTTGCTTTTACCTTCTGCTGTAAATGGAGCTGAAACCTTATTTCTATGACTTTGTAAACTTCTCTGCTCTCTCCCTTCTTCGTCCTCTTCTTCTCTTTATGCTTATAATAGTCGAACTAATACCCTTACCGCATTTGAGGGCAATGCCATAACAACTAAGCATCGTGTTGCAATGGCAACATCTATGACTGCCCTTTAAGTGTGCTCCTGCTCAGTGCTGCCATTGCGTTCAGCTTCTTCTTCTGCGTCTCCTTCTCCGTCTCTTTATGGCTCTCTCTGTCGCCCATTCTCGCATTTAGTTTCTCGCATTTCACTCACTGCTGCATTTAGTTGCTTTCGCTGCCATGACCTGTCTGGCTGGCTGTCTGTCTGCAGTCATAAATTTTGAGCCTAGTCCGGCAGAGTAAAAAATTTGCAACGCTTTTTACGTGTTGAACATTTTTAAGCGCACAGCCGACCCATAAATAATATGCGACAAGATTTACCCAGCGCTCGTTCCATTTTCTGGCGTTGCTTTTTTTTAAATATATATATATATATATTTGTATATATATATATGTAGATTTTTTTTCTGTGGTATGCAAACAATTTAAATTTGTTATGCGCTCTGAAAGAATGCCTAATGCATAAATGGTCGGCTGGCAACAGTGCTGCCAGCTCAGGGCGGTCGTCCGGGACGTAACGGTTTGCGTTTATGTGCGTGCATATTTGCATTACGTATACGTGTATGCCCCACTGCCTCCCTCTCGCTCTCTCCCTCTTTCCCTCTCTCTCTGGCTGTTACGGCTTTTTGGCCGCTTGCATTTTATTAGCGATAATGAACTCCACGTGCGGCAGCGCGAAACGATGCGAAACTAAACGAAACCGTTGCATACTTTGTGGCATGTGAGCCCAACTATGCCCAGTTCGAGTACGGCGCAAGCGGGTATGCTGGAGCTGCTATCGGACTATTTACGGTGGCCACAAGTCGTAAGAAGTTAGATAAGGGGCATACGAGTTAAACAAGTTGAATGAAGTTTAGAAACGCCACAAGGCTGAAGAAAAGTGAATTCGTTAAGTTACAAAAGCACATCGCACATCGAAATAAATAAATAAATAAATAATATTAAATAAATTTATGTGTATATATGCATGTATTTCTCAGTTTCTTGTTGTTATTGTGTTTAACATACAAACTCAACCTAATCGTAATCTGAATATTTCTCTTTCTGTCTGTCTATCAATAATTTAAAACTCTTATACGAAATGAATAAATAATTAAATATATATAAAATAAATGTATATATTTATATGGATTTATATAAGTCAACTTCTAAGCTTGTTTCTAGGAATAAAGGCAGCAACGTTTTCAATGTACAGGGCTGTCCATACTCGACTGGCATCTGGCAACCCTACAATGCTGCCCATGTTCGACGGACGAGTCCGTCTTGTTTTAATCAAAGAAAAACTAATTTTTTTTATTTTTCGATTCAAGAAAATGTATTGAGACCATATTTAAAAAAAGTTATCCCTAAAATAGTCGCCTTATTTGGCATATTGTGTTCGACTTTGTTAAGAGATGTGGGGTTCTCAAATGGGTCTGTCGAATATGAATAAGTCTGTATAGAAACTTGTTCTATTTATAAACTGACACAACAAACAGAATCGGTCTCTATCTAAATGTCTTATATGTATGTATACCATGTATATCATCTATGAGTGATATTTATATATAAAAAATATCAATAACTTATATATCAATATCAATTTATACGTTAGGTCTTTTAAGTAACGTTCAGTTTGCTGCAATTGAAATAGCCTAATCCTTTCTTCCTTCTATTTATGACCAAAATGCATTCCCAGGATATTGCTCAGTTGAGCTCACCTTTGTTATTTGTTGTTGTTGTTGCTATGTGTTTCTATTGTGCTGTGTCGCATTGCCACAGGTTAGCAGTGTGTGCCCGCGACCCTTAATGGGTCGATGCCTGATGTAGGTATTGGTAGCAATTTCTAGCTGCTTCTGCATTGCATTTGCGGTGGCCCATAATAGGGGCTCTGAGCCGCGGTCGCGGGTCGAGGAGTGACACTATGCGGACCTGCGGTGCGGCTGTTGCTATTACCATTTGCCATTCGCCATTTGCCATTCACCGTTCGCTTTTGCAATTGCAATTTTGTTGTGGCATACTTTCTGGCCAGGCGCGTGCATAATGGCAATTTGAATAATGTGCCAAAATATGCAGACATTTCATTGTTTGGCCTACCCAGCACCGGCACTGGCACCAGCACCGGTAGCAGCACCAGCACAAGCGCCCCTACCATGCACAGAGCTTGTCCATAAACTGGGCCACTCGCTGACAATCAAAGTTTGCCTCGATTCACTTTGACGTTTGTCATAAACACAGCCTGGAAATTAGATAGACTTGGGCGCGAAAACTTTGCGCCCATAAACGAATGACGGGGTCAAAGGCAAAACGGCAATAGATTCGTAAGAGTGTGAGAGGGAGACAAAGAGAGAGAGAGA
Source organism: Drosophila arizonae (assembly GCF_054131065.1). Classification (NCBI taxonomy): domain Eukaryota; kingdom Metazoa; phylum Arthropoda; class Insecta; order Diptera; family Drosophilidae; genus Drosophila; species Drosophila arizonae. Next base: position 19,401,430 of record NC_142927.1, read on the forward strand.
GAGAGAGAGAGAGAGAAACTTAAATCGAATTGGGGCTGGAAAACAACAAGAACGAACCAAAAGTTGTTATCAAGTTGCGGCGCAAGTTTGAAGCATTTTTGGCATCATCAACAAACTTTGTGGCTGCGTTTCTCTCAAGTGCTGCCCGCAACGTAAAGAAACCGATCCAACTGGCCCCAGCCGGCACACAGGCATATCCATGGGGCTCCAATCGAGAGGTGCTTAGCATGCGCCCTGTGCGCTCAGCTTTCATTGAACTCGACGTCAACTTTCCATTGAAATCAACTGACCAGGAGCCGAGCTGCTTCGACTTTGACTGTGAATTGTCTGAGGAGCAGCGCTTGTGCAAGAAATAGAACTTTCTAGATCTATGAAGGGAATGAATGAGCTTATATATGAGAGGGAGTGAGAGATAGATACGAATGAGAAGAGTAGGAGGATGATAAGCTCGTATAGAATATAAAACTGAAATTCATTAAAATTTCTACGAGATTAGTGGAAAGAAGAGATTTTTATATAATCAATTTTTTTTTCTATATATTCGTTAGTCCTGCGAATATGAAATGCAGTTGCAACTGTTTTGGCACAAGAGTGTTATGTATACATATAAAGCATTATTATTTTGTTATAGGTATATTTCCTTGGACAATTGAATGATTTTAATTTTCAATACCTAGACCAAAAAGGCTGTAATAGTCATGGGAAAACTGATTTCCTTAAAAATTACGAACTCTCTTGAGTTAGCAATAATGGGTACTACAGAACAGAACACAAGGCGATCCACACTGTGCAAAGCATATAAGGCTAAGTTTGTATCTTCAGGAATGAGCTGATGCTAATGAGAGTTCCTTAAATATTGATGCAGATAATTAGCAGATAATCTCTTAAAGCAAATTTAGCCTTGACAAAAGCTAAATGTTATAGCACTTGAACCCATATCTTTATTTAGAGGTTAGAGTTGATATAAAAGGAAAACTAACTTAAAAGGAAAGCTGCTGAGACCTTCGGCTTTGTAGTGATCAGGTAAAACTAAGGCACATTCTGACTATGAACTGTAGTACTCTCCTTCTCCTGGCTTTAGAGTTATAAATTATAATAAATGTTAACATATTTTTTGTGGCAAATTGTGGCAAATTTTAATTGTTATACTTGAATAATGTATAGGATTCTAATTTTTTGTTTATTTATTTTGTGCTTTATTTCCCCATGAACATTTATTAAAACTTATTTACAGAGGTTAGCAATTGCTTTCCAAATTGCATTGAGAATGAGCAAGGAATATGTAAATCGAATACTTGTTTATTACTAATTAGGCGAAGATTTTAATTGAGGCTACGGCAATTATTCACATACTAAGAGGATGGGATGGTGATGGGATGGAGTGGATGGTCGAATGGGGGGTTGATGCTATTTTTATGAACTTTTGTGTGTTCTCTTTTGGGTCTTTAAGATTTCTGTCAAGTATATTAAGCTGAAAGGGCATTTCACTGTTTGTAATAATTGCTGCTGATTATTTGTTTATTATATTTCCGACTAATAGATTAAGATTAAGTATTGACAGTCCTTGTTTTTTATCTGAAGAAAGAAGTTTGTGTAATACGTATTTTGTTTAGTTGACATTTAGATGCGAGAGCTTATATTCCATATCTGCAAATGGCAACTTTTCTATTATATTTGAAGTTTTATGTGTGGGCCAAAGCAAAAGAAGAAAGTTCGCCCCATACTTAATTGTATTTGTGAGCTGCCCTATGTCTTTTCAAAAGGTCAGCGGCCGGTCGATTGGAGTAACAGCTTGAGCCTAATTTGATCACAATTAGATTGTGTTTCAAATATTCAGCTGCAACTAAACAGAGTTCTATTTTCTCCAACATCAGCTCAGCTCAATCCATCTGCAGGCGAAAGTGTCGCCATTTCGCATGACTGTATTGGCCGTATCAATGAGGTTTGCTTTTATGGCCAGCCAGAAGACCAGCAGCAGCAGCTCACAATTATTTCATATATATGAGCCTGGGCAGGGCGAGAAGTTGTAAAAATTATGCACACCTTAACATAATTACGTGTGGGTCCAACAGCAGCGGGCAAAATACGAGGGCTTGAGCTCTGTTTTTACACGACTGCCAGACGCTGCTTGGTGTGGGTGTGTAGTGGGTGGTGTATTGTGTGGGTGGTGTGGGCGGTGTATTCGGGTTAGCTATGCCCTGGTCGCTCGTTAGTCGCCATGAAATGCCTTCGTTCTGGGAGCTGTGCCACACAACAAATGAGCAGCCAACCCGCATGGCCCCGAAAAAAAAGCTGCTACACAATACGCATCTTAAGCAAACAAATACACAAGCAGAACCATATATACACACACACACACACACACACCCATCCACAACACCTGCATTGTGAAATAATGTTTTTATAAGCCACCTTTATGTAATGACAATGGGGAATCATTAAATGTCTATTTGCGCTCTTTTCCTGATACCCTGGCAACATGAAACTGTGTGCAAAGGGGGTATGAGAGACTAGTGGTATGTATGTGTGATAAGTGGAGAGATTATATATCTGTAGAGATACATACGGTCGAGTTCCGATAATTTTTACATCGCTAAATCACGATAAATCTAACAAAAATTCAATCCCCTCGCTATTTCGATTTATCGGTATTCTACTGTATATTGATATATAGGCACATAGGTATATAGCTGTATATATTGATATATAAATATATACACATGTATATACATATGACAAATTTGTCTGTTTTAAGGTTTGGAAGAACTCTCATCAGTCTAATAGGCCTGTTTTAGTAATTTGATTAGTTAAAACGACCTACGACATATATTTGGAAAATACAGGGTATTTGCCAATTCAAGCATGCCCCTATTAATGTTTCTCTATGCTGGTGCTTAGTTCAGCTTTTATTTTTGCTTTTACTTGGCCGCCATTTTAGAGTGTGTATAGCAATGAGCTATTGTCAGCCAAAGGAAATGCCATGTAATTATTAGCGTTGTGTAGCCGCTCCCCATCATGCTCTATCTCTCTTGCACTCCCCCTCTCTCTCCCTCTCACAATATTTAGCTTGTTCTCGGTTTGTGTTGGGTAAGCTTTAAAGTCTGATAAGAATTGGGAATCGAGCTCATTTCGCATATCGTGCAAATCTATGAGCAAAGCCATAAGCTAAACCAGAGAATGAGACTGCGTGTGTGTGTGTGTGTGTGTGTGTGTGTGTGTGCGAGGAGTGGCACTGATAGACGCAGCTAATTTTGAGACGTCACGCATTTATCTTGTGCCACATGCTGGCAATCCCGGCTGACGCACACATGTGGGCAACCCTTCAGAGCAGATTTCCTTAAGCGCTACTTTTCAGAATAAGCTAAAAACAAACAAGTAAGAAAGCTCTAGTCGAGACTGCTCGACTACGAGATCCCCTGAACCCTTGGAATGCTAGCTATTTCAATAATTTTTCGCGTCTTTCAGCTTACACAAGAAACACACACACATACAAAAACACATACACATACAAGCACCCACGCATAAACACGCATGGGCTGCAGTGTGCGCTTACTATGAGAACTTAATTGTTTAATAACTTTTTTTGTGGACGTACGATCTTCATAAAACTTTCAGATTATGATTATAACATGAATATGCATGTAATTGCCAAAGCACAAGTCTCTAGTATTTGAAATACGCGTTTTACAAAAGTGAGGGTGAGGGGGTGAATTTAGAGGTGGGGGGTAAATTTTAATAAAAACCGAAATTGTATAAATTGCATATAAGCATACATTCAAAATTTGGAGACTCTAGCAATAAAGGTGTAGAAGATATAATTTTATAACTGGTTTTCGATAAGGTTTTTCATCGATAAAAAAAGATCGGGATGAGTTATCGAATTTTAATGATAAACTCGATATCCGCGCTGTAATTACGAACATTTTACAAAAAATTTGAAGTCTCTAGCTCTTATATCTTCGGAAATCGACGCGTTCAAACATACGGACAGACGGACAGACGGACAGACGGACAGACGGACAGACGGACAGACAGACAGACGGACAGGGCCAAATCAACTCAGCTCGTCACCCTGATCAAGAATATATATACTTTGTGGGGTCTGCCACGCCTCCTTCTGCCTGTTACATACATTTCAACAAAACCATTATACCCTGATTTCCCATTTTCAATGGGTTCAGGGTATAAAAAACAAGAGGAGTAAAAAAAAAAACAGCAAAAGAAATGAGAGCAAAACAGTAAAAATAGAAGACAAAAACAGCCAAAACACACACACACACATACAAAGCGTCATAAAATGGCAAAACTAACGAACTCGGCCAACAGAGCTGTCCCAGAGTAGGACAGCCCCAACAACAACAACAACAACAACAACGAGAGGAAAAGAATAGAAAAGGGTTACCGCTTAACCGGCTCGCCCCGCCCTGCACCGGCCCCTCTCTTACGCTGGGCAGCGCCTTTGGCCATGTGCGTGTCCATCAAGGGATTTCCCTTCAATTAGGATTAATACTCCAGATACCAAAAACAACAAGCATCAAAATAGAAAAGGACCCATGAAAAAAGAAAAAGAAACGAAACGAAAAAATTCTGCAACGAGTGTTGCGAACGCTTAACTAGGGTAATGCCCCATACACATGTGTACTACACACACACGCACACACATCAGTCTGTAGTCTGGTGCGTAGACCCGAAATCAGCCGCCTACTGACTGAAGCGTATCCGCTGCCATAAAGCTAGAGACGAGCTGAGGCCTCAAAATGGCGCACAATTGAGGCATTATTAGTAAAGTATTTTTACATACTTAAAACTCAAGTGAGGCATGCGCGACCCAAAGATGCCCTGCAAAGGATGTGGAAGTCTATTTAAAGAAATATGAAATTACAGGGTATACAGTATGCGTCAAACCAAGCTTAATTGAGGATCGATAGTATTTTGACAGCTACAAACAGCTCGGCTGAGCTAAGCTACAGGGTGTTACAAAAGCTTAGCTTAACTAATGATCGAACTGCTTGGCTGCTCGGCTTTCAATACAGGGTATGCAATATACAATATCTGATGTCCAGCCAGAGAGTCAACCTTTTTGGCTTGTTTTCTTCTTCCTTTTTTTTTTTGGTTTGACGAGGACTTTGATGAGGGGCTGCTTCGTATCGGTTTGCTTTGCCTCAACTTTTTTGTTTTGGTTGCTTTTTTGTTTTTGCTTGTTGGGTTTAAATTGCTTAAAAGTACAATTTATCACAATTGGCAATTGGATGCCATTGTGTATGTGTGTGTGTCTTGCCTGGCAACAACTTGACCAAGTTTCTTCAACTAGCTCAGCGGCTCGATAAGGTCACGAAAATGTGCCAACGGCTCGCTCGCTTCCTGCTGCTTGCCCTGGCGAAATGAGTTTCCTCACATGGCACATATCCCTACCTTTTTATGTACAGCTGCTCTATTCCTATCATTCCTCATGCTGCTTCTTATTTTCTTTCTCGTCTTCGCTCTCTTTCGTCTGGTCTCCTTCAATTCCCATTGCTGGTACACTTAGTATGTAGTTTTCGAGCTTCTCTCACTTCAACTTTGTTGCAAACTTTTTCTGTTTCAATTTAACGACAATTCTTCATTTTACAGCACACAATATATCGATAATTGGGCTCAAACTGATTGCTGTTATTACGTTTTTGCCCATCGTAGCTAATGAATTCAATAAGCAATAACCAAATTAAAGATTTACCTATCGATAAATGTAGCTGCTTGTGATGTGTACTTATCGTTAACTGAAATGTAGATCTTCTTAACAAATTATCGATACACATGGCTGCTTGTGCTGTGCGTCTTTCATGGATTCAAAAGTAAATCTTTAGAATCAATTTATGGATGTACGCTGCTGTTTGGGCTGTGCGCTTTTCGATAACTAATTAGCAAATCTTTTTTAGAAGTTGTCGATACATGTGGTAGCCTATGCTATGCCTGTAGCGATAATTCTGAAGTAAATCTTCTTCACAAGGTATCAATACACGTGGCTGCTTGTGTTGTACGTTAATCGATAACTTAAACTTGTTATTATCGATACAATCTGCTGTTTGCGTTGTGCACTTATCGATATTTTCCATAAATCTTACTATTTATTTATCGATATACGTGGTCCCTAGTGCCCTGCCGTTATCGATATCTTAAAAGTATATCTGCTTAACAATTTATTGATACATGTGGCTGCTTGTGCTGTGCACTTATCGATAGCGCGGAAGTAAATCTTCACGTAGCAAATATGTAAATTTTATATGATTTTAATTTGGGACTACAACAAAATCTTTAGCAAAACATACATACACACACATCATAAAGGGCACTTTGTGTGTGTGTGTGTAGCTACACTCATCATCATCGTCTTTGTCATCAGGCAAACTATTGAAATGCTGAGAGACTACGCAAAAAAAAAAAGAAAAACGAAAAAAAATAAGTAAAGGCAGAAACAACAAGCTGCCATCAGCACAGACCCTCACGCTCTTAGCATACCCTTCACTCTTCCCCTCTCTTTCGCTCCTCCCGCCACGCTTAGCACTTGCTTTTTGGTTGGCTTTCTTTTGCATACTTTTGTGCGCGGCTGCATTCAGTTTCTGTTTGCGCTTCAGATTCGCAGATTTACTGAATCCAGATACCAGTTGCCAGTTGCCAGTTGCCAGTTGCCAGTTGCTATATACCACCGTACACATTCAGGTTGCCCTTTTGTCAGTGTGTGTGTGTGTGTGTGTGTGTGCTCGTTCGCGTGTGCTCGTGCTCGTGTTCACGTGTAGATTTTATTAAACATATGAATTCATTATGTAAATGCGGCGACGTCAACGACAACAACGAGAACGAAAATTGTATGAAAATCGCCTTTTGTTGCCTGCTCCATTTCCATTTCCATATCAGCCCCGCCCCTCTTGCCGCTCGCCCCTTGCATTTGTATGTAGTTGGGCAACGTGGGGGTTAATGGGTTATGTGCCGTGATTTTCGAGAAGAGCCTGCCACGCCCCTCACCTGCCTACCTGCCTGCCTGGCCTGCCTGGCTGTGTGGCTCTGTGCTTGCCTTTATCAACTTAGTCTTTTGTTGATTTTTATGTAAAGCGCAAATTGATTTGGCATTGGGAGCAGCTGCGCGAGCAGCGGCCACAGCCACAAGAAATTATGAAAATGTCCATGCAACAATCGGTGGCTGCTGCTGCTGCCACAACTTCTTTAACCCTTTGTTGCATAATTGAATTCCGATTGTGAACGTGTGTGGCGCTCTCTTTGACTGCACTCGAGCTACAATTAACGTGTGGATCGAATGGACAGCTCTGGTTGCCAGAGGGTGGGTGGTGTGCGGGGGGTGTGATGTGGTGGTGTCTTCTTGAGCAGCACAAATCACAACTGCGCCCGGCTCAACTGTTGGTGGCTGTTAAATTGCCCGCCCAACTGTCTGTCTGTCTGTCCGTCTGTCTTGCCTGTCTTGTTTGTCTTGTCTGTCTGTCCGTCTGTCAGCTGTTGTTATTGTTGTTCACACACAATTAACACTCGAACAAGCCTTAACACTGGGGCTTAAGTTGAGTGTGTATGGGGGGAAGCTGGTGAGGCATGTATGCCACATTTCGGCCACCTACACATGCACAAATCACACACACACACACGCACTTGCACAGAGTAACATGCCACTTAATTTCATTTCTTTTCATTTCGGCAACAGTGGATCGCACAGTGAAGTTCTTCAAAGTCTGAATATTATTTAAATGTAGATTTATATTATATATTGTATATTTGGTGTATATTTATGTATATTTAATCATTCCCTAAAATGTTCAATCCATTGTAAGATGATATATATATTATGTATATATATATATATTGTTCATAGGGCATCTTCGAGAATATTATTATTTTATTAATATATCATTCGAGCTATTCCTCAAATTAATACTTAATATTTTTTAGGGTATCATTGGAGTAATAGTCCAACAGTTTTTTCTGTTCAACTTGGCTTTATTGTTCTTAAAGTACAATAAAATTCAATTCTGATTCAGCGAACTCATGTTTGTTTTGAAAAGAAGCTTACAAGAAATAGAATACTCTTTTAGTCAAAATTTTTAACGAATTGTGTCTTATACTATATGAGCTCAATTTCAGGTTTTCCATTTCCATCAAGTTTCGAAAAACTTGTTTCGGTTGCCTCTAAAATCTTGTTGTTTTATTTGATTTTTATTTTGTTTGATAATTTAGTAGTAATTTTAATTCGCTACAAAAGTTAAAAATATTCAATGTAAAATATAATTCTATGCTTTTATTTTGCTTAGAAGTAGTCAAAATTTCAGCTTCCCATAAAAATTCTGTTAAAAAATTTCAGTTTTTTCATTTCCATAAAAAAAAATGTTATAATATTTTGAAAGCATTTCTTTGTTTGCCTTTAAATTTATTATTTATATTTTTAGCAAAAAATATTCTATATAAAATATACATGTATATAATTTTTTAAATAATAAATAAATAAACTTCAAGAATTTATTATCGAATGCTGACTCAACTTTTCTTAAAGATCTCAGCGCATTTGCTTAAGCTCTCCTATGCTAACATTCTCACCATCACCATCTTCTTTTGGTTTTTTGTTTTCGTTTTGGTCAATTTGCCCACTGTGCCGTCTCTCGTTGTTGCCAATGTGATTTTCACTGTTGCTGCTGTTGTTGTTGTACTTGTTGTTTTCGTTTGTCATAAAGCGGCGTGAATGTAATCAAGGCAGCTATTATTCTTAGATTTGAAGCGCAAATGAAAACGCCGGGCAGCCAAGACAACAGGCAGCAGGCTCCGCGCCAGAGTTTGGGGTTCAATACGAAACAATGGCCATATGTGAGTGCGTGTGTGTGTGTGTGTGTGTGCGTGTGTGCCACAGACAGCAGCAGCAAAAAGGCCAATGCGCTGTCGCATACAAAACCCTCATTGTTTGAGGCCGCGACCGAGACGGCATCCAAATGATGATGGGGTGGCTTTTAGGGTGGGGATGGTGGTGGTGGAGGGGGGCGTCAGTGGGGCTGTGCGGATATGTGTAAGTGCTGCGGCTCAGGTGCTTAAATATGTACATGAGTGCGTGAATATTTTTTTCTCTCTCTCTCTCCTTTTTTTTTTGTGTGTGTTGTTTTTGCTTTTTGCATATATGTATTTTTAAGTAACTTTGCACATAGTCGAGCAGGTTGAAGTTTCGTGAGGCACGAAACACGCACAGCTGAGCACGAGCTACGTACTATTATGCTACTAATATATTGTGCTAAAACTAGTATATATTACTATGACTAGTGTAAGGTAGTGTATGCCATAGCAGCTGTTGTAAGTTAAGGGTTTTGCATAAGAGTTTTCCTGCTCAGGATTTCTGCTCCTGCTGTGTCTCCTCCCGCCTTCTACAGTTTCTCTCTCTCTCTCTCTCTCACTCTCTCTCTTTCTCTCTCATGGCAACTGACTTGAGCACACGCAAATCATATTAAAAATTTCTTTTTTGCTCCTCCATCCCCTCCTTGAATATGGAAATCTTTTAATGTATTTCCAAATTTTGTTTCATCTTGATTCTCTTTGTGCGAGCTCTCACGTCCGTTGCTCTTGCCATTTGTTATGCTCTTTGAGCCAGCATTACACAATGCACTCGCATATGCACAATGCAATGGCAATTCATTTGGGCGCCTTTGTCTGAGATTCGGTTTCAATTAGTTGGCAATGAAAGTGCATTGCTTTAAATCGATAATGACCGCGAAATGTCGACATAAGCTGCGGCCCGATGGCCCAGCTCTCTGTGTCAAGTGCCAAACTGAGCTGGGCAAACTGGCTGGCCTGTGTGCTTGTATGTGTATGTGTTTGTGATGTGGTTCCAGTTCCGGTTCCGGCACTGGTCGACTTTTGGTCAATGTCTGCACTCGCCTTGCGCCAATGGCAAACAATTGCATTGTAATTTTTCAGGCAGAACACACACATACAAACAACATTGTTGTTGTTGTTGTTGTTGTTGTTGCTGTTGCTGTTGTTGTTGCCGACTTGTGTTGCAGTTTTGGCTGGCATTTTTGTCTTTGGCGCACAGTCGATGTCAATGCCACAAAAGCCACTCGAAATATGCTTGCCACACAGCTCCTATATATATATGGGTGTGTGTGTGTGCGTGGGTGTTTGTGTACGAGCAAACAGAATTATTGAAGCGCGCCGTCCGAAAAAAATTGCAGCCATATGAACGAACAGCATCCGTCCTTTGCCCCAGCCAGACCCCCTCCCCCCAGCTCAGTCCATCCCCGCCCCACCGCCACTCCATCGGCTCTTTGGCTGACCATCCGCTTCACTTAGCTGGACGTTCTCGTCATTTTCAATATTGTTGCAGCTGCAGTTGCTGCCGTTGCTGTAGTTGCGGCTGCGGCTTTTGGGTCACTGCAAGAGAATTAAATTACAGGAGCGTCTGGCAAAGGACCTGCCCAGCCCCGGCCCTGGCTCTGGCTCTGGCTCTGGTCCAGGCCGATGTGCGTCAGTTCGATAAATGAAATATTGAACCGGTTAAAAGTGAGAGAAATTCCACAAAATAACCAACGAAAACCTCAAATTCCATCTACCCAAAAAAAAAAAGTGTTAACGAAATTTTACCATTTTGTAATCAGGCAGCACAGCTGTTGCCTAAATCGTTAAACTGTTCAAAGTTATTTAAGCTTTACAGATGCGCTTTGCATTTAAAAGCACAAGTAAGGTGAAAAATATAATTCACATTGATAGATAGATAGGTTCAGATAGATTGAAAGGCTATATTTGGATATATAAAGGATATATTGTAGGACTTCTAATATATGTAGGACTTCTAAAAAGCATGCCTTAACTCGGTCTTGTATTCTAAGCCCTATCTGATAGTCAGTCTAGTGATATGCTTTGCAGTCTTTGTTGTAGACACTTGATAGACTTGATGGGTTCTATAGTCGTTTAGGAGATGGCATATTGGTTTTTGGCAATGTCATTTCGTGTGTTCGTCTATCGGCTTGAAGCTTAAAATTAGAATTAGAATTTTCCCTATTAGTAGTAGAGGTATTAAAAAGTACTATTCTCGTAGTACTAATAGTAGTAGATGGTAGTAGTTGATAGGAGTAGATGCAGTTGATGATATTAAATGGATGTTGAAAATGTAAGAAATAGTAGTATATAACAGTAAATAGTAGTAGATGGTACTAAAAAGCAGAAGAGGTAGTAGATAGTATTAAATAGTAGTAGTATACAGTACTAGAAGTAGTAGATGGTAGTAAATAGTAGTAGTAGACAGCAGTACAGTAGTAAATAGTAAGAGTAGACAGCAGTACAAGTAGTAGATGGTAGTAAATAGTAGTAGTAGACAGCAGTACAAGTAGTAGATGGTAGTAAATTGTAGTAGTAGACATCAGTAGAAGTAGTAGATGGTAGTAAATAGTAGTAGTAGACAGCAGTAGAAGTAGTAGATGGTAGTCAGTACTAATAACTTCATAAATAAAAGTATTTTAAATATCTGCATTCATGAAGGGCGTGGCAACTCTTAATAAACTGTATCGTCCGAAATTTTGGAGCTACAGCTCTCCTCTCTCCTCTCTCCTGTCTCCTCCCTCCACTCTTGACTATTACCAAAAACGACTTAATTGGCTTTTGGCTGTGAGCGAGTATTATGCAGTGGACGACGCCCGATTTTAGCATTCTCGCATATTTCTCCTGCCAAAAATAGTCGAATAGTTGTTCCATAGAATACAGTAAACTGTTATAAGCAATAACTGATATTAAAGTGGCACAGAAAACAGTTTGAAAACAATTTACTGAAATGAAATTTCCGACCCAATGCAAATGAAGAGTTTAGCAGCAACCTTTAGTAACTGTGTGAAGGAGTTTAGTTAAATTATGGAAATTCGCTTGAAGCATGTGGATATAAATATAAATATAAACACATTTATATGTACATATATATGTTGTATATAGTATATGTATGTATGTGAGCAACTAACTAAGTAAGCAGCCCATCGAATGGGCGCCAGCTGCTGGGCTATGGCCACATCCGCCGTATTCTCACGTTGTTGTGAAGCCCGCTGGCTTTTTGCAGTGTCAACAGCCGCAGATTTGGCGCTGGCGCTGGCTCTGAACCAATTTTTGTGTGCCTCAACTTTTGACTGCTCAGGCAGCAAATCATATTGCCATATAAAGAGCGCGTTCATTATCTCTCTCTCTCTCTCACTCAGTCAGTCAGTCAGTTGGTGTCTCTGTCTAGCTGGCTCCGTCACAGCTGAAACTTTGTCAACAATGTTGAATAATTAAAATGCTCCCTCGACAACAAGTCTGTGCAAAGACTAGAGCGACATGGGCCCAGCCTCAGCCGGCTGCAAGCTGCCAGCGGGGAGCCCGTCCGCTCTGCCCGGCCATTGTTGTTGTGCCAGCGACTTGGCAATTTATAGAGGCTTACAGGGGATGTGGCTGCGCGGCCGAAGAGCAACGGACGGTGTCTTGGCGCGGGCCTGCTTGTCATCGTCGTTGGCAGACAGGTAGGCAGCCAGGCAGCCAGGCAGCTAGGCAGTCAGGCAGGCAGCAAAGCTCATCAGCAATTCTCAATTGCTATTATAATATTTTTTGCTTTCGGTTGTGCTCGTCGGTTTGGTAAACACCTGATACAATGGCAGCTGAGGGGGTATGCCACTTGGCTCTTGTCTTCTCTCTCTCTCTGTGTCTTTCTCTCTCTGTGTGTGTGTGTGTGTGAGGCAAGTTTTGCTTAATGCGCAGTCCCCATGCAGCGCCAAAGTTTGTCAGGCTAAAAATTCATCAACTTTGTTGCATAATATTTCAATAAAGCCCCTCCCCACACACACACACACACACACACACACACACACACACACACACACACACACACACACACACACAGGCACACTGAGAGGGAGCTGTAGCTGGTGCGCTAGGCAGCAGGGCAATTGCCTGTCTACGTCAAATTAAAGTATGCCAGAGCCCATGCCACGCCTTCGACTCTGCTACAATAGTGCACTGGGGAGTGTTTTGGCTTTTGTGCGGCCTGTAAAACCTATTGCAGCGACACGCTGACTGGGCGCTTTGGCAAGGGCAAAAGGGCAATTCAAGGGAGGGGGGGGGGGGGGTAGCTGCGGTGGGGTACAATGGAGGCATCGCAGCTCCCTAAGCGACATTTTCTAAAATGCAAGACGCCAGCCAAATTAGTTGGCTGCTTAATGAAAACTTGGCTTACGCCATTGGCCTAATGGAATTTTCCATTAGGCTGCAGCCACGGAGCAAAGAGCAGCCCTGGGCCATGCCATGCCGAAATCACAATGCGAAAGAATTTCCTGCAGTGCGGCCAAAAGAATGCGCGAACTTTCAGGTAAATCAAAATGTGTGGCGGGTCTCGAGCGTCGACTAGGCCAATGCTCTTCAGATGAATTATTACAATTATTAATTCCTGATGATATTGTATTTACCATCATACCGATCGGGCACCCCTCTCTTTCTCTCTTGTACTCATGCTATTCTTCTGCTGCGTTTATTTTTTTAGCGCTTGTTTCAATCTTCTCTCCTCTCTCTATCTTTGATTTGTATCGTTTTTTCTGTCTCGCGCTCTATTATTTGTATCCTTTTCTCTCCATCTTCCATACTCTCTCACTATTTGGCCGAGTCTCAGAGTTTCATGTACTCTCTCTCTCTCTCTTTCTCTCTGTCTCTCTTTCTATCTGTCTCTCTTTCTGTCTGTCCATCTCTCTCTCTCTCTCTCATTCTCTCTGTTTCTCTTTCGCTATCTCTCGCTCTTTCTCTCTTTCTCTCTTACGATCTTTCGTTCTTTTCTCTCTCTCTCTCTCTCTTTCTCCCTCTGTTTCTGAGTCTCTTTTTCATTGTTCTTACCTTTTCTTCCCCCTCCTCTATTTTTGCGTTTCCCTTGATCATTTCTCTCTTCCTCTCTCCCTGTCTTTATTTTTCCCTACTCTATCTATCTAACTCGGATTCTGAAATTCTTTTCATTTTCTACCTTATCTTATCTCTGTCTGCATATCCTTTATCTATAATTTTTTTCTCTCTCTGTACATCTCTCCTTTCCCTAGCTGTTTATTTCATATATCTTAATTTTCTTTCATTCTTCATATTTTTATTGAACTTTTTCTTCTCATCTTTATCTTTGCACCTACTTTTTCCATTCTCCTTATTTCGTTCTACTCTGTCTTGTTTACGTTTGCTCCTTTTCTCTTCTGCATAATAATACTTCCTCGCCTGCTTATCCTGTTCAATGTATCCGCTGTTCCCATATAGCATTTGCATAATTTCATATAATTTTTAACCAATTAAACTTAATTAACTTGCGTGTACCTGAGTGGCGGCTGTGGTGTATATATATATATTTCTCTCTCTTTCTCTCTCTCTCTCTCTCTTGCTGTGTGTGGTTTCATACTGAAACGTAACTGTAAGCAAGTTGCCACTGCGAGTAGTTGGTAAATGCAGTCAGATTCGTAATTATTACCACTTATGGCTAAATACTGAAGTTTCGAGCCAACGCAAAAACAACTGTGCAAATGTGGGCTGTGTGTGTATGTGTGCATGTGTGTGGCTTTCTCTCTCTCTCTCTCTTTCTCTGTATGTCTGTTTGCTGCCCACAAAAAGTTGTGCGAGCCGCAAAAATTTCCGTATCATGCAGCCGCAATAACAACAACAACAACAACAACTGCAACAACATTAAAAACTTTTGGCTAAAAAAGAGTGCTTTGTCGTTGTTGTTGTAGGGTTATACTTTTTGCTTAAATACTTTCCTCGTGGCCAACGCGACGCTCTTGTTGCCATGCCGCCTCATCTCATTTGCTCTCTGCTTTTTAAATTTACGTTGCCTACTTTTTGGGGCGCATTAAATTTCTGCTTCCACCTTCTCGGACAAGGCATAAATCTTTGTTATGCCTTTCGGTTTGATGTTGTCTTTTTTTTTAATTAAAAATTTTTTTCGCTCTTGCGAGAGCAGAGAATCACGGCAACAGACTTTTAGCCAGCCTTGCTAATTATTTTGAACATTTCAGTTGATGTTGTTTGTTAGCTTTTTTTTTTGGCAAACTTTGGCCAGTCGTTGGCTTAAAAAAGTTGTGCATATTATTTTTCAGTTTTTAATTACTGCGAGCCAACTGGCCTTTGGCTATGCCACAGAAAGCCCAGCTTAAACATGGCTTTAAAAAAGGGGCTAATTAATAAATTAACACTGCAAATGTTTGGCCGAGATCTTGTGGCTTGGGCTTCGCCATGGGCTAGAGTTTTATGTAATATTTCCATTGTTGTATTGCTGTTTATGCAGAAATTAATTAGCAATTAATTTTTTATTGAACAGAAGCATGTTGCTTCGTTTTGATTAAATCTAATAGTAAAGCTGAGTAAATTATAATAATAAATATTTAATAAAGATACAACTAAACTTATTGGACTCTAGAAAATCTTTATTTTCAAATAGTATAATAAAAGTTTTCACATTTCAATGACCAAAGAAATTAAATTGCATTTTTATTATATATAAACATTAAGTAATCCTTTAGCCTTTAGCTTTAGCCTTTACTAATTTCGATGTACGGATCTATTTAAACTTCAAAAGTTTGACATTTATAGAGTCTTATACCCATCTATATATATCCACATTTATAAATATATATGCACATAAAAGCCTATCTTGTATAATATTCGATCAATGGAAATCCCTTACCCATATCAATATCAAAGAGTCAACACAATCACACTTGGCATTGGGCAGAATAAGGCTTTACCCGTTCAATAATTTCTCAAAAATTAAAACAATTGTATGCCCCATTAAATATTGTACTTTAGCAGCAATAGAATTCGCGGAAACTTTCGTCATTCGGCATGACAAATTTGAATAATTGATATCATTCAGCTGCCTTCCGCAGAACTTACCCGCTTCAAACTGTTAATCAATCGATCAAGCTGACAGCTTTTAAAAGTGGGCTAAAAGCCGTGTCTCGAGTGCTTCCCGGAATTTAAGAGCCATTTGGCCTGCCACGCCCACCCATTCGCCAGAAAGTGTTCAGTGAACTGCAGTTGCAAAAGAAAAATCAAAACAAAACAGTGAAATAACTAATATCGGTTAAACGTTTCAATTTCCGTTTCCGTTTCCGTTTGGGCGCTTACCGTTGCATGTGACCCTTATTAAGCCACTGATTGCCTTTATAGATTTCCATTTACACGCAAGCATACAATAGCTCTGCGCAGCGGCAGGAAAGTCCCGTTATTAATGCCTGTCACTTGACATTCCGTTAACGCTTTATGCTGATAAATCGTATGGGTCATAGAAGGACAAACAACAAGGGGGGTAGGCATTATAATAAGCAAGGCCTCAGCACACATATATGTATATATATATTTATATATATATAGTATATATATATATATAGCCTAGCCAACACACACACACATTTTTGCCGCCTGACATTGCATTATTTATCGATAACAATTAGCAGTGATGCATGAAATGCGATAACATTAATTAGCCCCGGCTCGGACGCTCAACAATAGACCGCCTCCTGCCACCCCCCTTAGTGGCCAGGCAAATGGCGTCTGGTGCTTTCTCGGCTATGCATATAAAGCATGTGCCAACGACCCCCCTCCCCCCCGGCCATCGGCCAGTCAGCCACGTTTTGGGTGGCTCTACTATGGCCAGAAACTTTATTAGCATGACTTTGGTAATAAAATAGTTCACATTGGCAGTGCACTGCGGCGAGTAGGTGTGTGTGTGTGTGTGTGTAGGCGTGTGTGTTTGTGTGTTGATTGTGGTCCCGGGCATTTATTTAGCTCATAATTCATGTCTCATATGACTATAATTTATGTATAACCGAGATATCGATAAGTATCGATGCTTTGCTTATGTTACGAAATGAAACGAAATGATATTTTGTCTTAAATAATTAGTAATTTGTATATCATCCGAATTTTGTTTTTGAAATCGATAAATATCGATAATAGCTTATTTAGGCTTCGATATATGACATTAAATTCTTTTTTGGCCAAGAAGCTTATTGCCAAAAAGTTTTAAAGGCGTTGCTTAATGTTCAACCAATTTCCATGCTCAAATAACTGTTTCTCGCTTGTTGTAAAGGACATTGAAGAAGTGCGCGCTGCGATACAGTACACCCACACACACACACACGCATTGGCGCAGAGAGCGTGGAGTGACACAAATACGAGACGACAGATGCCACTTAGAGGAGCGGGGGCGCAAGGCACTGAGTGAGTGAGTGGGTGAATGGGTGGTTGGGTGGTTGAGTTGTTTGGGTTGGCTGATGGCAGGCCACGGGTCGTTGCTGCACAGTGCCTACCCAAGTTGGCAGCCATGTCAACACTTATCTTTATGAGTTTCCGCTTTCTGTAAAGTCATTGACATGTATTCCTCCTGCCGGCTGCTGCATACTTACAGTCGCGCCGCGATGCCAAAAATAAACGCACAGCTGCCGCACGAGGTGATGTAGCAAGAGCGATAGAAAGTCAGATAAAGAGAAAGCTAGAGAAAGAGAGAGGAAGTGAGTGAGAGAGGCAGATGTATAAGGAGAGTAACAAACAAACAAAGTGGGGGGCAGAACATCAACAGTCAAGCAGCTCGTAATATTTGCGCGTGTTTATTTGATGCTTGCATACGTATGTGTGTGTGTGTGTGTGTGTGTGTGTGTGTGTGTGTAAGTTGCCTACTTTTCGGCATCATTTGAAAATCTCATAGCCCTGATTCGCTATATGCTGCTTGAGAGGCCATTGCAAGCAATTGCGTGTCATGCAGCCTCGCCAGATGGAGCACCGAACTACACGAATCCAAGTGCGGACTGGGAGGGTGTTTGGGGCTGCTTTCCAATCGTCCGCGATATCGAACCAAATTGTTGAAATCACTGATGCGCCATTGGGCGTTAAATGTCATAAATTACATTTCGTATAGCGAACAAATAAGTTGAAAGTCATGAGCATAGAGAGAGAGAGAGAGAGAGAGAGAGAGAGAGAGAGAGAGAGAGAGAGAGAGAGAGAGAGAGAGAGAGAAAGGGCAGAATCATTGTCGTGGAATTCACAAAAAACAAAAAATTATAAAATTAAATTAAATAAATAAATAAAACTTAAAAAAAAAAAATTCTTAAGCTTTAGCAATGTATGTCTATATAATCAGAGGTCGATAGATAGATAGAACAAGAAGAAATCTCTATCAATATATCTAATTTTTACAGTATTGGACATTCTTTTTTTTTTCATATTAATTATGATTCATTTAAAAAAAATAAATAAATAAATAAAAATAAATAAATGGGCTAACATAGTCATCACTTACTTATTGTATAATAATATATAAGAAATGTTTTTAAGAGATTATTAATATTTTTATTTGAATTATCTTATACAGTTTACTGTTTTACTATCTTTTACTCAACTTCATATGGATAGATTTTGTAGCATGACCCGAGTGCACATTGGCGGAAGTAAGAGAGCTTTCGAGCTTCAGAGTTTCAGGTATTCATTAGATATTATTAGATACAGTGAATCGAGAGGTATAAGGCGAGCTCTAGAGCGAGTTGCAGTGCTGGACGACTAGCTAAGCTGTTCTAGTCTCTCGCCTGCTATCCTTGGCGCCTTTATTCCGCAGTGATCTGCCTCAGTAGAAAATTATAGCATTAAAATATAAGCTCTTTTATGGATAATACTTCCGTAAATTTTAAAGTTTACCCCCAAGCCAAGCAGATCATCAATGAACAATGGAAACCCATCGGATAGCCGTTGCAGTCTGTAGTTGACAATAGTACACTTGAGTGCCACACACACGCACACACGCACACGCATTATAATATGCCATTTGAGGCGGGGACAGCTATGTCCGTAGCAGAACCGTAATTGCTGCCACAAAAATAATGCGTACGGTAAAGTTTTTGGCAGCAGCTTTAAAGGCAACAGTTTGAATGGGCGTCTCACGCTTTTCACTTTTATTATCCTTTATGTGCGATTTCACACCTTCAATTGCACACACACACATAACCAGAGCGGAAGAATGATAGAGAGAGAGAGAGAGAGAGGGGCAAAGGGAGAGTGTTGCGGAATAAGATGCCACACGTAGCAGCAAATCAAAATCTTGAATTTATTCCACATACGAAGCGCATGAATTTCAAATTACTGTGGGAACAGCGCACAAAACAGAACCCGGTACCAGTCCCTGTGTATGCATGTGTATGTGAGTTTGTAGGTGTGTGTGAGTGTGTGTTGTGTGAGTATATGTGTCTGCTTGAATAGGAGGGTGTGTTACGTAGGAGTCGACACGATTGTCCAAAGCCTGCCCAAAGACGTGTGAACACTGACACGGCATACACACACACTCACACACACATAAACACTGACTGACTGACTGACTGACTGTTCCCACTATGCCTGTCTCTCTCTCTCTCTCTCTCTCTCACTCGCACTTTCTCTGTCTGCTTCTCATTGCTAGCGCCGTTCTCTTGTTTATTTCCATTTCCATTGCCATTCACACTGCTGCTTGACTGGCAGGCGAAACGTGTGCAACACGTTAGATGTGGCAGATGGAGAGAAAGAGGCAGAGAGAGAGAGAGATAGAGAGAGTGAGTGAGCTAGAGCGTGTGTAAAAGAAAGCGGACATAGCTCTAATGACTGCGCTGTGGCTGTATCTTAACATTTTTAAACCTTTTTCCTTCATATGCCTTTTGGTATTATTTGGCACTTTTTTTGTTTGTGCTACGCGAGGAGAGCGAGGCAAACTGAAGCTGTGTGGCATGTGGCATGTGGCACGGCAAAGCGGCTCATTTGAAATTCATGCGGCCACTCACTGGGTGCATAAAGCAATCAAATCAACCACAAACACACACGAGTTGCTGTTGCCATTGCCATTGCTGTTGTTGTTGTTGGTGCTGCTGCTGTTGCTGCTGCTGCTGCCGTTTGGGGCAGAGTCGCAGTTTCAGGTTTTTAGCAGCTCTTTTGGTTTCATACACGTTTCACTCGTGTAAATAATAAATAAGCTTAGCATACTTTGTGCCGCACGCCGAACGTGCTAAGGCCGACATTGGCGGCATAAAAACGCCGACTATCGATTGCAACAACAACAACAACAACAATGGAGGAGCAGCAGTAACAGTTGTGGTCGGTGTCAGGCAGCAATCGCTACCGAAATCCCATCAAACCGAAAGCGAAAGCGAAAGCTGCCACTTGTGTGCTGCAACCCTTTTATTATTATTTTTTGTTTTTTGTTTTTGTTTTGCTCTCCTTTATTTGCTTTCTTTTTGTTTTATTTTATGCCTTAGCAGGCCAGCCATGATTTATGCATTGAGCCCCGGTTAGGAGGCGGCAAGGTGGCAAGACTTTGCCACATTTGCATGTTAAATCAGCGTGGAGACTGACACCGAGTCCATACCTGTCCAACAGCAGCGGCAGTGGCAGCGGCAGCAACAGCGACAGCAACAGTCGCTCCGAGCACGCGTAGGTGCGAACATTTACACAGATTTGCATTTGAGATTGCCTTAATACGGCGAATTGATCTGCTAGGGATCAGTCAAAGGCATTCAGGCTTTAATACTTACTCTCTTAGGGACATATCATAGTTTTGTTACTGTTATATGTTAGTTAGTTTATATTTGTATACCCAACTATGAACTCAATCTAACTGCTATCGATAAATGAGTAGATCGATAATTAATTAATTTATATAAAAATCGAAGGCAATACAATAAAAGGACATTGATCGTCATTGACATTAAGACTGATCAATAATTCTAACGATCGCCAACTAGAAGACTGTTTCGATATGCGATAAAAAGCTTAAGTTATCTATCGATATATATATGTAAAAATTATGAGATATTATTTTAAAAATTTAAAGACTTAAGATACTTATTGATTATTATCAATATGTATGTTTGTAATAATCAGCCTACCCATCCAGAAATCTTAAATGCCTTTTCTTATATTTAGCTTAATACGAAAAGTAATCGGTATATAATGCAGCTGTTGCAATTATATATCGAGGGCATAGTTAAAAAATTCAACCACGCATAACTAATATATATATATATATAGTAGAATCTGGCTATAACGATTTCGCTTATAGCGTTCCTCCGGTTATTGTGACAAAACTCGATGTCTTAGCTGGTCCCCTTTAAATTTAATATATAAGGACTTTTTCGATTGTAGCGTCTTCCTGGTATAACGCCATAAAATCGGCAGTCCCTTGAGCGCCGTTATAGCCGGATTCTACTGTATATACAGCTATTTTATTTTAGAAAATGTTACTTTAATATATATAATACCTACATCAAGATTATTTACCGATAATTTCAATTAAAACTGTCGACAATCTTTATTCTAGACAGCCCAAAATTATATTACCAATGACGCTGTCTGTCAGCTCAACAATTTCTAAGCTGAACTTTTAACACTGCAATGCACCTCTGTCGCTCTCTCTCTCTCTCTCTCTCTCTCTCTCTCTCCCACTCTCTTTCTCTGTATTTCCGCCTCTTTCTATATATTTCCCTTCGTCACACAGCTAAACCAATTAGTCGTGCAATTAATGAAGTGCAATCTATAAAAAAAAGAGAGAGAGGGGGACGGAAATAGCATAATGCGAAATCCTGGAGAGAAAAATCAAAGCAGCGCATAAAAGTATGCAATGGAAAATAGAATTGCGTCTGATGCGGGGAGTGGGGTGTGGGGTGCGTGGTGGGACGGCGAATTGAGCTGCAATTGAACCGAGTCTGACGCAGAGGTGGGGCAGCGGCTGCTGTGCCAACAGCAATTTGTCTTTTCATTAATTATTTAGCTAGCACAGCAAAGCAATGCGAAGCGAAGCGCCACAGCCGCAAATGTAGGCGAAAAATGCCAAAGAGCTGGCGCTGGGTGGGGGGGGGGGGGGGGGGGGGGGGGGGGGGGGGGACTGGAGAATGGTGACTGGGGACTAGAGACTGGCGTTCGTGCTTGCTAGAATATTGACAGTTAATTAATTGAATCTGTTCAACGTGTTGCAGCAACACAAGCAGCAATGGGCGTGGCATGGGCTAAAGTTTAAAGTACAATTGTGCAAAAAGTTGTGCACTTAATTGTCTGGGCCAACGGAAATGCTGGCAACTAGTTACAAACTTTGGTCAACTTGCTCGCCGTTCGCTCTTCGCTGTTCGCTTCAAGTGGCAAGTTGCAAGTTGCAAGCTGCGAGTTGCAAGTTGCGAGCTGCAACTAGCGCATAAAGTCATTAAAGTTTCAATTCGATTTGAGCTTCCCACTCACGCCCCATTTTAATGCTAACAAATTAATACGGCTGGCAACTGCTGATGCCACAAAAATTCGCAAGAAAGCATAAAAAAAAAAATAAATAAAATAAAATATCGTTCGCTGTGCTCCACTTATATCTGGAGCATTTATGCCGCCGCTGATTAGTGGCAAACGCTGCGCTCAGCAAAAATAATAATAATAAAAAACACAAGAAGCAGAAATCAATGCGGGCTTGCCACACCGAGCTGCCACACTGTCACTGCCACTTGTTATCAGTCAGCAGCACGCGCAGCTGACGTTTTATGCCCTTCGGCTGCTGCCCCTGCAGCAGTTTAGATACAGCGCAATTGTATATATTTATGTGTGTGTGTGTGTGTGTATGTGTGCATGTACGTAAGTACTTCTGTATTGTAGCCTACTTTTTGGCATTTGAATACGCATTTTATTGGGCCATTCAAACGGTTTGTCACATTGACAGCAGCAGCAGCAGGAGAAGCAGCTACCAAACAGCTTTAACGTTTTTCTATTTAGGTATTTTTTCTAGACTTTTTATTCAGCACAATTTGCAGCAGTTTATTTTCATAGGCTCTAGAGTGCTTTTAGCTCTAAATCTTTAGCGACGACTGAGACTGTGAGCAGCCAGCAAATACAATAAATCTTGACTTAGCTATTCCTTTGATATTGAGCTCGATTTGAATTTGCTTATAACAGATTCCTCTAGAATTCAGAGTCGGCTATTGATTACTAAATTAAAAAAAATAATAATAATAATAATAATAAAGATAAAAAAATTAATTAAAAATAATAATAATAAGTCAGAATTCTAGAAGAGTCTATTATATTAATATATGTATATATATAACACTATGTTATATATATAACACTAATTTGTTTAAACATCAACAAGTCCATAAATATTAAAGCACTATCTAACAAATATAATATGTCTGATAATAATAAATTTTGTAAGCCCCGTTAAATGAAAATCTTCACAAGTCACTGAATACGCAATATCATTATTATTATTGTAATACGAATATAATAAAAATATAAAAAAAAAAAATATTTTAATGAAATTCAAGCAGAATTTATGATAGAATATATTGATCGAGAAAAAAAAGACATGTGGATTTATAGATATCGGAATTATACGTATATCTCTTATATTTACTTAGATTATCTAAAAGGTTTTTAATAGATTAGTTTGACAAAAATAAGCAGGAAGTCGTATAGATTTATAGACTACTTAAAATCCACCTTTGTTATATGAATATTTATTAAATATATTTGTATATATTTAAGATCCGTACAGCTACTATATAGCTGTACTTGTATATATTCTATCTTTAGCATTATCATTAACAAATACCTAGATTTTTTATTAGACTCGTAATAGAGTATTTTGTATCAAGAAACAGAAAGGCGTATATACCAATCTTAAAATTTAACTATCGTATCTATTAGATATATTTGCATATATTCTATCTCCAACATTATCATTAATAAATACCTATTTTTTCTAATAGACTCTTAATAGATTATTTTGATCAAGAAACAGAAAGACGTTCAGACATTTTAAAGACTACCTTTATAATATGAATATCTATTATGTATAGTTGCATATAATCTATCCCTAAAAAAAAAATGTCTTTTCTCATCCGGGCCACTCACACACCTTAGCTCAGCTCCTGCTCTACACTTGCTCTTTTTGGTTGGCAAATCCAAATTAACTTTAAATTATTTTGTGATTGCATTTATGCGTCGGTCAAAGTTCGCGCTATGCTGTTGCTGTTAGTGTTGTTGTTGTTGCCGTTGCTGTTGCTGTTGGGCTGTGCGGTACGTGGTTGGCACACTTTGCGCTGGCTGCTGCTGCTTGGCTCCATTAATTTGCAGCAGGGGGAAACCCATACAGCAAACATATTGGGCAAACTGCGAGGCGGGGCTGTCGTACACTTACGACTTAACCGGAGGCGGAGGCGGAGGGCGGTGGGGGACCTGCGCCCGGGGCTGATTGGTCACGTGCCTGGCGCACGGGGCTGGGCTTCAATTCGTTGTGATTGCTTTGTATCGATTACAAAATGCATTACAGCATTGCCACATGATAAATAACATCGAGTGGGCGGCTCAAAGTGGGCGGGCCAGGAGCCGGGGCAGGCGTGTGTCCTGTGCTTCAAATGAATGGAAACAATGAGCATCGCATCGCATTAGCTATACAAACTTCAACTGCGTGCTCAACATATTTAAATTCGCCCCGATCACATGGCAAGTGCTCATATATAAAATTGATTAAATTGCTGCAATCGAAAAAGAAGAGAAACAGAAGAAGAAGAAAACCATCCATCACAACTTTCTAATTTGCAGCTGAGGACAAATGCCAACCCCAATGCAAGCTAAGGAAATTGTTTTTTGTCCCTGTCCCTTGTCAAATGCTTAAGACGTAATGGTTCCAATCGATAATCAATAGTTGTTAACACAACTCTATCGAAAAATGGGCCTCTCCTTCTGTCTCTCTCTCTCTCTCTCTCTATCTTGCAGGAGTCTTTTATTGTCAAGTGAGTGCGGCTAGTGTGACCGTAGGTCATCAGTTCTCTTCTATTTGATCAATCTATTGCATTTTTCTCCTCTCTCTGTCTGTCTCTTGTTCTTGATTTCTATGTCGAAACTTTTGCTGCGGCTCCGGCACATAAAATGCCTACAATTTTTTCATTGTATGTTAAAAAACCATGTTGTCTGTCAGTTTTCCTCTCTCTCTTTATTTCTCGACCCAATTTATAATTTTTACTCTCTCAAGTTCATTCTCTCCTTCTCCTTATCTCCTTATCACACACTCTCTCTCTCTTTCTCTGTCGTTAAATTTGATACTGCCCTAACTCTCTCACTCTCACTCTTCCTCAGTCTTTCTCTCTTACTCCGTATCTTCCTCATATCGCTCTCTCTCTTGCTAAATTTGTGTCCCGTTCTATTAGCTGTCCCTTCTCTATCTCTCTCTATCTCTATCTTTCTTCAGGTATCTAGCTCTTGTTCCAGTTGCAAATGGATTTAATTTGTTATTCATATTTAATTTGATTTCCCATTCTATTTAGCCTAGAATTGCTCTATTCCATTCTCCATCTCTCTCTATCTCTGTGGCTTTTCTTTTATTGCTTACTGCCATCTCAGCTTGGTATTCTTCGCGCACAGTGTGACCGTCTGCTATTACTGTCTATTTGACTTTTTAAAAGTTTTCCTACTTTTGTCTTAAAACATTTCGCTTCGTCTTCGCCTCTTACTGTGTCCCCAACCCACTCATTCACTCTTTATCTCTCTGTCTCTGTCTCTTTTGCCTTCTCTCTCTCTGGGCTGGCTGAATGTCATTTAAGTTTGCCATTTGCTCAGTGTGACCATGTGCTATTAATAACAAATGAAATTGCCGCCAGGCTAATGCACAGCACTTTGCTAACTTGTCCGCAGCGCGCAATGCTTTTTGCTCTTGTTGTTGCAGTTGTTGTTGTTGCTGTTCTCGTTGTTGCCATTAAGCCACACGTGCCATTGTTTTTTTTGTTGCCATTATTGCCGCTGCCGTTGCCATGGCGCAAAATAAAATGCAATGACGTGATTATTATACAATTTGTATCAATTTACTTTTGATATGGCGAGCACAGTTACAATAGCTACGCGCCATCGCTGCTGATATAACTTTACTGCCACACACACAAATACACACACATACACACCCACACATGGTCACCCTTTATTCGGACTGTTGTTTATTTATGCATATCACTTAATGCATGCAACTCTTGCCCCATGGGCTAATCCGCAATGCCTCAAAATGCCGCCCTTAAGTTGGCTTTATTACAAATGGGAATTATTATTGATATAAGTGGTTCGAGGGAGTGTGTATGTGTGTGTGTGTGCTTTGCGAGCAGCTGAAACCACATGGAAGAAGTTGTACAAACTCCTGAGAGACGCTTCGATGAGCGAGTACGAGACGCTGGCGGGTGAGAAAACTCGCTCAAGACATTGCCGCAACGTGCCGAAAGTTTTGTGATGCTTGGACAAGCGCCTGTCACACGCATCCTCCAACGCACACACACACGCACAGTGAGCACCCCTGCTCACCCTGGCAGAGACAGTGTCACTTGTGTTTCTTAAGTTTATTAAAGAGGCATAAAAGTGTCATTGGCGGTTAATGGCAGGCGATTAGTTGCATTAAGTTGACCAGCAAACAGCCCCAGCACAGCCACAACACCACACTCCCACTTCTCTCCCCCACTCTCTCTCTCTCTCATTCGCTCTCACCCCAACATGCCCGCTTGAAGTGAGTGCGTAATTGAATAGCAAACGCAGCCACACAACAACTATCTCATATCAATTTAGTGCCCAGGGATATTGGCCGTCTTTATGGCCGGCAATCAATCAGTTAATGGAAGGTCAAAGCAATCGATTGCCAACTGCAAATTAAGTTAGTACCTGATATAGTGCTGATATAGAAATGCAGTTTGTTCAAAGGCAAACAAACTTCAAGCCAAGTCAGGCAAACTCTGAAAATCTTTGGCAATACGAGAGCCATTCAAAGTCAGATCTTATATGTCATATGTATATATATTTCTACGTAATAGCTAGCTCGCAACATAATCAAACTCTTGTCACCTTAATAAGCAAATAAATAAATAAATAAACTCGAACTCAAATTTCGCATTAATCATTCAACATTTAATACCTAGAGCACAAGCTAAGCAAACGGTTTGGCCTATCGAGCAAGTGCGCTGCATATAACGTCACAAATAGATAGCCATATCCGATTGCAGACTTTTGGCCATAAGTATAAATTTTTGTATTGCCCTGGCAAGACTCTGAGCTGAAAGCTCCAGTGCTCGACTTGAGGGCGACGTGGAAAAACTTATTGAAAAGTCATAAGAGCCATAAAATACGAAAATGTCTTTGGCAGACGCACAGCAAAAGAGCTCTGCCTGTGGCTGGGGTAGGGGTAGGCGTGGCAAAAGCTTTAACTTGTCGCAAAAGCCGCATAAAATAAATACGGCGAACGGCGAAAGGGTAGGGAGGTAGGAGGAAGGTCTAGCAAATGGGATAACCT
Source organism: Drosophila arizonae (assembly GCF_054131065.1). NCBI lineage: Eukaryota > Metazoa > Arthropoda > Insecta > Diptera > Drosophilidae > Drosophila > Drosophila arizonae. Next base: position 19,428,719 of record NC_142927.1, read on the forward strand.
GAAACACATTATGCCAATGCGATAAACCCGCAAGCAACGAAATTGTTTTTGGCTACATCTTGGCCTGGTCGGGCTTTCGCTTCAGCTACAGCCACAGCTCCAGCTTCAGCTTTTGCTTTTGTAAATCATTTAACACGCTCTCGATTTTTATTTTAATGGCATTGCCGGAAAGTTTTTAATGGCTAACGCAGCAGCAACAACTACAACAGCAGCAGCACCAACAATAACATCAGCAACAACAACAGCTTCTGGTTTCGGGCCCTCGTATTATGGCCATCGATAATATGCGCAGCGCTTGGCTAAGTGGCAGGCATCGCGGCATCAAAGTCCTTTTATGGCATGCCACAGCACACTCAAGATGTTGCCAACTCCCATGGCGAGCAATATATGTAGAAGTGGGTGCTCGTGCCACTCTCTCTCTCTCTCTCACTCACTCCGTCTCTCTGTGTGTATTGAATTATTTTCTCGCAGCGTTGGCAAATGTTTATTGCTCAGCATATTTCGGTAATTTTTGATGCATGCGAATTTGATATAACTTCTTAAGCACAAGCCGATTGTTTATATGAGCAAAAATATTATTATACATATATATATATTTATATGTACATATATGTATTTTAATATACATGTAAATGTGCTTTAGTTGGGATCTAATCGGATCGTTCACCATTTAAAACTTCATATCTTGACTTATGGATATAAATAAGGATGGGCAGACAGACGGACGGACAGACAAGCGGACAGATGGACAGACAGAGAGACAGATAGACAGACGTACTGATGAATTAACTCTTCGTTCTCAGCAAGAATAGATTACCTTTAAGTGGTCTGCCACGCCTTCTTCTCCATGTTGCATACAGTTTCACAAAGCCGCCCAAACTAAAAAGTAGAGTATATTCTACAGTCTGTATATGATCATACGTGAATGAATGCTACAGCGATCCATACTGCACTACTCGTTCCATTCCGCCGTCTCTGAGTGGGGTGATACTCAGAGCGCTTTGAAGTGTGCGTGAGTGAGCTGGAGCTATATATGCAGCACTCAGCGAGTGAGCCACAGCGATCAAAGCTCAAGTGATCGACGCCTTTTCTTTAAAATGTGTATATATAAAGGTTCTTCTTACAAACAAATATCCCATTTGATATAAATAAAGGCGTGTAACTGGAGAGCAAGTGCTGCTTGAGCGTCGTAAATTCCGAGACTATTCAGCATAAGAAAGAGGAATGATAGAGAAAAAGGGCTTGTAAATTGTGTGTGTCTGATGAGCGATGTATGTGAATAGTATATACAGAAACATATTTAGATATCTATGCACATAAGCATATAAAAGTCGTCTGATATTTTAGGGACTTTAAGCTAAAGGCTATAAATTAGAATTTTAGCTAATAGGCAGCTAAAGAGTTGAATGAATTTTAGCTTATTTTGTAAACTGCTCTCTCCCTCTCTCATTCTCTGCTCTCCGCTCCTTCTACCACCTATGCCTTCTGCTGCTGCTGTTGCTCTTGCTCCACCTCTGACAGCCCTTTCACTGTCTCTCTCCCGCCCTCAGCCCCTGCTCGGTTAATGCCTTTCAGCTTGCATATGTGAGATGCACAGGCGTCAAATGTTAGCGGCAATGTCAGCAGCAAACGTCCTGCAGGATATGCTTGCCTTGCCGAGCGCCCCATGCAAAGCTCATCAAATCACAATGCAACACACACTTTGTACATTATGTATGTAAGTGTGTGTCTGTGTGTGTGTGTGTGTGTTAATGATAATCATGAATATTATGCTGCTTGTTTGGTGTGTATTTTGGGCCCCGGGCAAACAGTTTGCCTGTTGTTTGCCCAACAAAATGTTAATATGCTGAGCCAGCGTCCCGAAAGCCAAACCAAACCAAAACTAACCAAGCCAAGCCAAACCAAGCCAAGCCAAGGCAAATCAAAGCAAAGCAGCAGGCGCATTGTTTAAATATTTGATTAGCTTTAGTTTTAGCTTCAGCTTCAGATTTGGCTCCAGCTTTAGCCAGGCATCTGCCTTAATATCCACTTTCATTTCAGCGTTTTTTGCACCGCACTCTGTTCAAGTCTTTTGTGCGCAATAAAATCAACTTAATTAAAGTTAAACAAGCAGCTAATCAAATTTTTATTATATTGTCTTGGCCAACACCCTTCAGCGCCAGACAGTTAACTAAACGTGGCGTAATTTCATTTTAAAAATGCATGCTCATGTCTCTGTGTGTGTGCATCTGTGTGGATGTGTGTGTGTGTGTGTTTGTGTTGTTGTGGCTTACATACGACTCCCCTCATTGGGGCACTGCCAAAGTCTGGCAAAGCTAGCGAAATATTTGTTTGTTGTGGCTTCTATTTTTTTTCCATTTAAAAAACGCATATATGTATGTGTATTGTGTTACCCTGTATATATATACAAATATTCGTGTATTTAGCAATAATCGAAGTTTTAAGTAAGCTATGCCCAAAATAAATCTCTAACTCTAAAAAAAAGGCATTTAAATGCATTAAAATGAACATTTATTAAATATTACTAATTTGTTTATATATGTATATCTATCATATACATATATGTATATGTATGCTATTTTATATATATGTATATCTTAGAGTAGTGTACATAATTAATTGAGCGGCAGCAGTCGATGCAGGTGTGTGGGGGCTCGATTAGTTTTATTTCGCTAAGATTTTGATCCCGTTGCATTACACATACACGCCCACGCCCACGCTCACACACACAGACACGCGCAGACACAGAAACTGCTGGCCGAGTGTGAGCTCAAGTGCGTATAGAAGTTGGCGACGACTCGCTGGCGCCTTGGAGCCACCAGGCACGCCACATGGTCGGCGTGCGACTTTCAAAATCATCCACATTGTAGTACTCGAACTCCTCGTCGCAGCTCCAGCTGCCGATAATGTTGGGCCGCTCGACCAGACTCAAATTGGAGCTCAGATTGTTTGAGCTGCTGTTGTGCGGCTGGACGGTGATGGTTAGCTCCTTCAGCGGCAGCTCCTGGCACTGATGGCGACTGCTCTTTGCCACAGAGCTGGCCGAGCAGCAGCAATAGCAACAGCAGCTACACATCTACTGGGAGGGAGAGGAAGAGAGAGAGAGAATGAGAAAACGAGAGTGAGTGAGAGACAAAACTATAATGAATGTAAGGCATTGTGCTGTAGTAAAACGAAAGATAATATAGTGAGAGAAGGACTGAGAGAGATAGAAAGAGAGAAGACAGAGGGAGGGAGAGAGAGAAAGAAAAAAAGTGTTAGTGAGTGAGAGATAATACTTTTATGAATGCAAGGAGAGAGAGAGAGAGAGAGAGAGAGAGAGAGAGAGAGAGAAAGAGAGAGAAGGATGTATAGCATTCAGATGTTGTAAACGAAAAATAAAAGAGACAGAGAGAGCGAGAGAGATGGGAAGAGAGAGGTAATACTATTATGCTTGAGCAGTACTAAAATGAAAAATATAGGAGAGACATACGTAAAACTCATATCAATGAGCTGTGAGTAAATAAAAATTAAAATAAAATAAAATAAGTTCCAAAATAAAGAGAAATAGAGATATATAGCGAGAATCAATAAATTGAAGAAGAGTTTGAAGTGAGAAGCCAGGAAAGCAACACTAAAGAAATTCTTAGGAATGTTCTAAGAAACTCTATTCGATTTGGGTAGATGTTTGAGTAGATGTCTGAACGTAAGAGAATAAAAAATAATAAATAAAAATTTGTGACTTACATAAACAACAAGTCCTCAAGAGCTGCAATTAGGCCATGAATAACAGAACAGTCAAAAATCAATATAAGATCGCTGTAGATAGCTTCCCAATAGTAGACTCTGCTCAGTAGCTTCTGAATATGTAACTTCTCAATAGTAGCTTCTTCTTCTCGGTAGTAACTTTAGATCGATGTAGCTACCCAATAGATAGCTTCTTATCAATAGAGCTTCCCTTTGTGTGGAAGGTTGCAATGACTTTGAGCTGCGGCAGTTGCAATGCCAACGCCTTATATAGAGAGACGAGGCGAGTGCGAGTGAGCTCGCTTTACTCTCGTTCATAGCCCGAAAGTAAAAGTTTACAATGGAAGTTTTCGTTATTTCTTGTTTTGTTTCTCTCTCTCTCTCTCTCTCTCTCTTTCTCTCTCTCTCTCTTTAGCCAGAACCACGCACTCGGCAACTGTTTGGCTAGACAGAGTGCTGAGAGAATGGCGAATTGTAACTGAATACTGTTTCGGTTATTCATAAACATAATCAGCAGCTGCGACAAATTCGTTTATGCAAAATGCGAAATAATTTATGAAATAATTGAGTGGATTATTACAGAAATCACTTGAAATTTGTATATGTATGTATGTGTGTGTATGATGCCATACAGGTATAAATTTTAATAATTATAATTATGCTTAATACTGCGGCCATTCAATCAGTGGCAACGGCTGCTGCTGCTGCTGTTGCTGTTACTGCTGCGGCTGCAGCTGATTATCATTCATCATGATGTATAAATAATGCGGCACTGTGGAGTTGGGGGAATTGACATATTGTATTACCAATTTGCAAATGCAAATGCAAATGCGCTGACAGCCGACGGATGTCTAAAATTTCACGCACAAACTGCTGCTAAATGGCCAAAAGGTTGCCATGGAAAATGGGAGGGAATTGGGATTGGGAATGGTGGAAATGGGAACAGATTATTTGTAGCTTTGTGTAACTCAAGTTCAGTTCAAAGTGAACTCTGAACCAGGCATATTGATTAACGCTCCCACCTTGCTCTTGATTGATATGGCCAAACACCTGACTAGAGTCAGCTTTCAGTTTTCAGCTTGCAGCTGGCTAAAAGGCAAAATAATGTGCGCCATTGCCCAGATCCACATCGGTGAAGATTTCAATTTCATCCTTGATGGCCACGCCCGAGTAGCGCTCCACGCCGGCAGCGTTGCCCCTCTGGGCAGACTGTGGCGTTGCCAGCTCTGGTAACAGGTGACTGGAATGCACATCCGCACAGATGCTGATCTCCTCGAGGCGGGCTGGGGAATGGGAGCCGCGCATGACAACCGCCGATGGGGTCGCTAGCTGCTGCTGCTGCTGCTGCTTCTCTAGCTGCTCCAGCTCCAGGGTGTTCGCCAGCAGCCCCGGCTCCAGCTCCATCTGTAGAGTGAGCTGCTGTGGCTTTAGCAGTGCCTCCGGCGTGGACGACAGCGTTCGCTTCAACTCCAGCTTCAGCTCCGGCTCCGTTGCCGTCATCAGCTGCGGCTGCGGCTGTGGCTGCGGCTGCTCCACCTTGCTGTGGCTCGGCGACTGCTGCTCGAGCTGATCGGCAAAGGTCTGCTCGTCGTCGTCCTGATGCTGCTTGTAGCAGTTGCCAAACAGGAAGCAGTCGGCGAAGAAGCGCATTGCTCGGCTGCCCGCCCACAACTGGCCAGTGGACGGGGCCCGGCGGCCAAGTGCCGCCGTTATATAGAGTGCTGCGGGTGCCGTGGCTGTTGCTTAATTGAAATGCAAATTGATTTTTCAGCTTCAGTTTCGGCACAGGTCTGTCAGCTGTTTGCTTATCGATTGATGATAGGTCGCAGCAGCTGCTTTTGTTTTTGCCGTTTTATTTTGCTTTTCTATAAATACGTTTTCCTTTGGCTTAACACAGTTTCTTGCTTTAATTTTGTTTTTGCTGTTTTCTTTTCTTTTATTTTATTTATTTTTTTGTGTGCAGTTTCAATTTCAATTAGCTGGGAGGCGGACGCAGTCAAACACAATTTACACTTTTCGCTGTCTACTTTTGTGCGCCACGCCCATGCCCCCCACCCCCTTTGGAAACTTGGCGGAGCCTAATGAGTTTTGTAATTATGCAAAGTTGAACATAATTAGAACAGCAGCTCAAATACAAAATTACTCGAGATGAAATTCAAAACGAAATGAACGAATAAAAGCATTCACAATTGCGGGGGCGAGCCGGCCAAATATCCCCCAGCTATGTATGTATGGCAGGAGGTCTTCCTGCCATCCCCATCCTGCCAGCTGCTCATAAACAATACGTTGATAAACGTTGCCAACAATCGTTAGCTGCGCTACCCAAACTACGGTTGCTGTATTCTGGGAAGCTGTTTGTGACATAGAGTAGTGCAGTAATTAATTGCAGGTACAGTGGGCATTGGCGACAATGCGACAGTGTTATAAGTGGGGAAACTATATATATCATCAATTGTTGGGGAAATATATCAATTTAGATATGAGTGAGGCTTCGAAACAAATTTCTTTCAATAGAAAAATTTTCACTTATATTCAAGTACAGTGAGCATTGGCAAATATGAGTATTATCATTTTGATAGTTGTATAAATATTTTCACTATTTATTCTACTTATGGTTTTTGTTTACTTCTAAATGTTGATTCGTTTCAGCATTTTAAATAAAACTTTAACTTATTTGCAAGTACAGTAAACATTGGCTAATCTAAAATTCCTGTTAATAATGAATTATTGCTATGATTTAACATTTTATTCCGATTGTTTTGTTCGGATTTGAGCTCAAGGCATTTCAAATTATATATTCAATGTTTGCTGCTCGCTACAGAGAACTTTTAACTAGCTGTAAATACAGTAGTCACTGACTAATGTATATAGAAATAAAGAGTAAATATATATTTGAATAATTGTGCTGCCTTATCTCGACTTGAATCATGGCTAATGGCATTTTATAATATATTCAATATATTCAATCTCTACTGTTGTCTATACAGAATTTCAGCTTGGCTGCTAATACAGTAGCTATTGTCGTATATATAACCTACTATATATTGAAAATCAAACCTCATTGAAGGAAAACGCATTGCCTTTTCTAAGACTCCTACTCCTAAACCATATAAACTTTCATACTATTTATACCGAAATATTTTGTAGTTATTTCAACGAACAATTTATATCAAATTATAATCTATTTATCTATTTGACTCTGTGATTGGCTTAAAGTTTCATTGCAAAGTAAATTTCAAATATTATTTCATTTCCATAGTTTATTATTTCATTCAATCTCCACCAAAATCCATAAAGCTTCACAAAATTGCAACACGAATAAAGCAAATTTGTGCAAATTGCACAATAATTACTTTTGAGAGACGAATGCAATATTTATTTCATTTGAAACTCAATTAAAATCAAAGCAATATATTTCGCTAGAAATGCAAAAAGATATGAATAAAAATGAAAATACAAAAATAAAATAAAATAAACAAATAGAAAATAGGAAATTTGCGTTTGGCTTTCTCTGTTCGCTATTCCAGTTAGAGCATAGAGAATTGTGGTTTGTCCGTGTGTGTGAGAGTGTCTGCATGTGTATGTGTGAGTGTTTGCTAAATTTAAGCTTTCATATTGTGAGTTTAAATACACTGTAGAAGAGTAACGAGAGCATATTAGTTTATGTCAGTTGAGTGAAATAATGCAGTTTTATAAATATTATTAAACTAAGAGGTTTTTTTTTTTTTTTTTATGCGAATCTTAGAACCTCCTAGGCTCTTTGGAATGCAGTTCCTGAAGAGTCTTGAGCGCTTTAGCAAACTTGAAAAGAGCTCAAAGCAATTCATAGCCGCTCTGGCATTGTGAACGGGCATTAGGCAGTCGTCTACAGTCGTCTCTCAGTATAAATGTTAAACGCTTTGAAGTGTATTGTAAAGCAATCTTAAGACACTTAGGGCTACGCTTAAGAGGAGCCGTGGTCAGTAAGCATTATATATATATTAATCTTGCTTTAGTTCAGTTCATAAAGTAGTTGAACTTCTTTAACAAATAAAAGCTAACAGCTTGAAGGCTGAACTTCTTCAAGAAGGTAATACCTTTAAAGCGAAACTTATTCAGCAAGCTATAGCTAAGTGCTTTAGGTAGCAGTTTTAAAGCAGAACTTCTTCAGCCGTTAATATCTAACAGCTTTAAAGCTGAACTTCTCAGTGGGTACCAGCTTCAAAGCTGAACTTCTCCAGAAGCTAAAAGCTAAAATTTGTAAAGCTAAATTTCTTCAGCGGGTAATAGTTAACAGCAACATAGCTGAACTTCTTTAGCGGATAAAAGCTGGCAGCTTTAAAGCTGAACTTCATCAGCAGCTTCAAAGCTGAGCTTAAGCATCTTATAGCCAACAGCTTTAAAGCTGTTTCGGCACTGTGAGCGAGCATTAGGCCGTCGTCTATAGCCGTCTCAAGTTTTTATTTGTTTTTTTTTTGCTCTTCTGCTTCTTCTTTTTTTTTTTTTTTTTTTTTTTTTTTTTTTTTTTTGGTTGCGGCCAGGCAAACTAGAAAAATATCAATGTCATTTACAGGCCTTGGGCTAAATTGGGGGTTGCTGCTGTCAGTGGTGCGTGTGGTGTTGTTTAGTGTTGTTGTTGTTGCTGTTGCCGTTATGTAATGTTAGATGTCTGTTTGGTGTATTTTGTGCGTGTGCTTCTTTTCTATTGTTGTTGTTGTTGTTGTTGTTGGTGCTGCTGGGGCACATCATTGCGGTTATACTCGGGTTGCCTGGCGATTTGCCGCTGTGCAGTCTATGTTGAGGACTCGCTTGTTGTTGTCCAATTTGTTGTTGTTGTTGCTTGTTTATTTGGCTTTGGTCTCGTGGCTGTCAAACCAAGCGCATAACCGCAGAGCGACGCACAGCAGCAGCGTCGGCCACCCCCAATCCGCCCACTGTTGCACGTTTGGCGGTTGCCACGCAGCTATTTTCAATTTGTGTTGCATAAGTTCGAGCAGCGCGCCCAACTAAAATGGAAGCTGCTGCAAATCTCATTTACTCACTTCTATTTTCATTCTCTAATTTTTTTTTTTTTTTTTTTTTTTTTTTTGCGGCTTCTTCCACGGGCAGAGCAAATCCGTTTGGCAATCCGGAGCTTCAACCCCGAATTGAGAACCCATCCACTCTCATTCCCATTTTTTTTCTCTGTGTCCTTTTTTCTGGTTTCTGTGGCTGCTTTGAATGCGCGTCTGCCGTTGCTGCTGCTGCTGTGGTCATGCCCACTTGATGCGTATTTAATTAACGTTAATTGAAATTGATTTATGTATGCAGCGTGCGTACGCTGGCCCCTTCGCCTTCCCCCCAGGACCGTGCTCCCCTTGGCTTTGGCCTGCTTTGTTGGCCAATCGAAAAATGTGCTGCGTGAAATTTGCGGCAAATTGTTGGATGTCAACAGAAAACAATTTTTGTATATATTTGCTGCATATTGAAGCATGAAAAATTTGTGGCTTCATTAAATTAATTAGGCGAAATAGAAAATTTGACGAGTTTCCAATTTGTCTTGTGGCTGCTTGGGTAAAAGGTGAAAGCACTCTTTGCTATGGATGCTGTAGTTCAGTTGTTGCCTTTATGTGCTCAAGTATGTGGACCAGGTGGGGGCTAAGGCCACGAAAGATGTGAAGAAATTGTAAAGGTTTATTTTAAAAAGTTTAGCAGTAGTTAAGAAGAGGTAAATGTTGGAGAGCTAAACGCAAATACAATTCAATTACATTCTGCATGTAGCTGCAGAAGAATCCAAGATAGATATGATTTGGTTTGCTGGGCTGGAAATAGGAATTTTCCGGGTCACTCAACCTCTGGTTGCTAGCCGCCTAGATCATCCGATTTATGTTCCTAACTTCATTTACATGGGTTTTTGGTAGAAGCGGGCCTCCTCATCCTGCCTCAGACTTACGGTATATAAACAGCCAGGAATATTGGAGCTTTATCCAGAGTCATGGCCAATGCCATATATTATCATTAGAATAAAATACTATTTATAAAATAATTATATAATATATAATACAGTCGAGTCTGGATTATTTGTACTACGCTTAATCAAAAATCGCAATACATAAAAAAAATCGATCCCTTTAAAAGAAGTTTGTTCTCAATAATTCTCGATTATTTGAATTTCCGTGCAAATAAAAGAAAAAAAAAAAAAAAAGTTTCCCTTTGCCATTTTGAATTATCGGGATTCTATTGTATTATATAATTTATAAAAATAAATTTTTTCTTAAATTTTCTAAAAAAAAAAAAAATAATAATAATAATAATAATAATATTAATGATCGCAACAGAACGTCGTTTGATAACTACTCTTCTTACATAAGTGAAATATCTATCAAATCGTGCGTACATATGTAAGTAGATATACATACAAGTATATCTTTGTATTATACACCGAAGTGTAATTTATATACAGAAGTTTTTCTATGTTCCATACATACATATATATTTATCTTCGTTTGCTTGCAGATACTCTGTAGGTTTTTGGTCACATGAATTAACATTTACAAATCTCAAATCATCACACAAATTAGCAATTCAGAGCATAAAAAGCAAATGTAGGAAATCCTTGGCTTGAGCTGCACAAATTAATCAACGAACACACTTAAAGATCAAGGCTGAAATTTGCAGCCTGAATTAAGCACAAGTCATGTGCTCATCAAAAGAAAACTCGAAAGCCCGCAGCTCGTGCGGGGGGGCAGCAGAGGTTATCAGATTTTTGATGTAAAAACTAATCAAATCAACGCGCGGCTGCTGCTGCTCGAGCCGGGCTTACGGGGCACCATAAAATTAACGAGCGGCGCCTGGAAATGTGCAATGCGTTTGCGCAATTTCCACATCATTAATTTTTTTTTTGTGCTTTTCCATTTCGGCACATGAAGCGCAGCAATTGCAGAAACAAAAGCAGAAGCAGTGGCGAAAGAGGGAGGGGAAAGAAAGTTAAAGAAACACGAATTCGTGTGGCGCACATTAAAAGAGCTCAGCGAAATACACATGTGAGAGCAGCAGCTGCTGCTGCTGTGGTTGCCTCTCCTCCTTCTGCTCCTGCTTCTGCTGCTGCTGCTGCTATTGTTATTGTTGTTTTTAGCTTTTATGTTGATTTAATTAGAAAACGCAGCAGGCGCAACTTTTCTTGGAATCTCTTTTATGGCATAATTTTAGGCACAACCAAATCGAAGCAGTCCCTAACTGTGCGCCTGCTGCCATCGAAAAAGACAATAAAAAGCGAGCCAGAAATTAACGAGCGGCACCTGCAGCACCCAAAGCTGAAGTCTCGTAAATTAGAAGATGGTACGAGTATTTTGTGCGTGCGCAAATAAATGTGAGATGATGCGGCACACGGTTAGGCATCAAAGCGGCAGCAGCAAATGTTTGCCCAGCTACTTTTTCCAATAAAAATCACTCATACGACCTGTTAACCGGATATCACACATACGCATGCATATAACATCAATATGTGTACATGTGTGTGTGGGTATGTGTCGATTTACTGCTTTTACTTATGCTTTATCTCTCGCTCTTTCTCTTTACAGGTGAGTTCTTGATTTCTGTTGGGCAAATTGCAAATGCTTTTGCAACTGTACTGAAGCTGAAATAGGAAAAATCGTGAGTAGCCAAAAAGATCTGCAGCTAAATGGGCTATATATGTATATAAATATATTAAGCATTAGCCAAGAATTTAACGTTGTTTACAAGTTTGTCCTGATTGACTGACTGCTTGAAAGCAAAAATCAAAATACACACGAGTACTTTGAATCCACATGAAGACCTTGGGCTATAATAATTAAAACCAAATTACAATTAAATCACTTAATTATGATGATATGATGATATAGAAGCTAGAAGAGCAAACAAAAGTACGAAAAGTTTTTTATGCTGCCTTAATGTTTTGTGAATTCTAATATATTCAAGTCAATTAGATATTCATGGGAGAGTTTAAATTGAAGACCAGCAACAGCTAGCAAAATTAAGCAATCGTGGGTGCTAATCAAGTTTAATGAAGTTATCTATAAACAAAAAGGCATAATAATAATAATAGTAATGGAAATATTATATTAAATAGAAAAGCTAAATCTAAAAACTAATTGTTTTAATAGAATAACAATTGTCTTAATTAGTATTCCATATATATCTAGGCAGCTTATGATATTTTATTATATAAAAAAAGCTAAGTCTAAAAACTAACTGAATTAAGACAATTACAAATTGTATTGTTTTTTAAGCTCATAATTTAACAAAATTAAATTAATTCATTTTAATTAACAACCCATACACATATATCTAAGCAGTTTATGCAATTTTAACTATAATGATATAAAAATACAATTAATATTCCATATGTATCTAGGCTTATCTAGGCTTCTGAAATTTTTACTAAATTCATATACCAAATCAATACAAATTCAATTGATGCTCCGCTTTGTGCAGCAATTGTAGAGCACTAGAGAATTCGCTGTTCAAAGAAGCATTTCAATCATTAGCCAAGTTAGTGGAAATAGAAAAACCAACAGCAAAATTATTTCCTGTTCGTTGATCTTTGGTCGCTGTTGTTGTTGTTGTTGTTGCTTCTGTTGTTTGTTTTCTAATTCCGGCAACAATGAAACGCTGTCTAGAAATTTTCCTAATTATGCGTTACCTGCACGTACCACGTACCAGTGGGGAGGCAACAGATTTTGCAAATGTTTAGCCGCGCCCACCAGCCAGCACACACACACACACACCTACACCCAGCCACCGGCCCACTCACCTTAGTCAATGGGCCACAAAAACGACGAAACAATAGCGCAAAAATGTCGAGCGATGCCAGCGAAAAAGCGAATGCGCTATGTAAATTTTGTGTGCTGACGACAAAACCCCAAAAAGCTTAGCTTCAACCTACCATCCACCCACCCACACACACACACACACCAACACACACATACATACACTTAACGTTTCTGTGATTAACAATTACAAAACAGCAGCAGCAAAAACAGAAACTGAAACCTCAGAAGCGTTTGCCGTATCCAAAAAACCAGCCAAACAATACGCAGGCGACTGCCATTGTGCAGTGAGAGAGAGAGAGAGAGAGGGGGGGGGGGGAAGAAAGGAGAGCGAGGGAGTTAGATTGGGCGAGGCTTGGGGGCTGGTCGTGGCATTTGCCGGCGTCCGCTACGTGCGTTGCCATAAGCAATTTAGCTAATTTTCTACAACGACTAACGCAAAATAATCGAAGCGTAAGATAACAAAAACAGTTGAGCGCGTTGCTGTTGCTGTTTATGTTATTGTTGTTGTTGTTGTTGTTGCTGGTGATGCTGCTGCTGCCACGCCCCCTTCGCGTGCTTCTCCTCCGACTCTTGAATAAGTAGAGAGCAGAGCAGCAAAAAAAAAAAAAAAAAAAAAAAAAACATGAAATAAAACAAAACAATGGCAGCAGCAAAATCATCGGTCATGCCTCGGACGGAAAGTTTTAGCCAGAGTTGCCATCCTTATGGCCAGATTTTTGTATTTGTTACGTGGGATTTGTTATGCGCTTGTTATTTTTGCCACACACCCCACACCCCCTTGTGCCGGCGGCAGCGTGGCAATTGTGCCACGTTCTGCCATTTGCATTGTCGAATCACAGTAAGTATATATTTATATATATATATATGCGCTTGTATTATTTTTCAATGACTGCTCAAAAATCAATGCACTGCGAGAAATAAAGTTTTTAAAGCAGACTCTGCTCCTTTAACTCTAATTGTGATGCATAAGTATGTGTATTTCATATAGGGATATGATAAATATAGTTGGTGGTTTACCCCTTGGCAGAACTTTCTAAATTCCGATTTGTGCTCGCAATTGTTGCTTGATGCTGCTGCTGCTGCTGCTGCTGCTGCTCCTGCTGGCTAGTGCATAAACATAACAATAAATGTAATGTTTTGTAGTCTAGTGTGAGCGTAGTTTGTAATAATCATCATCATAATCATCATAAGGCGGTCATAACATGGGATTTACTGTCAGGTTTGGCAGCGCCCTCCACCAACCCTCTCTACCCTCTATCCACTGCCCCTGCCCAGGTCTTGTTTAATAATCGTAGCTTTTTATGCCCTTGCTCATGGCTGTCCGTTGCTGTAGGTGGCTGTGGCTCTGGCTATGGCTCTGGCTATAGCTGCAACGCGTCTCTGTCGACCAGAGCAGCTAAAAATCAAATTTGCCTTGGCTACATTTATTCCGGCATCAGAGTATTCCAGCCAGACCCTCAGCAAATGCCATTTGATTGAATTTTAAATATTGCCTCAAGACGTTTGCCAGCTGGAACGAGTTGAGCTGGACGCTCTGGCATCATATCACTCTCTCACTCTCTCGCTCTCTACAGCTCTCTCTCTCCCACATTTTTCTTATATTGGAAATGGAAATTAAAAGATATATGGAACGTCGAGAACAATGCAGTAGCTCTTCTTTCATTATGAGAATGCTCTCAGCTGATTTTGACCTAAAATCAATTATACACAAATATTTATACATATAATTTATTGCTTCTTCAGAAATATGTTTGGATTACAGGAGACTATGACTCCAAAAAGAATCAAAATATTCTTTTCTTTTATTCTCTTGTCTTTGTTATGTTTCTTGTTTCTTATGCCTGCCTATCTTAGTAGTTTGAATATGTTTCAATCCATTTAATGCTATGCAAGTTTATTCTGTCATTTTACTACATGCTATGAAACAAAACATGCCAAATTCATACACAAACACTAAAGACGTATATTGTGAGTGAAGCCTTGCACATCTCTAATAGGCAACATAGAAGGAATGAGCACGGAGAGATGAGCACAGAGACAATAATCACAGAGGGAGGGATCACTGAGATAGTGGTTATTGATAGAGTGGGCATTGGGAGAGTGATCATTGAGAGAGTAATCAAAGAGAGTGGTCATTGAGAGAGGGATCACTGAGAGAGCTATCTTAAAAGTGTGATATTTGAGAGAGTGATCACAAAGAGAGTTATCAGAGAGTGTGATCAGAGAGAGTCATCTAAGAAGAATGTACGCAAAAAGACTGATCAGAGAGAGACAGAAAGATCAAGGAGAAAATAAACATAAGCAGATCAGGTACAGGACAAACTTATATGTAATTTCCTCTCTCTTCTTCTTTGGAGACTAGGCTTCTTTGGAGCCTCAATTTTTGTTAAACTCATAACTCTTATTTGCGGTCCCTGAGGAAAAGCGATTGCATGGAAGATCTATATTCATGCTTCTACAGATCCAATATCATATTGCCTATAATTACTAATTACTATATACATATGTATATATTAAATTCAATTTACGAAATATTATGATCAGTTCCAAAGTGCTTCTCTCATCACACTCTATAAACAAGCTGGAATCTTTGCAATATTCACTTACATAACTATCTGCCATCGCTTCAATAATTCCAGAAATTGTTTACTTCTTTCATTGTGCATTATGCACATATACCATATGAGCATTCCCATACATATGTCTCCATATACGATAGTCAAGGACTTCTTTTATTGCTGCTTTTATTCATCGTCGCCTTTTCTCTTACACGAGCGCTGCCGCTGTCCAGTCAGACATTAAACAGCAGTCCTTGCCTAGTCCCGCACTGTAAACGTGTGTGTAAGTGAATTAAATAAATTTCGTAGCAAATTCCGTTGGCAAGACAAATGCGCTTATTGACTTGAAACGGCCGCGCATAAATTTTCCAGCTGCTACTTTGCCGTTGGCCTCGGCCCCAGCCAACATGTCCGACAGACAGCCTTTTCACAAAGCTCGAGTCCACCTGTCTGTGTATAAATTAACTGCAACTTTAACTGTCTCATGCGGCCTTCTCTCTGCGTCTTTCTCTTTCTCTCTCTCTGCTTCGCACTGCCCCATGGTGGCGGGCAAGGTGTGACAAATGTTCAGGTCCAAAGATTTGCAGCTCCGAGTCCCTGACAGTTGTCTGGCTCTGACTTGAGCCAAGAGCTGAGCCAGGACATGTTGCCCGGGCACTTAAATTGATTGCAGTGCATTAGCCTCAAGCAGCTGAAAAGAGTAAACGAAAGCATAGCATACGTATTATCCACTGATTAGCTCTTCAAATATCACCATACACAAAAACTACCGGAAAACTTCCATCATTTTTTAGCAAGCCAGCCAGCTAATCTATTTTACGTTCTATTTAAAGTATATATTCAAGACTAATACTGTGTTCTTTTTTCTTAAGGATCTGTGATTACTTTCGTATAGACTAGGGCCTAGCAAATAGTCTTTATAAACTACAGTTTTGATAAAATAGAAAATCATCGAATTTTATCTCTAGTAATTTCATTCCTCCGATTGCTGCGGTCTTAGCATCCCATTTACTTTATAAACGAAATGCAAAATCTCTCTCTCTCTCTCTCTCTCTCTCTCTGTCTCTCTGTTTCTCTTTATCTCTCTTCGTCCACGTATAGCCTTGATGGCATTTAATTTCCCAGTCCACTCTAGGAATCACGCAGCCAACTCCATCACGTTCCTAAACTTATCCTTCTGCACGCGCCGCCTTAGCTGCCAGCTAACTTTCCCTATCTCACTCTCGCTCCCAGTGGCTCTCCAACTCTATCACTCTCTCTCTCTCTCCCTTTTTGTCTGATATCTCATAATTGCATAGGCGAGTTAGTACTCATTAAAAGCGTTAATCGCTGCGCTGCTCTGTCGTTTCGATTACGCTTTTATGTGTTTGCATTTGGAGGACTTTACTTTTAATTCGGTGCCAAAGCGCTCAGGCACCGACGCAATTCGGGACACAAACCGATTTGCATAAATTTACGCGCAATGATAGCCCCGCTCGCTCACTCTCTCCTCCCCCATTCGGCGTCCTAGACCCATTCGCTCCGTCACTTTCGGCGTGATGAAACGCTGTCGTCACCGGTCTGCAAAAGCCACGGGCGTTTGTCCAAGGCGTCGACATCGCTGGCGATGACACTGAGTTGCGGCATGCCGATGGGTTGGGCGAGACTAGCGAATACCCTCTAGGGAAATGAAAGTAAATGTGTGCCCGAGCTGACCATAGAATCCTATGTAGGTTGTTCCTTAGTTATTTGAAATGAAACGATTACGTATTTGAAATAATGTTTTACACTTTCATTGTTATAGCTCTGCTTATGCTAAAACTAATGCAAAAATCTAAGGTACATTTATTATTATTTACGATCTGCAATCTCTTGCAAAACTTTCCAACTTCTCGTGAGATTGAGCTAGGGTATTGGGAGGACACTTAATTAAAAATTTTATTACGCAAATTTTGCCTTTTGTGTCGATAATTTTATGCTTATCATCGGCGCCGAGCTGCTGGCGGCTTCTAATTTGCAACATCAGCTCTGGGCTGAGGGTGGGGCTGGGTATGGGCCAATGTCGCTGTGGCAAAAGGTGTTGCAAATACGCACAGTGAATACAAAGGCAAAAACGCTGCTAACAGCTAGCGGACTGAGACTCGCACCCACGTCCATGCCCACGCCCCCACGCCCCCACTCAGCAGCCAGCGGGCAAATACATAAAAACGGAAATTAAAAAGGAAGCCAACGCAGCAAACTCACGACACGGCCAGCGATTGCTGCTGCTTCTGCCAGTTGGCGACTTGCGCTCGGACCTGGTCTGCGATATCGTCTTGGACGATTTTACTTTGCTTTCTGTATGTGTCTGTGTGCGTATAGCCATTGCCATTGCTGCTGCCTTAGCCCTTGCCCCTCCTATTCCCTAGCGCCCGAGTCGAACGGAAGTTTTCGCTTAATATGCAGGAAATTTCATTAAAGTTGCTACAACTTGGCCAACAGCGCTAGGGTTAGAGCATCCAGAGGTGGCTCACGTTGAAGCTTTGTGACTTGATCGCTATTATTTTGATGCTCATCAATTCGGACATCTTTCTGACAGCTGGCGTAACCAATTAGCTGTTAAAACCCTCTTTAGACTAGAGCTGCGAAGGTTGCGCTACGTTACCTAAATGCTTACGTAATCCAGCCAAACTCACGTCAAAGCAATAAAGCTTAATATGGAACCACTTAAGCAGATGACTAACATATTAATACGTTGCAAGGCATTCTGTAGTTGCTTGCGGAACTACTTTGAAAAAGGATTTATTAATGGAAATTTAATTGTTTAACTTACTTTATTTGGTTTGCTTACCTACGATACTTTCATGTCACGTTACGTTATTTAATAACGTTACACATTTTTTACGAATCGTTATGGCTGACTTAACGATACTGCTTCGTAACGTTTACGATACATAATTGCTTGTCTTACGTAATTACAATACGCAATTGCGTGTCTATTGTAATACCGTTACGTTTAACTTCATTCGTGTTACGTAATTCCACATCTTACGTAATAGTGTTACGTAATTCCACATCTTACGTAATAGTGTTACGTAATTCCACATCTTACGTAATAGTGTTACGTAATTCCATATCTTACGTAATAGTGTTACGTAATTCCATATCTTACGTGCTTGCGTTACGCAATTCCATATCTTACGTAATCGCTTTACGCACGTAATGGTGTTACGTAATTCCATATATTACGTGCTTGCGTTACGCAATACCATATCTTACGTTATTGAGTTACGTAATTTCATATCTTACGTAATTGCTTTACGCACGTAAATCTTTACTTTATGAAATGAAGAGGCTGTTTACGATATGTAAATGGGTCTTGCTTCCGGTATGTAAATGTTTACGTTACGTCATTGCGTACGTTACGTCATAATTATTTACTTTTCATGTGGATAGAAATTTAATTAACGAATTGTATTAGCATAGTAACTATGCTATGTATGACGTTACGTATGCTTCTAACGTTAGACTTCTCAAGTTTGTGAAGTAAATGCTGACATATTGCAACACTCAACGTTGTTTGCCTTCGCTTCACAACATAAGACAACATGCCATGCAGAAAAACAAACGAACACGTCTTGCACGTAACACGTAACGTAACGTGACAGCTTATGACAAATCCAACAAGCACACAGACAGACACAAAGACAGACACACATCGTTATTGCCATAATTGATATGCTGACTGGACGAGAGTGGACGGAATGGAGCTAGCAAGAAGTGCTGCCCACTTGCGAGATGCTGCTAACTAATAGGCCTATCACAAGCAAAGCTGTCTGCCTGGCTGGCTGTCTGTCTGGCTGGCTGTCTTTCTGTCTGGCAGCAACAATTGCCTCAATGAGTCGCTGCCACAATCAATTGGACAGCTGGGCAGCCGTGTGGCTGGCAGCTGGCAGCTGGCATCTGGCCAAAAATGAGTTTCAATCATGAGAACGACACAATAACCGGCAAACAGTATAGGCCACACGTCAACGCTTACACCCGCCGATTGCCGGGCGGAGGCAGCCAGCTGAAGACATAAAAAATTTAAGCAATGCGGCATTTTACACCTTTTGGCCAAGGACAGCAACACCTCAGCCGAGGAGCTGGAAACTTCAGTTTGAGACAGTTCGAGGCAGTTCGCAGTTCGCAGTTGCCAACTCTGGCCATCAGTGTGGCAATCAAAAGCAATGATTGTTGCACATAAAACGAAACGGTTATGTTTATCTGGCTTGCGCCCAAAGGCCGCTTACAGAACCCCCTCAGCACCTCAGCACCCCACCAACCCGCCGTCTCGCCCTCTTTAACCCAGAATTTTTGGGGCAGTCTAAGTAAAAGAAATGGAAGCGCGAAGTAAATATTTAATGGCAATATAGCTTTCACTCCCCTCCACCCCACCTGGCCGGCCTCGGGCTCGGTGCGTAGCTAATGGACTCCAGCGTTGTAAACTGTTACTGTTCTTTTTATTTTGCTTCTTCTTGAACTGTTTCTTCATCGGCTTTTGCTTTTTTTGTTGGTGTTGTTGTTCTTGCTGTGCTTACATTTTGAACAAGTGCAAATGTTTTCCTTTTTCGCTTTTTCACTCTTCTTCTTTTTTTTTTTTGCCGTTTTCATGGCATTTCATTTTATTTAATTTCAGCTTTATTATGATTATATTTTCTTAGCTGAATAGCTTAATATAATGGCGGCCCGGGCGAAAGCTGTGCGCCTGAACCGCTCCTGGGTCTAGTTAGAATTGCGGCATCAGTCGCGCAAAGCGCAGCAAACAAAAGCCAAAGCAAATGGCATGAAAATTGAAAATGAAACGTAACACGCCGCAATTCCGGAAACAAATGGATGCCAATGCCGAAGATGGGCAACTGAAGCTTTGAGCACCACTTCCCCACCCTTCGGTCTGTTTAAATTTTCGCTAGCTGCATCAGAGGCAACAGCAAAAAAAAAAAAAAAAAAAAAAAAAAACGCAGAAAAAGAAGAAGCAGAGGAAGACAACGTGCAGACATGTGCTGTGGCAGTAAACGATAGTTCTTTGCAACAGAGCGAGAGCGTGCACACATAGCCCACCGAGATGGGGCTCAATTGAGCATTGGCAAACGCTTACGCAACGTTTTGTTTGAGCAGCAGCAATGCGCGCGGGTGGCACGAGACAAATGGCTGCACCCGGGTGGCAGCTGCCTGACAGGTGCACCAGCCATCCGGCCCAGCCACTCGTAACTGCAAGTCACTGTAACCGCACTCAGATAGTCCAGCCAGCATCGAGTTGAGCTATTCTACCCGCCATCTCTCATCCCCATTCCGCCTCCCCACTCAAATTTACATGCAGCAAATGAACCTGAAATGCAAGATGGACTAAAAAAAAAAAAAAAAAAAAAAAAAAACAAATAAAATGAAGGCAGCGCTGTGGGAGAATGCAACAAAAAAATGCAAGCAGTTATCATGAAATACCCTTTGCTTGAATGAGTTCTAGTGCAGCTAGTATCGATTGTTATCACTACTATTTGAAGAATTGTTGGTTATAAAAGATAATAAAGTGATTTTAGTAACTAATAAATTCCTTTTTATCATTTATTATTTAGAGATTTCAATTGCAACAGCTGAAACTTCTTATTCAGTTTTGGCAGTGATTTAAATTTTTATTTATAATAGATCATGTATTTAGCATCTGCTTTACCATCACTATTATTTGAATAATAATATAAAAATATATAACTAATAATAATAAAACATAAATAGAAAATAATATTTTATTTGTAAAATGTCTTAGTTTAATACTATTATACAAATTATATCAATAATAGTAATACAAAAATTAGATATAATATTTTTCGTGTGAAGTAACCTATTTTAATAATAATATAAAAATAATATAATGAATAAAAATAATACAACAAAAAAAAAAAAAAAATATTTTATGTGTAAAACATCTTAGTATACATATTATGGTAATAATAATTCAAAAATAAAAAATAATATTTTATGTATTAATTATGTTAACTAACACTTTTTACTAGTAAACCTAGCTTTTTATACTTTTATTTTTATTTCTTTTTTTATTTATTTATTTATTTTTATTTTTTTGTATAAATTTGATTAATATTCGATAACAACTGAAGCAATTTGTCTCATTCTTACTTAGACTGCAGCATTAAAATTTATATATATATTACTAAATATAATAAAATATAAAAATATATGAATATGTAAGCAAAAGTTATATTTTTTAATATATACATAATCACTGCTATTCTATATCATATATATTATTATTTTCATGAACCAATCTCAATATGAAATTTTAAAATAAATTTTCCTAGAACTATTTAACATTTAACATTGTAACAATGTAAAGTAATTTATTTAACCGTATTTTATGCCCTTTAATCACCCTAATAAAAGAAACTAATTAATGAATTATATATACTCTGCTGGGCAATACTTGAATCAGCTTAAAATGCAATATAGCAATCGTTTACCCTAATATATATATACGTTTGTATGTATGAACATATCGTATATACACACGCCACACACGCATGCTACCTGAACCCAAAAGGTAAATACTTCAATTTGCGCAAAATGCTGTCAGGCTGGAGCTGTAGGTGGAGCTGCTGTTGCGACTACCAGATGAATGTGGCAGGAGCGTAAGCGGAACCAAATCCGCTGTGTGGGTCAGTTGAAAAATGTAAGATAAATAAACTGCATTCGTGTATTCGCCACACAGACATAGCCATAGAAGAGAAGAGCAGCAGCAGCAGCAGCAGCAGCAACGGCAGCCGTCCAGGCACTACAGCAATACAAAGTGAAATGGAAAATTGCAAAAGAAATTGAAAAGCTTATCCATACAGACACACGCCCATACATTTACACACACCAACACACCTATACACACACTCACATGCATTAATGAAGCTGTCCGTTTGCGGCTGTTGTTGCTTTTTACTGCTGCTGGGTTTTGGTTCATTTCTGGGCTTTAAACTGTGGGCCCAGCTCTCATGTTTGCTTAGTGCAATGCTTGTTGCTCTCACAAAAATCAACGCACACACACACAAACACACCCACACACACATACACATCTGCATTCGCTGCTCACATTTTTACCTTACGCAACTAAAGGGTGTAGCCAAACGTCAAAGAGCCATATAAACATGGAAAGCCAAAGAATGCAGATGCGTATGTGTGTGTGTATGCGTGTTTGTGTAAGTGTATGTTGCTATATGGACTATGTTAAATCTTTATGCTAGCCATTCAAGTTAAACGTTATGTGAAATGTAACTTTAATCAACATTTAAATTAGTTTAGCTTAAAAAATTAAGTGAAAAATAATTAAATTTAAACTTTGTTTTTTTTTTTTTTTTGACAAGTAATTCTCTATAAGTTTAAGTAATTATCTTAAATAATTATTATACGATTTGGAACTTTTATTTAAATGTTGTTAGGCTCCACAGCAAATGCTGCCTGTCCCAACCTAAAGCGCTTAGCTAAGCGCCTTAAGGCCAAGTTAATGCTGTTAGCAACTTGAGAGCTAGAAAGTCGTAGGCGGCTGACGGCTTTTGCTCTCAACTTGATTCCAGTGACACGCAATAAAAATTTTCTTTGACATCTCTCAGTCAATTACCAAAAAAAAAAAGAAGGAAAAACAAAAAGACAAAAAAAAAAAAAAAAAGAAAAGAGACAAATTCTAAGCGTGCGCTCAGCATCAAAGACAATTCGAAATGTGAAAATCCAAATTCAAATTCAAATTGAAGCTAACTCGCGCCAAGGGACACTTGAGTGTTTGCCAGGATGTGGCAAGTGCTGCACGTCCTCATTCCCGCCCCCATCTTCAGCCCCATCCGCGTCCTTTGCCTCCTGCAGGTGCGCCATTTAAGTGTTTAAACAAAGGAATCCTTTCAACCTGTATTGACAGCTGTTGTCGTCGGCCTCATTTCCATTACTTATACGCCCCGTGAGCATGCCAAATGCTAATGCCAATAAAAAAAGGAAGTAGAAGAAGAAGAAGCAGCAAGGCGACAAATAAAAAACATTTCTATGTATTATTTTGCAGCGTGTTTTTCTTTTAATTTTTGTTGTTTCCTTTTTTTCCATTTCATTTTGCTTTTGTTCCCTTTTAATTAAAAGAAATTAAAATGTAAATTTTCGCTCAACAATTTTTCTGTTTTTGTTTTTGCTTTTACCCCAACTCCCGTGAGGGTGTGTGGATGAGTGTATATATGTGTGCGTGTGTGTGTTATTTGTGTTGTTTATGGGCTGGAGTCTTATTAAAAAGAGGACGAGCTCCATCTACATTAGGAGCAGCAGGTGGCTGGGGGCAGTGTCGTGCCGCACACAGCAAAGGCAACAAAGTGTTGCAAAATAAACCAAAGCACAAATGTAAACAACAATTAAATGTTCACTAAGCAAACACAGCGCCACCTCATATACATATACATATATTTGCCTCCTGGCATAGGATATGGCATCGGGGCTTCTATGGCATCCTATCTGTGGCAGCCATATGCAACAGCTGTTGTCTGTGGCATGGTCCATGAATTAAATGGTTAAAATTAAAAGGAAATGTAAATTAAACGAACCATTGACATAGCTGGAATAAAAATTGAAAATAAAATTCACAAGTTTCTTTAGAATTTGTATTTTTTTGTAAAATTAAGAGTTAAAATTTAATATTTATTAGAAAAATTAAATTACAAATCAATTATATTAACATATTAAGCTGTTATGCAGATTTCAGATAGAAAAAAAAAAAAAAATAATAATAAATAAATAAAAATAAAAAATAAATTAGATAGAGATACAGAAATCCTCGCATTTGCATGTATAGGTGTATATATATAGAGGAACATCTACTTTACTTGGCCTTACACTTTTACCAAATGACGAAACGTTTTATTTAATAACTTTTATGTTACGTTACGGATTACAATAAAACTTTGTATGTATTATCTGAAAATCTATTTTCTATTAAATAGTAAAAATATGCAGCCCTTGCACATATTAACTGAAATGAAAGTTCAAGAACTTTGCAAAAAAAAAAAAATAATAATAATGGTATGAAACCAAATGTTAAATTTGGATACTTGATATACCTATTGATATACTTTTTCAAAATTTCTATTAAGATTCAATCGATAACATTAAACAGGCATCATTGATAGCCATTTCAAACATATGGGCAACAGACGCAAGGACGGCTTAATTAACTCAGCTCCTCGTTGTTGAGATAAAAAATGTAGATATATTTTATGAGGTCTGCCACGCCTTTTTCTAACTATTACATACAACATTTTCGTATCATTATAGGATATAGAAATAGGTGCTCTAAATTATAAAATTGCAAATGAATTAAAATTTGGCCTCATGCAATATTGACGCAGGAAATTAGTGAGCAATTGAAAACTGCTTGAGATATGACTGAGTCTCTTTCTGAGAACTCATTTAAGTTGGAACTGAAATTGTACTTTACTAATGTTATTTTTTCCTTAGATCGCATCAAGTTTATGTTCAAGTTTGAAGACAACATTTGCGGCTTCAATCGATGATTCTCTGACTAGCTTGTGGCCATCATAGCCAACTCGAGTGGTGATTCATTGCAGATGGCAATAATATGTCGATAATGCTATCATTGTGGAATGTGTTTTGCACTGCCTCGCCAATTGGTGTGAGGCAGTGCACATTCTCCTGGCTGGCCAAAAGCAACTGTCAAGTGTGCAAGCGAACCGCTGCTCTGAGCAGCAGCTGCTGGCCGCAGTCAGAGCAGTTGGGCCAGCCATCAGTCGGTTGGGTGCCGTCGTTCACTGAAGGCGGGCAGCTGCAACAATGCTGGCAGCACTGCAATATTGCTGCTTATGGAACGGCGCCTGCATATCCTACAGGCCGCGTCGCATCAAGCAGCTGGAGCTGGAGCTGGAGCCGGTGAGGCCGACCATCGTTACGGCTGCAACTACAACTGCAGTGACAGCTGTTGGGCTGCACCTGGGGCCGACTTGGAGCATTGCCTCCATGCCGCAGACCAGGCAGCCCACGCCCATGCACTTGGAGTGCACCAGTGAGCCCATGGATGAGCTGAGATTTGTCTCCGAAATGAATTTGGATTTTAATCCCTATGATTCATGCTTCCGCATTCAATATGCAATTGACAGAGCTCAACCAGCTTAGCTTACAAGGGTTGAGTGTTATGAAATGCCTAAAAAAAAAAAAAACTAAGCTAATATTTCTTGAGCTCAGTGTAAAATTCCAAATATAAAGGAACTTAAGAAACGTTTTACGCTTATTTTAAGTATATAATTTCTTGTTTTAGGTATTTCAATTAACTCCAGTGCTTTTTTTTACTTTTTAAATCAAAGAACAGTCAAATCAAAAAAAAAATATATATATATATATATTTACTATAAAAAGATATAAAAATAATAGTTTATGTTTTTAATTGTGAAATTGTGAGAAAAGTGTTTCTAAATAATGTAAAGAAATATAAAGTGTTAAATATTCGGTTCCCTTTCATAAATGACT
The DNA here is from genome assembly GCF_054131065.1 of Drosophila arizonae. Classification (NCBI taxonomy): domain Eukaryota; kingdom Metazoa; phylum Arthropoda; class Insecta; order Diptera; family Drosophilidae; genus Drosophila; species Drosophila arizonae. The sequence goes on from NC_142927.1 coordinate 19,454,271, forward strand.
GCAAAAGAATTTCATATTTAGCGAATTCTTACACTTACCAGTGTTGCACAATCTTCAAACTACAGTTTCAAGTCCAAGTGTTTCAGCCTTGGTTGAAGAGTTGCTGCTACAGTGCCTCACATGCTGTGTGTGTACACGCGCAATACATTTCGCAATCGCATGTTTCGATTTCAATTGTTCCATCGCCTGGCCACACTGGTCACACGCCTCATATGTAGAAAAGTTTCTGCTTCTGTCTGTTTCTCTGTCCGACCGTCTGTGCCACGCTGCACGTAGCAAATCCAATCAGAAGCGTTTTTCCTTCTCCTTTCTTTGCCAGTTGCGCTGGTCCTTAACTTATTTGGTGTTACTTTGCGGTATCATTAACCTTTAAACTTGGCGGCAATGGACCGAGCGGGCAGGGGGAGGGAGCGGGCCGAGCCGGCGTATAGCAAAGAAAACAAGCTACAGAATATGTGGGGAGGGCGAGTGGGAGATGGCTTGGGAAAATGGTAAACTTTTGCACTCGGCAAAGTTTGTTGGGGCGCAAACTTTTTGCAGTCAGTGTCGCAGTCGCCATATACACGCGCGCTTGGCAAAACGTAAAATTTTTAACTTTATTTTCGATTTTCGTTTGCCGCAAAAATTGTATTTGTTGCGGCGATGAATGGCAGTGTAGGGCACAGACGGACAGCCGATGGGCGGCAGGGGCGTGGTCCGTGGCGGAGGCGAAGGCGGTAGCTGTGAAGAGATGTAGCAAAACTTAATTTGCGCCAAAAACTTTTGCCGCGCTCTCTGCTTTTACCTCCAGCTCTGCACTTATTTCTTCGTCCTTTTAAATGCAATCAAGCGGAAATTGATACGTCACCGTATAGGCGGCAAAGGGGGGCGAGGCCGGTGTGGGTGCGGGAGCGGGGGCGGGGTCTGGTTACCGCACACAAAAGTGTTGCCAAATTGTTGCAAATAAAATTGCTGATATGGAAATTTTATGCGCAAGTTTTTCACGCCACACACAGAGATAGAGATAGAGAGAGAGAGAGAGAGAGAGAGAGAGAGAGGCCTAGAGAGGGAGAGTGAGCGCATTGGTTCCTTTGCTGTGCTGAGGTGAGGCGCCTGTGGAACATTTTGCGGCAACAATGTCCTTGGTATTTAACACGGCCAGCCAAGTGGCAACTGCGTGGCATTTAAGTGTTAGTTGGATAGCCCGAGTTGTCCAAGACAACACAAGCGAAGCATAAATTGCCTCCTCCTCCAGCTCCTGCTCCGGCAGCCAAGATGCCGGAAATGCTTGCCGGAAGCCGCTGCCAAAAGCGCCGGCAACAGCAGCTGCAGTGCGCGCAACCCCGCCCACAACTATCTAGAACTACATTGCCGCACACACACACACACACTCATACACAGGCGCACACACCGGGCGTGGCATTGCAATGCCATCAACTGCAAATTTTCGTGTCATTCTCTTTGTTTCCGCGACACTTAATGGCAAATTGTGTCCTGTTTCATTATGGCCAGGATTCTCAAGGATTCCTAAGGATTCGCAAAGATTCTAGCTGAACGGCAACAGAGCACATACCGAAATGAATAAACTCGCAGTTGTAAATGTTGCAGAAACCTATTTACATTGCGTTTTCTACTGCCAGCGTAAAGCACTAAACGAATCAGCTTTAATGATCGTTATTTAAAGAGATAGACTGAGAGAAAGAGATAGACATACACATTAGAGACAAGCATAACGATAGAGATAGACATAGAGATAGGGCAAGTGCTTGAGTTGGATGTTGAGATAGGTAGCTGGCTAGAAGGAGCGAAAGAGAAAGAGAGAGATAGAAAGAGCGAGAGAAAAACAAAGAGAGACAGAGAGAGACACAGAGAAAGTTAGAGCTACAGCTAAAACTTAAGAGCCAGATCTATATATAGTTAGAGAAATAAAGTTAGTGCCTAAGCTAAAGCTAGAGCTTCAGGTAGAGAGCTATAGCTAGAGCGATAGAGATAGAGCTAGAGAGATATAATCAAGATTTAGCTAGAGTTGGAGCTGGAGTTAGAGCTACAAGTAGAGCTAGGCTAGAAGGGTTGAGTTAGAGAGTTAGAGCTCTCCAGAGCTAGTTAAACTAGAACTTGAGAGATAGACTTTGAGTTAGAGCTACAGCTAGAGCAGAACTGTTATAGCCAGAGAGATAGAGATAGAACTAATGCTTGAGCAAGAATTAGAGTTTAAGTGCCAGTTGAAGTTGGAGTTAGAGTTAGACCCACAGCTAGTGCCAGAGCTAGAGAGCTACATTTAGAGAGATAGAGCCAGAGCTAAAGCAAGAGATTAGAAGTATGATAAGAGACAAAAGAGCTACGTTCAAATGAAAATTGCTCTGAGTGCATTGAGTGAAATTGAGTCGAATAAGTTGGAGCGACTAAGTCAGCTCGCATAAGACTCGGCCACAGAGCAATCAAGCGAGAACAAAAGGAATTTAAAAAGTGGGAGTACGTGTGCTGGAGAGGTTTGAATTGTTCATTTAATTGCTGTTGATTTGTCATGCGTAGGGGATAGCCAATCATCAGACTTTGCTTCGGACTATGGCTTAGGATTTGAATTCGTTCAATTTGCTGTAGATGTGGCGAATAATATGAGTCATAATTCCAAGATTCATAGATTGATAGCTGCATTTATAGTTTTACCACAATTTTAATTTGTTTGGCTAAGGTTCTTTTCTTTTCAAAGTCAAGATCATCAGAAAAGACAACAGTAATACTTGAAATAAAATTGTCACGATGGCAATGCCAACGATAATTAAGCTCTGAAAGTGAAATTGAAAAAGAAACTCTCAACTTTTCGCACATTTAATTATCTGACTTCTTCTGACTCTTGACACTCAAATGAATTATTACGGAGCTTCGTTTAATTTAGTCTATATTAAAATGACGAATTACTCCGAATATTTGAAAACAACTGTGAGCTGAGATTCGCTGTCAATTGAAACTGAAGGTGTGGGTCAAGGAGCATCAAATTTAAGTTTGGTCATCAATCGAAGCTTACAGCAATGAGACCGAAACTATGAAATGCCTTGCGCCGCTCTCTCCCCTTCAGTTTCTCTCCCAGTTATTCTCTCTTGAGCTGCTTTCCAGGGATTTTAGAATGCCCATCAATTTGAAACTTAATCTAGCCGCACAAATAAGCCGCGCCAAAAGTTAAGACCCGGCCCTGGCCAACAAATGGCCAAAACATGGGGCTGGAGGCGGGGCGCTGGAAACTGGCAGTTGGCAACTAGAACTGGGAACTGGGAAGTGGGAAGTGGGCAATGGGCAATGGGCAATGGGCGCTGCTCTATTGTATGCAAACAATTTACAGCACAAATGGACGACGAAAGTAAAAAGCGAATGAGAAAAAAAAAAAAAACTGTCGACAATGTGAAGTAGAAAAAAAATGAGATTGCGTTTTGTGGAATGAGGCGGAAAAACTAGGCGGCGTCGTCGTCGTCGTCTCATGCATAAACCTGAAAATGAAATACAAGGCGCAGGCTTAAAAGCCAAAAGGAAAACTGGCAACAAAATGAAAACGAAAATGAAAATGAAAATGTGCAGAGCTGCTGCTCTCCTGCCAGGATATGCCAGTCGACTGCGAAGCATCTGGGATAATTGAAATTTACCGCAAGCTGCAAACGCGACCGAGCGGGGCAAGATGGGTGCCCATAACAAAAGATCCAGTGGCCATTCGCTGCTGTAGCGTTGCCAGACAGCCAAAAAAAAAAAAAAAAGGACAAGAAAACCTAAGCTAAGCTATAGCAACCCGAGTTTGTTTTTGCTTATTAAAAGCTTTAGTTGGCTGCTCATTAAAGCCTGCTCTAATTCTCGAATGCATTAAGCCTCGAATGCAAAGAGCAGAAGGAGCACACGCACAGCCACAAGTCTCCGACAAGTTCAACTGCCACTTGCAGCAAAAATATTATTGCATACTTAAGGGCGCTGCGCCCCCCAGGTCGCACGTTGCATTGAACTTTGAGTGGCAATTACGAGTGGCAGCCACTTGAAGATGCAAAACGGAAAAAATAAAATAAAATAATGGGGTGCGGCCCACAGCCAAAGGCATGCTAAATGCCCACAATTAAGATAATTAGCTTAAAGCGAGAGCAATGAATGGGCTTTTGCAGCTGAAGCGTTGAATGCTCTTCAAAGTGTTTGAAATGGTTCTTCAAGGGGCTCTTGCTGAGATCTGAAAGGGTGCTGTAAAACACAAACTACTTTTTTAACTGAATCTGCTCACAGTTGCATATAGACTTTATCAATGATGTTGTTGTTGTTGAAATGATATAAAAGTTTTATTGAATCTCGATTTAATCATCTGATATATGTCTATGCAGTTCCACAATTATTCTTTAGTTTTGACTAAAAACACTAGATGCAAAGTACATTTATTCGTTTACGCTGGCTTTTTGGCATTGCCACCTATACAAAGAAAATCTACAATTTTTCACAAATACGAATGACAGCTTCTTCCCCTCCCTTCTCTTTTGTCTCGTTTTTTTTTTTTTTTTTTTTTTTTTTTGTATTTTCGGCATTTGAGAGCTACTGGAACACATTAATAGACTGAGAGTCAGTCGTGCCGACTGCCACCTCTACCAGGGCCGTGTCTTGCCCACCTGCCACTCATGTCGCAGTCCATTAATAGTCGCTGTCTTGCTTTTGTTTTAGCATTCGACGGGCACTATCTTTCGCTCTCCCCATCTCTACCTCTCTCTCTCTCGCACACTCTCTTTGCTGTTGTGTCTGTTATCTGCGTCTATTTGTGTTTCTCCTTCGTCTTCTTCTTTTTTTTTTTTTTTTTTTTTTGTTGGTGTTCTGTGCGCAATTAACTTGATTGCGCCTATAAATATGCAGCACTTGGCAGTGATTATTGCACGCGCGTCTTTTCATTTGCCTTTTGTGCTGTCTGCCATCGCTCTCTCTCTCTCTCTATCTCTCTCTCTCGCTCTGTCTCTCTGCTGCCAGCTCTGCTTTTGCTCTTGTGCCTTTTCATGGTTTCTAAGCCTAAAAGTATGCACTAATTGCTATTCTTGCCATCTGATTGCGCGCGCCTGTAAATTGTTTGTCTTTATTTTATATTTTTCTCTGGGTTTTCTGTTTGTTTTTGTGTTGCTTTTCTACCCTTGGAGCCTTTATCTTTAACACTCTTGGCCACAAGTACTTGGGGGTACCGCTATCAACTGCTAATAGACTGCCACATTCTCTGCCGCTTCGTGCTCTACTTCTTCTTCTTCTTTCAGTCCTTCACTCAATCATTTATTCATTCACTCATCTTTATGCATTGCTTTAGTTCTTAGTTCCGTTCTTAAGTGCTTCTTTCCAGCTTACATCGCTTTTGTATTTCATTTCTCATTTGCATAGCATTTCAGATTACTTTGTATTTGCTGCTCTGAGAAATACATCTCTATTTCTTTGTATATACTTTATATTTTACTGAATATTATAGATTTGATGCAGGCAGAAATTGTAGTTCGGCTTTGATAAATTTATGTAGGAACAACTTTTTTTAACTCTGCAATAATTGCAAATAAATATCTTTAATAAATTTCCTCTGAGCCTGAATGGTAGCAAGATAATTATATGTAAATAATTTGTCAAAAATTATTCTAAAAAAAAAAAATATTAAAAAAAAATAAATCAATATTAATCAATCATAAAAAATAACATTTCAAACAATATTATAGTGCGTCTAAAAATGTAATATATTGAGAAAAAAAAAAAATAATAATAATAATATACACACAGATTTTACACATATGTACTTGTATATATTTCCATTAAAGTTTCAATAGCTCTTCTATTATTAGTATTAGTAGTTTTTGAAAATGGTAAACAAAAAATAATAATGTTTATATTTATTGACAATTTAAATGCTTATACAACTCAGATACTATATTATAGACTACATGAAGTCGAAACAGCTCATAATTAGTGTTATATTAGTCGCATTCCACTTACGCAGATCTTCATAACTTATAACGAATTATACTTTTTTGTTTTTTATATATCACTATGCTAAACAGAGTTGTATAGGAGCTCTTTAGATACTTTTCGATATTTACTTAAATATACAAAAACATATATAGAGTTTTGTAATTTGATATTTTATTTATGCATTTAAAGAACATTTAAATGTGCAATTACATATGTATGTATATGTATGTATGTTGATATTTGTATAATTGCATATATAAGTAAATATACAAATGTAAACTCTCTACCCAGCATCTCGGGTTACGCTTTAATTAATTGCTTGAGGCAAGCGCTGCTCAGACTTGGGTTGGATTTTTTTTTTCTATTCGCATTTTCTGCAGCGCTGCTGCTTTAGTTGTCAATCGGCTTAGCTTTTGTTATGCCACAGAGCAAACTAATGGTGGGCGTGACGCCAGCTGGCCGACTAACTAGACGAAGTCCTCCTAGTCCTTGCTGTCTGCTATTTGCTATCTACTGCTGCTGCTGCTGCTGCTGCTGTCCGTTGTCTGCGCTGTCTGTTGTTAATCTTTAACCTGAGTCCTAATCCGTGCGTCATGATTGAAAGGAGCTGCAAAAGGCTGCGTGTCCTGCCTCCAATTGGAGTGCAGACGGCAGCACGAAGCCGTCTCCTCAGCTAGCTCTGATAGTCTGTGCGATGACGGAGACAGCGTCGCACATGATGAGCACATTGACGAGACGCCTTCTCTTCCTCTTCCTGCCGGCGCTGCTACTGCTCCTGCTGCCCCTGCTCCTGCTCCTGCTGCCCCTGCTCCTGCTGCTGCTGCTGCTGCTGCTGCTGTCACAGCTGCTGTCTCTGATGTTCTGATAATCTGATTGCCATGATGTACTTGCCCCCTGCCAATTTGTGTCAATTTGGCGTAGTTTTTTCGCTGCGCTGAGCTGCTTAACAAGTCGCACGGCCACGCCCATGCCCACAACTAAAGTGGGCGTGTACCTTAAAGGGTAGTCAGCCAGTCAGCCAGTCAGCCAGTTAGCCAGCTGTGCTAACTTCAGCAGCATTTCGTGCAGCTCAATCTCAGCCACACAGCCTCGACTCAATTAGCTCTGCTGCACTTGCGCCTCTTTAATGCTTCTTATTTTTTTTTTTTTGCATTTTCGGTTAATGAGGCACGCAGCTTAACCCCAGTTAGCCCACTTTCGTTTTGGCAGTCGCTGCCGTGCTGTAATGTACTTGACCTAAAGTCAACAAGCTGCGGCTTTGTTAAGGGCTACGCAGCTAAATATACATGTATATATATGTACATATATATATATATACAAATAAAACATGCGGGCTGTGGCTAGGGAGTGGCTGTGTGTGTGTGTGTGTGTGTGTGTGTGTGTGTAGAGTGCCTGCGTGTTGGCCTTGATGCAATTGACACCAATTGCCGTTGGCCTGCTTCAAACTGCGCCACAAAATGAAAAAAAAAAAAAAAAAAAAAAAAAAGTACTATGGCTCTAGTCGACGCTGCTCGACTAGGAGATGCCCTGACCCCAACAAGCTGATATTCAAATCATTCTTGTAGTGGGGATATCTTCATGAAACGTTCATAACGTGATCATAATGCTTAAATGTTTTTTACGAATTGGGGGCGAAGAGGGCGTGGTATTTAAAATCTGTAAACTACAAAATCTTCATATCCATTAAATGTATATACATAATGAATCTGAAGTTTCCAGGTATAATAGTATTCAATTTAGGCTGAAAACGAAATCAATTTATCGATTATTCTCGATAAAAACTATATCGGGTGAGTTTTCGAATAAATATGATAAACCCGTACTGCGTATGGTATACACGAATATGCATGCAAAATTTCTCTCTAGCTCTTATATCTTTTGAGATCGACGAACTCATACGGATGAACGGATGGACAGGCGGACAGGGCTATATCGACTCAGCTCGTCACCCTGATCAAGAATATATACTTTATGGGGTCTGCGATGATTCCTTCTGCCTGTTATATACTTATCACAAAACCATTATACCCTGATTTCTCATTTTCAATGCGTAGCAAACGCCTGGATGTACCCGACTAGCAAATACCCAGCACAGCAGTTGCTGCCTACGCATAACAGTTTCTGACTAAGTAAGCAATAACACTCTTATAGAGCAAGCAAATGCTGCAAATCACTTAATATATATTGATATTGCTTTGATAATAAAATTCAGTTTTGTCTCTTAAAGTCTTTATAATGCATTTAGCTTTCGCTTATCAAAAATAAAAACCAGCATCTTCGCTCTGTCACATTAATCAGCTAATAGCTCATAAAACCCCGTTCAATCATTGTCGAAATCTTTTGTAGAACGTTCACTTTTGTTTAGCTTTTGTCAGAGCTGTGCAAACATTACTAAAAAGAGTCGAATAAAACGATTCGAGTCTACATTAACCGCCTCAGTTTTGAATGCATTGCCTTCACCTGTTGAGCTGAATCTAAATCAGTTGCCATTTAAAGTGAGTGGAGCTTCGAAAGCTTCTGAAATCGCAGCTTGAATGGATTGCTGGCGCTATTAGCTATTAGCTAAAAGCTAAACGCTAAGGCAACTCACGCATTTCCCACCTACGGCAGTGGAATTGAGTCTGCTGCGCTTGCAATTTCACTTGTCAGAAGTTTTTGCAGTTAAGCGAGATTGATTGTTGTAGCGTGGCGTAGAGCTTTCTGGAGCTAAGTAATTTATTTCACTCATAATTGAAATTAAGTAATTTTTAATTTTAATTTATGCTGCAGCTGGTTTGCAGCGCGCGTGGCCAGCAGCTGGTGTTGGCTAAGTGGACGCGACTGCACCGCCGCCCCTCCACCCTCCCACCACCCGCCTACCTCCTCGAATGCGCCAACCCTTAATTAAAAGAGCCGTCAACGAGACGGACAGCAGCAGGGCGGGGGAAGAGAGCGGCGAGACGTTAGTAGAAAGCAAGAAAATAAAAATGAAAATGAAAATGAAAATAGAAGCAAACGAATGAAGTGAACGAAAACAATGAGCGTGTGCTACGCGCCATTTACAGTTGCATTTTCTCACTTATCCCAAGCAGGAAGCTAGTCCCCTCCCTCTGTCCCGGGCTCCTTGCTAGGAACCCCTCAAAGCAGCTGCTGTGCATTAAAGGGGGGCTGTGAGGCGGGGGAGGAGAGTGCATTATGCAAATGTTTTAGCCATTCAATTTGATGGGCGCGCGCACAAATGTAATTATGTAATGCATGTCCTTTTGTCTGTCCATGTGTGTGTGCATGTACGTGCGTGTGCGTGTGAAAAATTAAATATATTGAATAAATGCATAAGGATTCACATTAATATTTATGCTCTAGTTTATTATTCATAACGCCAAAGCAAGTGACTCGTGCGATTTTAATTAATTTTTCCATTTGCTCAACTCATTGTAACAAGCACTCCCACACCTCCCTCTGCCCCAGCCACCTCCCACCGCCCGTCTCAGTCGACGCAGTTGAAGCCAACTGGCGCCATCTGTGGGCCGCTGCTTACAAATGTAGCGGCGCGATTCTCTTTGATGACACTTGCAGTGCATTAGCAAATGACACTAGCTGAAAGCAGACAAGATACAAGCTAAGCAATGCGCCTTGCAATAAACTTAGATTTGGCAGATGTGCCATGCCATTTTTGATAAGGTTTGCTGAGCTACAAGTTATATTTTGAAGAGATTCTATTTTTATCTAATGTCTTGCAATTTCATGTGTGCTACATTAGGCAAATTAAGGGCCTATTAGAATACATACGGAATACAATAGTGTTCCCTTGTATGATGGGACTATAAACTCGACTCAAAGCTTTCTGTATTAATTATTTATTCTAGAAGCTGTCTACTTAATGGGTTTATATCTGCTGAATTTCCTAGTCTAATTTAATACATTTAGCTAAAAATAATGTTGAGCTTTCATGTACTTTAAAATTGAAATTAAAAATGAGCTTTCAATGGAAAAGCTCCCCTGTGCTTTGTCGAGCAGCTTTATTGGCATTTCTCTAGCAATGTTCTGCTAACGAAAAACTATTGCAGGTTGCTTGAGGCAACTTTTAAGCCCATTTTAGCATTACAGCATATATTGACTTTATAAGGCACATTTATCTAGCGTAATACAATACAAATATAAAGCCAAGCTATCAATACAGCAATGAGCATAACTTGAGATATTTTCCCCAAGTAAACATTCCCATGGAACCATTATTGGAGCTTCAATCGCAGCAAATGAAACTCAGTGTCATTGGAGCGTTTGTTCCGTGGCTTGGAAACAAGCGACGTGAAAAGCAGCTGGCGATACAGTTGGAAATCGATCGATATACAGCTACAACAAGAAGGAGAAAAACAACAGCGACAGCTACAACAACAACAACAACAGCCGAAGATATGAATAAACAATATCGTTTTGGGGCTGGGGGCGTCCGTCACACACATAAAAACGCAGCGAAGCTCCGATTCGAGTTCTCAGTGCGTCTCGATCGACAATGGCGGCCAGAATGTTTCTGTCGCTGCTGTTGGACTTCTTCAAGTGCCGCAAAACGATGTTGGCCCAGCCGCCGCTCACCGTGCCAAGTCTGGTGATCACAGTGCAGCCACAGATGAAGTCACCGGCAGAACCAGAGCCAGAGCCAAAGCCATCTAGTGATGCTGTGAGCAATTGCCAAGTGTCGGGCACAGCGAATGGAGAGATGGAGAAATCCACGGAGGTGCAAGTTAACGCCAGTGAGGACTACCACTCGGTGCTGCAGCTGGAGTTGGAGCTAGAGCTGGAGGCGGAGGCGGAGGCGGAGGCTGAGGCTGAGGCGAAGGATGATGGGCTGGGCTATGATGATCCACGGCTGCCGGAGATGATTATTTGATTATTTAGTTGAGCTTAGAGCTTAGGCAATTTAGTATTTGCACGCATATTTATTTATGAATCTCACTTCACTATTTGTTAACCAATTTGGCAATGACTTCAATTACAGCGCTCAATTATCCAATTGCGTTTTATTGACAATGAGCAAATGGTCAAATATTAATCAGAGACCAAATCGTATTATGGCCAGACAACAACAACAACAACAACAAATCGCACATCAAATGCAATTACAACAATTTTAAATTAACATTTTGCAATTAAAGCAAACACAATGGCCCAAGAGCAGGCGACAGCTGATAAAATACAACGCACTCAACGTAAACAAGTGTAAATAAATAAAAGCAAAAGATAAATAAACACAAATGAAATGGATAGAAATTTAATATCACGACAAATTAATCCGCCTGTCCGCATGTCCGCTTGGCTAACAAAGGCAGCTTGCCGCATATTCGATTGCCGATTGCACTAATTGTTTTATTTATGTGGTATTCACATATGTTTACATATATTTATAAAGAGAGACAGATAGAGAAGGAGAGTGAGACAGAGCGAGCAAGTTATATAATATGTGTTTATGTTCAGTTCATAAAAGATTAAAAGCTCTATTTAATCACCAACTAACCAGAATGAACTGTAACTGAAAAGACAAAAAGCTTTCAGCTTTTAATATAAATACACCTATATATAATGTATGTATGTATGTGTATTATATTTATTCATTTGAACAAATAATCAAGTCTGTAAATGTTGTTCATGCTATCATAATAATTGGCATGGCGATTTAATTTATATATTTTCAATTAAAAGTTAGTGAATCGAGCTAAATCTAGCCATGCAACAGAAGCTGGCAGCTGTTGCTCGACTAGATATGGCTAATGACCATAATAATGCTAATGATAATGAAATTGATTATTAATGACAAATATAATGATAATGATAATGGCAGTGATAATGATGATGATAGTGAATATGACGATTACAATGAAAATAACAATGATAATGACAATGATAATGAGAATACTAATGAGAGACATTGATAATCAAATTGATTAAGTAATTTACAATTATTAAGAATTATAATGATAATGACAATGACAATAATAATCGTAATGATAATGACAATGCTAATAAAAAATGAAAATGAAAACGATAATGACAATAATAATAAAAGACATATTGACTATTATATATCATAATGATAGTGTCACTATGATAATGATAATCGAATTGATAAAATAATTGATAATTATTCAGAATTCTAATAATTAGCTTTATAAATTATATTATTATAATGATAATGACAGTAATAATGATAATCATAATAAAAATAACAATGACAATAATAAGGGCAATAACAATGTACACATGATCATGAGAAACATCTGATAATGACAATGATACTGATTAGGTCTCCTCCGTTTCTGCGTGATAAAGATGATGTAATTAAAATGATAATGATATGAAAGAGAAAGCGCTGCATTCCTCTTTGTCGAAGGTTGACTCTACAGACTCCACAGTACTACACTCCCCCGTTTCATGTATAAATACAGTGGGCTCACTATATAGTGCATTAGTCCAATCCCTAGCCTTGCTGCTGCCTCATTGTTAAGCCGTTTCTTCTCAGTTCATCTGCTCTGCTCTGATGTTTGTGTAAAGCTCTATCCAATTAATTTTTTAGCTACAGCTATAATAATAATGATGATGATAATAGCTATATATGTATAGCCGCGTAGCTCCAAGTGCCCTAAACTCATTTACCAACACTGTAATTATGTATTTCGACACCAATCAGGGGCAACAGTCTAAGCGAAAATTATAGCCATCCGGTTTTTGACCGCCTAACGGGCAAAATAAATGTGCAGTCGCCTACGTGCCGAGCACTGCCCCCTGGGTGAACAGTATCCTGCCATGGGTCAAATGTGTGGACAATGTCTCTCCCTCCCCCTTTCTCTCTCTCTCTCTCTTGGTGGGTTTCTGTGCTTGCGGTCATTTGTTTGTCTCGAATTGCATTCGTGGCTGGCAAATGAGATTTGTGATTGCCGTTCGGCTGTTAACTGCCCAGGCTAAAAGTTGACAAGCAAATGGCATGTCTTTCAGCTGCAACAACAGCAACAACAACAGCAACAACAACAGATTGTTGAACGCCCATGCAATTAAGTGAAAACGTAACTGCTTAAAGCCCAAATCATTCGCCATGTGGTTGTTGGCACAGCCAAAGGGTCTAATTAACTTGCCAATTGGCAGGAGCAGCAGCAGCAGCAGCAGGAGGAGCAGGAGCAGCGCCTATAATTAAACAGCCAAAGGCACACAAATTCCAAATCTATATATGTATGTGTGTGTGTGTGTGTGTCGGGACACACCTATTCAAAGACTTTCCCAATTCCCCCCACTCTCTCCATCTCCCTCTTTGCTGTTGGCCACACGCACGCGAGCCACGCATAACTTTTGACCAACTCGCACTTTGGCCCTAATCCATTAGCTTTTTGGCTGCCCACAAGTTTTGGCCCTACCCACCTACCTCCGCCCCCCAATCCCAATTCCGCTGTGCCTGTTATTGATAAGGCGGCATTTGTTTATTTGGCTATATCATGTTGTTCCTTAATTGCTCGATCTATAGAATTTTCCCACGATTCCAGATGGTTGAAATAGACATTACTTTGATTGCGACTCTTTAATGTCTTCATATGATTTTTGAGGCATTAACTCTTGTAATCGAAAGCTTGCATGTGCTTGAAAAGCCGTTCTTCAAGCTGTTTTTAGAACAGCTGCTATAGCTTTAGCTACTGACAGTGAAAGGCTTCATTATAATGAATAGCCTTAACACTCATCTCTATTTGCTTGAAATGTGTTTAAGAAGCTTTAATGTGCTTGAAAAGCCGTTTCTTCAATTGATTTCCCACAGTTGGGTTCACATCACTGAAACACTTTATCATAATGAATGCTGAATACTTTAATGAAACTGTCTAATCCCTTTGAGCTTCGGTTTAGAAAGCTTTAATGTGCTTGAAAAGCTGCTTTCAAGCTGCTTCGCTTTAGCTACTGCCACTGAAACAGTTTAGTTTAATGAATGCTCTTGTATTTGCTTGAAATGAGTTTATATATGTATAGTAAAGCTAACCAATACTTCTTCAACCTGGATTTCTCTCTCTATATATATATGTTTATTCAAATATGTCCTATACATATCCTCTGCCTTGCCTTTGGCTCCAGGTAAACGCCTACAGCTGCTCGCCAATCTCTTCCAGGATCTGATCGTGTCGCTCCATGGCCGTGTATGAATTGCATCGCGCCCGCTGCAGCTCGCGCTGCCTCCTGCTGCTCAATGGCCCAGCTATGGTAGCTGTGGTAGCTGTGGCAGCTGACAGCTGCATGGGCCAAGCGGAGCGGCGCCGCTGGGCCATGGCCTCAGCAGCGCTCAGTTGGCTGAGAGCCATCACCTGTTGCGTGTTATGCCTGTAGTCGTTCTCGGCCGGGCGGCGATTGCGATCCTCGCGCTCCTCGGCCGCTTGAATGCAGCTGAAGTACTTGGTCAGGCCGGTGCACATCTTGCCAGAGTTCTGCTGCAACTGTGCGGCGCATGCAGTCTGCGCGAGTGCTTTATAGCCGGGCAATCGATTCGGCGACGTCTGCTGGCGACAGAGACTGGCACGAGCTGGCTAAGTGGCAGCTGTTCTTCGGCGATCTGCAGTTGGGCACCGAGTTGACTTGGCGGCCCAGCGCGGTCTCATCTGGCCAGTCGCACACCAGCTCTCGACGACGCAATGTGGCGGAATATCTTGAGTCGCATTTTCCCTTGCTGCAACTGGCAGGAGCCCGAGCCACCGGTTAGGGCCCAAAACGTGGCAGCCACGCTCACCGTGGAGATTGTGATTGAGGCAGCTCCCGAGGAGCAGCTGCAGCCGATTCCGGTGCCTCGCAATGCTTTGCCCAGCATTGAGTATGAGCCGAGTCGCCAGGCCATTTGGCGCAAGCTAATGGTACTCTAAACTGTTTGACGTTCTACTATGTTCTACTATACTCTAATCTACAGCCGAGCACACAGGGCGTATACTTAATCAACTAATTCTTTGCGAAGGATGTCGTCGGGCAGCTGCAGCAAAGCTCTAGGCGCTGGCTACTCTGGACTCTTCGCTATATCACAATATGTAATACATATAACCTTAATAAAGCTATCTGAATCATCGTCTATATAAATAAAGTCATATTCTTATTTATATATGTAAACCGAATAAAGTTATCTTAATTATTGTCTATATTAAAATAAACTAAAAAAAGGTTTTTCAATTATTAGCGATAAACTTAAAACTGTTTCTCGTAAATTTCTGTTGGCGGAACCTAAGCTGAATCTACCTAGGATAATTAATTAAGGACATTAAAGGCTTCGTAATTTTTTGATTTCAGCAACAATTACGAAACATCATTAATGATGCCTATATATATTATTATTATTATTATATTTTATTATATATTATTATTATTAATTAAATAAGAAGAATACAATTATTAAGTAAGTTTATTTTTCATTTTTTTTTTTTTTTTTTTTTTTTTTTTTTTTGGATTAGATTAATTATTCTAAAATTAAGACTAACTTAAAAAGCTAACAATTATTCCTATATATATGTATATTGAGTAAGTTAGTTTATTTATTTATTGAAGATTACAATTAATATCAAATGAAGACAAACTTAAGAATTGAGCAGTGGCAACTGAAGCCTTTGTTTATTTAGGAATTCCCGAAGCTCTCTAGAGAGTTAAGTCAGGTTATGAGTCTTTAAAAATATGAACTGAAAGGTATTAATGCGTAAATCATATATATAGGCCTATATAGAATCTGTCTACACTGCGCTGTAGCAATGCATTGCTTCAAAAGATATTTCAAGTCATGAGTTTTATTTTTAATTCTCATAGTAACAATTGAAAATAAAAGGTATGATTTGATTTTTACAAAAAAATAAAAATTAATAAAAAAAAAATAAATAAAAATAAAAATTATGTGTAAGTTATTTTTTAATTAAATTAATTTCCAGACATACAAAAAATTAATAATCATTTTTTTTTAATTTTCTTTTTTCAATCAAAATTATATACAAAAATAAATAAATTAATTTTAAGACTTAAAATTTTTTTTTTTTTTTTTAATAACCCAAAAAGTAATTCTTAGTTTTTACTTTAAAAATTATAATCGTTATGGTCTCTGCTCATATACATGTATATAACTTGTGAGCAATAGTTGTCCGTTTGCTTGGGCTCTGTAGGCGAAGTCATTCGAAGTGATCCTGCTCGCTCTGAGCAGGAGTCTGCTTTTCGTTGATCTATTCGTGTGACGCGCTTTGCACGAACAACTTTTGAGAAGAGTTACGATTGACTGAGTAAGGGAGTGAATAATACCAAAACTTAATAGAAACTATCTTCACATTCTCTGATCTAATCGAACGAACTCATTGAAAAAGCGATGCAAGTTTTTTTTTTTTTCTCGGAGAGTGAGTCACAGACATTTAGTTGGGAAACTGACAAAAGTGACTGAATGGCTATGATAATACAATGTATCATCAGATTATTATATGTGTCTACTTTGTAAGAGTGTTTAATAGAGCTGTCAATGGACTTGCCTAGATGCACTACTTTTGGCATGACAAACTTATCATCTGTGAATGAAACAGTTGTACCTATTCTATATTATTACTAATATAATCATATGAGTCCTCATCCTCATATCCCTCATAAAGTTAAACAGAGACGTAGAGTGGTTAGGCCTTCCTTCTCCTTTACTCTGCAGTAAAAGTGAAGAACGAATTTGTATGCCTTTTTCTTTTTGCAAAATCGAATTTGGTTTATTATCCAATTTTAAGGGAATATCCCAGACTCCCACATCCATTCAAAATCTGAGCTATTTCTGTGCCCTGCTTAGGACGTTAATCTATGCCATTTGGCGTTATCAAGTTATGGCCATTAGCTGGCTTAATCAGCTATTAAATTGCGTTAGGGGCCCTCGCCTGAGACGTAAACCTTGCCAAAGTCAAACTCAAACTCGCTGACGACTTCCGGTGCCTGCCACGCCTCCTGTGCTGTTGTGTTTATGCTCTCTATTCATCGGGAGATGCTTCATATTTTTGTGTGCGGATCCATCAATCAATGGCGGCCTCATCTCAATGGCCACTTAAATGCCATAAAAAGCGGAAATTAATGCACTCAAAGCATTCAAATTTGACTGGTGAGACGAAGGGAGTGCGAGTGGGTGGTGGGGGGTGGGGCGGTGTGGATGGGTGCACGCTCAAAGCTAAGCTCTGCTCTCTCTATATGACGGAATCAAGTCTTTAACGCTGATGGCGCTCGCGGGCCACTCGAGTGATTAATTGATGGAATTCCACGAGTGCCACGCCACCAGAAACACACCCACAAGAGCAGCCGCCAGTGGGAGGGGCTGGAGTTGGAGTTGGAGTTGTGGGGTTGTTTGTTAAAGTTGGTGCTTGAGGGGCTGTTTGCTGGCGTATATCCGTTATGGCCCCGTTAATGGCAAACCATTGAGCAGTTAAAAGTGCGAGATTAGCATTTCCGCCTAGTCGAAGCAGAGCCCGAAGCAGCGCGCGGCCGCCTTTGACAAGTGTTTGCCAGCCCTCGACCGAAGCGTCGCGTCGCGTCGGCCCTCACCCTTCCAGCCTTCCTGCTCAAGTGGCCTTTGGGCGGCCAAGGTGTGGCACACGCCAACGACAGAGCCGCCCCGCCCGGACGTGTACATATATAATATTGGCAGACATTTGGGCGCCATCAACTCAATATGGGGCATGACCAGCTCCGGTATCCCATCCCCCTCTTAGCCCTCTTCGCCCTACTTTGCAGTCTTCCATAAGCATTCGCCATGAATTGTATTAGCTCACGCATTATCCTTACTAACCGCAAATCGTCTGTCATTTGCTATGATTGATTGATTGCTTGATTGATTGATTGATGTGATGTGCAGCAGGGCAGGAGGGCAACTGAGCCGACGAGAAAGGGCATGGGCAGCATGCATGGCGCCATCTGTTGAGTGATTACAGCAACCCAACACAGTTGACTCTACAAATTCAACACAGCAATTAATGGGAAATTCGTTGCTGGTTTGTGTCTGTGCTGCAGCTGGTCGTTGCCTATGCTAAGCTTAGATTTGCTTTGTAAAGCTTTAACCGAAGCTTTTGCAAAAGGATTGTGCATGAAATGATAAGGAATGCGGTAAATTTATGTAAACGAAATTTATATAAATTGATAATATGAAAAGTAATGGTGAGAATTTATGCGTTGCTCTTAACTGAGACCTTATGCAATTTGTAAAGGATACCTGATACGTTTCATATATATTGTCTTAGCTCTTACAAGTTTTCTTGAAAAAGCTTTTGCCAATTTCCGTTGCATTTCTTGAGATTGTTTATCAAGTTAAACTATTTACTGTGCTTAACTTATGAATATTCCAATCACTCTCAACTTGTAGTTTAACAGAAGTTAAAAGGTTTTGAAATAAAGAGTTTTACAACTATTCTTAATAGAATTTACTACAAAGCTCCTTTTTTTTTTGTTAGCTAAAGCTCTCACGAAAACAAGTCAAATTTCTGCCAAACACCTATTTGGCAGACTTTATAATATTTGAAGCGTTGAAAATAAAGCCTTATTTACTTCAAAGTCTCTTTACCAATGGAGTCGACAGTAATTTATTTAAGAAAACTTGTTTATCCTAGTTCTAAAGATGCTAAAGATTGAATATTTTTCGATTAACTAATTTGATATTCGATTGATCCGTGGGGAAGGGTAACAGTTAACTATTTGCATTAAGTGCAGCCTCTAGGGGCAAAATAGTATTATACAAAATTTTGCAACTTAAAAAAATAAAAAAAATAAAAAAAAAAAATGGATAGCAATATATTTAATGTGTATTTGCATAGAATGAATGTTTACAATATTTTGTTGGTCGTTATGCGAAGCATTGTTCATTAAGCGAAACTTATTCGAGGCATTCGTTAACCGAGGATCCACTGTGGCTCTCACGACGTTTATATTATATATCAGTCTGTCAGTCGATGGTTTACACATGATTTGCGCCCTTTAAATGATTAAAAGAACATTTGCGCTATCTTCCTAACTCTCTCTCTCTCTCGCTATTCCTCTCTCTCTCTCTCGCTATTCATCACTCTCTTTCTCTCTCTAAGTATATTTTCCTATCTCACTCATCTAATTTTCACTTTCTTTTGCAGTTAACGGAGCTGGAACAACGCGTCATCGAAGCGGAAGAGCGCGCCGAGGAAGCTGAAGATAAGGTAAGTCATTAAATGACTGACAGTGGGCAAAGCGCCCACACCCAGTCGTCTACACAAAAGGGGATGGGGGGAGGTGGATATTAAAACAAGGGTAGCATCCTAGACTAGACAACATCCAGGCAACAGAGAACAGGCAACAGACACCAGACAGCAGCAACAGCAGCATCAGCAGCCGTGCCTCATTAGAGGCAAGTTTAAAGCATTTACATGACAATGCGACCATCCTAGCCGAGGGTCACAGCTGCTGTGATACCCTGTGCTGTGCTACTGGCAATTGTCGGGTATATTGGCTGCCTCTATTCATTGTGATTTTCTATCGATACTCGTATGTGCATCCATATATGGGCAGGTCTTGCACATGGTTGTTCGTAAGGTCTATTTTCTTTGTCTTTTACAGTTTTAGAGTTACAGTTTTAGTTTGGTAATTTCGGGATCGCAGCAATCAAATTAGTTACAGATGATTAACTTCATGAAAGGAATCGCTGCCCTTAAACGTGTTTTCTCTATAGCTAACAGTGTTGAGATTTACAGTTTTAGAGTCACTCTATTACAGTTTTGTTTTCATACTGCTCAAGAGCTTTGAAAGTGCAGCTGATAAATTATGCATATGCTATTTACTCACTTCTGACCCACTCGCATACAGTTTTAAGGTCACTGAAGAGTAACAGTTTTAAAGTCACAGTGCTGTAAAATGACAACTAAAGCTTCTTAAACTATAAACTGCCAACTTTGTTTCATAATTTCGCACACATTTCGAGTTGCTGCTAAGCAAACACAGTTTAAGAGTCACCGTTGGCAGATTAACGACTTTTTTTCAAAGATGTCACCATGCAGACTCAAATTCTGTTGTATTGCACGTAACAGGGTATCTCAGAGTCGAGCTTCAGCTTCTTTATTGGGCTGTGCGTGTTTTAGCTGGCTGCAGCTTGTTTTCGTCGGGGGGAGCGGGCCAAAGGGAGGCGCTGGCCCGCGGACAGACAACGCCACAAACTTTTGTCACATGCGGGCAAACAAGGAACCAACGAAACCCAAACGAACCGACCAAACACAATGCCGGACAACAAGCCAAGCAACAAAACGTTGGCGCCAACTGTCCCGCAGACGCGGCTCGGACAATACATAAATCGACTTCCGCTCCGGAAACCGGAAATTCACATTAATGCAGCGCTGCGTGCGCTGTTCCCTAGCCCAGCCCCCCCCCCACACACCCCTCTCCCTTACGCTCTGGCTTTGGCATTTCATTGAAGTTCGTGTTGTTGCATGTGTTGCTGAGCTTTGGCAAGCATCTCCCCATGGCACACACACACGCACACACCCCCTACAACCCCCCGCCCAGCTCTCAGTCTCAGAAAACTACCCCAAATGAATGCGAGTGCGAGCTCAGCTCGACGCGTTTTCAATATCAAATGCGCATTGTTTGCACTAACAAGTCTCGAGGGGCTTTTGGCTTTACCTACGCAATGTCCCCAGCACCCGTCCCGCCCACTCCCCGAAGCACTCGTCAAAGAGCAGGCGAAATGCAAATATTTTCCAAGTTCCAGGGCAGGTTTATCTGTCGTTTACGGCTGGCTCAACCTGGCCAAAGCGAACCCTGTCGGAAGACCAAACACACTCCACCCCCACCCTCGTCCGCAGGCTTGGCTTTGGCTATAGCCTCGCCGTTATCGCTTGCCAACCACTGTGACAAATTGAATTCTTGTTACTTTGTTTGCGCCGAGATTAAATTCATGAGCAAACACGTGGATGTTAACTAGCACCGGCTGGCCGTGGCTGCTGCTGATGGTTGGGGCACAACCGCATAGCCCTGATTCCGGCTGCTGTTAAAGCCAAAAGGGGTTGCAACCCTTCGCTGCGACAGGCTTTAACAGGCTGTCAGAACCGTTTAAGCCGCGGCCCGAACAACGCGCTAACAGCCTGCTTACTTATGCTTCAATTAGCCATGGCCTCACTCTCATTACGAACTATTAGCCATGACTCGCGACTAACGAGCTTTTTATGCTCGCTCGCTGAGTGGGATGGGAGTGAGTATATTGGCTTCCTCGAGTGCTCGTCTCGGTCTGCATTCTATTGAAGACGCGGAAATAAGTATTTGATATTACTATATATTGATAGCCATATATGTATTCCCCCAAAGAGCGCGGGGAGCATCAAGTCTTCCAGTTAATTTAATATTCTATGTTTTTTTTATAGGAGTATTAGGAAGTCGGCAAAATTGAGGAGAGGGTTCTTAAATTGAATCCAATTTAGTATAGTACTCATAAATAATATACGGAGACTTCTATTTTAAGAGTCTAACAAAATTTCACTTTAAATAATCCAAAGTGATTCTAAGCTCTTAACCCTGCCCATCCGAACAATCGCATCATGATCCAGTTTCAAATTCCTCAATCAACATCTCTTCTCTCTATCTTCATTCTACTCTATTCGGAATTCCATTTCCAGGTGCAATTTGTTATAAAGGCAAGGGCTCACAAATTTAATTAAATTTAGTGTAGTACTTCAACCATTTAAGGACTTTTATTTCAAGGAGTCTTGCTCTGAAGCTCATCTAAGAAAATTTTACTTGAAGTAATCCAAACTGATTCTAAGCTAAGAGCTTACCTTACTCTTAGCCCTATCTAAGTAAAATGACCATGTTTTATCTTCAAGCGTCTCAAGCATATCCTCATCTCTTCATGTTACTCCATTAGGAACTCTATGTCCGAGTTCAACTTGCTATTATGGGAGGGGTTCCCAAATTTAATTAAATTTAGTATAATGCTTCAACCATTTAAGGACTTTTATTTCAAGAGCCGTTCTCTGAAACTCATCTAAGATAATTTTACTTAAAGTAAGCCAAACTATTCTAAGCTAATAGCTTAGCTTACTTCTCAGCTCCTCTCTTCATGTGACTCCATTTGGAACTCTCTGTCCGAGTTCAACTTGCTATTAAGGGAGGGGCTCTCCAATTTAACTAAATTAAGTATAATACTCAACCTTTTTGAAGACTTATGTATTAAAACTCATCTTCTATCAATTATACACGATAGTTCTAGTTATAGCAATTCAACCTCTTAGCTCTTAGCCATACAATTCTCTCAGTCCTATCAAAAGAAATGCAACATGTTTCACTTTGCAATACCTCAACTCAAATATCTCCCCTCACCCTCCATTCTCGTCCACTTCCGCCTTCTTCTCGCACCTTTTGTCGTATGCATCGAAATAAATTATGCATTGGCAAGCGAGCATATTAGCATAACACATGCTTGAATATGCCCCAACGCGGGGCAATTAGACACTTGCCCTTGAGTGAGTGTGCGGCAGGCAGCAGGCAGCAGGTATGTAGGGATGTGCAGGTGTTGGGGCCGGGGGTGGTGGCAGTCTTTAAAATGCATTTAAAGTTGCTTCGATTTGCGCTGCATACGCGTAGGCGCACATGGCACACATTGGACAGTGTTGAACAACGCGGGCGTTGCGACCAAAACACAATGAATGGCGCGCGCGTGCGTGCGTATGGCAAACAAAACAAAAACGCAAATTGCATGTCAAACAGTGCAGCCGCACAGTGCCGCTCAA
The DNA here is from genome assembly GCF_054131065.1 of Drosophila arizonae. Taxonomy (NCBI): domain Eukaryota; kingdom Metazoa; phylum Arthropoda; class Insecta; order Diptera; family Drosophilidae; genus Drosophila; species Drosophila arizonae. The sequence goes on from NC_142927.1 coordinate 19,476,899, forward strand.
ACTGTAAGCGTAATTTTGGTGGTGGCTTCGCCTCAAGTTTGACAGCAGCTGCCACAGAGAGAGAGAAAGAGAAAGAGAGAGAGAGAGCAACTGGCAGAGAAGAGAGCGCACTGCGAGCGAGAGTGGCAGTTGTGTGTGTGTGCGTGTGTGTGTGTGTGTGTAATTGTTTTTTATGACTGCAATCAAGCAACATTTTGTCGAGCGACTGCAGCGAGAGTTTATCCTTTCAGCAGCGACTTTGTAGTTGCCAGCTGTATGCAGAGGGCAGCACAGTGCAGCCTATCGAGCGTGGAGAGCAGGAGGGAAGGAGAGTGGTGAGGCGGTGAGCGGGCATCAACGGAGGCGTCGTCAGGAATCAAAAGAAAGCCAAAAGTGAAACAACCACCGAAAAAAAAGCTGACTGACTGACTGACTGAGAGAACGTGAACGTAAACGTGAGCAAGAACGAGAACGAGAACGAGACCGAGCATGAGAATGAGAACGAATGCTCTAAAGCATGCGGCCCACTAAAGCAGCGTAACAAAGAGCACAGCGCAAAAGTTGTGCAAAAGAAGACTTGTAGCTGCTCCGACGCTGCTGCACAGGCTGTGTTTTATTATTTTCCGTTCCATTTGTTTAAACAATTTTACACAAGTGACTGCCACAAGGCGCATTAACAAGCAGCGGCAATTGCAACAACAATATCAACTACAACAACAACAATATCAACCGAAACGGCGGCTGTATAACAAAAAAAATAGGAAAAAACGAAGTGAGAAATATTTGGTGCATAGCAAAAGGCGCGCGGGGTGGCAACAAACGGCCCAAATACATAACTATTCATAACTGAGTGGCAACTCCAAGGCAAAAAAAAAGAATTAACAAAACCAAAGAGCAAAAATTCATATCTATAGCATTTGGCTGAAGTGAGTGAAAAGTGTTCAATAAAATCGAAAATACAACTTAACATTGATAAATGCATACATGCATATGTGTGTATATAAGTGAGTGCATGTGTGTGTGAGCGATGACAGCCAAATGTGCTAAATGTTGTAAATTATAGGCCAAATTTTGCATTGCGCAAAAATATACACAAGCACACACACACAGACACTCACACACACACAAAGCGGCCATTCACATCTACAACGTGCATGTGCGTGCGTGTGTGTGCTGGTGTGTGCGTGCGAGCGAGTGAGTGCCACCCTACGCTGTGTATTGGCGCGCGAGGCCAAGAAAGTGTGAGAGAGAGAGAGAGGCAGCCAGAGAGAGGGGGAGAGCAGCCAGAGCGAATGCAGGAAGAGAGCGCGCCTGCTGGACGTCGTGAGAGCGCGCGCACATGTCAATGACAGACAGCTGACTGGCGGAGCTACAAAGCGAAAATGAAAATAATCATAAAGGCGAAAAACGAAGCAAATAGGAAGAGCAGCACATAGCAAAGGAGACAACAATAAAAAAAACGTAAATGTAAATTGTGCATAAACTATAAAAAAGAAGATAAACACGACAAATAATTGGGGCACAGGAGAGCAGCGAGCGCAGAGCTGGGATAAAGGACAGCAACAACAATAGCAACAACAACAGCAACAACGAACGAACGCATCTCAAACACACGCAAACATATCAAAATAGACACACATACGCAGGAAACGTCCATTTACAACAACACAAACATACATAGGCTGATAATAGAGAATTAATTACAATAAGAAACGAACAACGAAGAAGCAACAACAACAATAACAACAACAACAACAACAAAGGCAAAGGCTAAGGCTAAGGCAAAGGCAAAGCGGAACTGTCTGCCTGTCTGTCGCTTACACGCTAGCTGCTGCCGCTGCTGCTGCTGCTGCTGTTGCTCTCAGCGTTGCCAGCAGCAGCGCTCATCGCTTTCGGGCATTGCCAGACTCGAATGCCGCTACATCTGCAACAAGCGCCACAATAACAACAGCAACAGAAACTGCAACAGCAACTGCAATTGCAACTACTCGAGCTGCAACTACAATTGAAATTACAGTTACAACTACGGCGAATTCGCTATTAACCCATAGGCTGAGCTGTGTCATAAAATGTTGCTCTGCCGCCGCGTGGCTGCAAAGCGTCGCCGGTGTTGCGTTTGCTGCCGCCACAAACAAAGAAAATGTGTCCAGCGGCAGCTCCACTAGCTGCAGCATCCAGTTAGCCAAGCCCCCAACCTTCCGCCCACCCGCTTTGGCAACCAACGAATAACACAATAAAAACAATAACAACAGCAACAACAACAACAACGATTAAAAGACTTCAAAACGTGCAACGAACCAGTTTTATGAATGGATAACTATAGAAAGAAGGTAAGCGACTCGATTTACAGGCATCTCTATACAACTGGAGCTCTGAGTGAAACCGTCAACTTAAAATCTCTAAATACATATGTATGCAAAAACATAAATTGAAGGCATATTGTTGAGTTATGTGAACATATTGTATAACTCATCTTATATTGCATTTCAACACATCTAGATCAACTTTAATTGAATATTTTGCTGCAAGGAGAGAAGTGAAAACCAGTTATATCTGCTCATATTAGCGGGGGTGTAATACTGTAGATCTTTGAGCTCAAAATCCTAAATTGTATCTACTTACCTAAACTTTATTTGAATATTATTCAGTTAACAGTTAGGGAGGTAATACTGTAATTACCAGGAATCTTGAATTTCAATAATATATCATTCTAAGCTTAACTTGAATTGATTATTGTTGAGTTATCTGGGTAGTGCTTTCCACTAGTTGTATGTGTTTATACTAGACAGGTAATACTGTACGTAAATTTCATTTAAACATACATATATTTTCCTCCGATCAAGATTGTCACAGTTCATCAACTATCGCTTATATATTTCAATCTACACCCAATAATTATATCAATAATTTAGCTATATTATTATGTACATAGAAGAAGAAGAGTGTGTCCCATCGGATCAGCTATAATTAGCGCAGATCCTAAAACCAAATGACTTTCGAAACATATTCAAAATTCTTGATGCTCTGCTTTGAGCATGTCTAGAACTCGATTGGGCAACATCCGCCCACCTGACTGCGACTACCTATGCGTTGCATAAACTGACATGCAGCACTGCTGTTCGGCCCTCCTGCTTTCTCCCTCTCTCTCTCTCTCTTTCTTTCTGTGAAGAAAACCGCATAACAAATTTATATTAATTTTATGAATCTTACATATGAGTTGCCTAAAATTAGAGCTGCCTGCCATATATCTCTTCAAAATGTATATATCTCCTCTCTCTCCCTCTCTCTCTCTATATATCTATATATATCGAAATTTATGTCGCATTTCAAAATCGCTCAGCCGTGAGGCGCATAATTTATGACTTGCCTCCAATGGTGTGCCCCTTTCACCCCTTTCACCCCCTTCAGCGCCACTCAACTTCTTCTATTTGCCTGCTAATGAAATTCAATTAAAAATTTCGCATTTTCTATTTGAACTTTTAACCTTTTCGCTGGGCAGGGGGAGAGGGAATTGGGTCAATCTGTTGATGGGATTTTTCAATTATTTAGCCACTTATCTGTGCGTCGTCATCTCTTGCTTTGTTATTGCAGCACCCCCTGTCCTGCCCCACCCCGCCCTGCTGCCCCAGCTGCTTGTGTGGCACAAACACTGCAAAATCAATTAGCGTTCAACGTGGGCGCCACAACAGCATCAGCAACAGCAACAGCAACGGCAACGGCAGCCAGTTGCTGCGCGTTGATTGATTGCCTCTGCCTGACGATTGAATGCAGCCGCTTTCCAGTTGCATTCGCTGCTTGGACACGTGCCAATCTCTAGAGATGCCTCCAAGTGCAGCTCTCACCACATGCTCTCTATCTCGCTCACTCACTCGCCATATCTCTCCACCGCTCTCCCCCGTAACAACAAATCTCTTCGTCTCTCCACATCCCCATCTCTCCACACAATTGGCCTCACTTCAAAACAGTGGCCATTTATCTCTTAGTAAACAAAGCGAACAGATGATTAGACTGAGACTGAGACTGAGACACAGGCAGAGACAGAGCCAGAGCCAAAGACAGGGACAGGGACAGACGGACAGCTACATGCAGTTACAGTTATGCGAGTGCGAGTTATGCTTGGCACCGTCTCTTACTGAGCTGCTGCTGCTGCTGCCTCTTCCTGCTATGTGGGCCAATCGCTGATTGCATTTGCCGTTCGACTCGAATCGACTTGAGTCGACTCACTAATGCAGTCGAACTTGGCTTTCAGTTGCCCTATCCATGTCTGAGGAGGTTTGACAAACGCAGGCAATATGACGCGAGTAGGAAATATAAGAATAATAAAAAATATATAAATAAAAATGTTATATAATTGTCTAAGACCCAAAAAAAATATATAGAAATATAATAATAATAATATTAATGATTAAATTATATATGAATATATATATATATACCTGTATATATGTATATAATACTTTGCATTAAAATTATTATAAATATACCAATGGTAAATAATTTGGCAAATAAATACTATTAACTATCATAATCCCCTTGTGCTATAAATTATATATTAAATACAAGAATAATGAATGAATACATACATTTATTATATGAATTTATATAAACATGTATATGATTGCTTAAAGAGAAAGAAGACTTTATGAATATGATATATTGAAAAATATATGGACTATGAGAATTATATGTAAATACATGTATTTTTAATGAAATATTCATAAACAACATAAACTTAAAGCTAATTGGGATCAATTTAATATATGAATATATATAAATATATACACATGTATATATATATATATAAAAAAAATAGCAATTCTTCTAGCAATATGCTCATCGTATAGAATTTACATTATGTGGTAAAGATTAAACTTATTTGTTAATGTCTCTAGGGCTCTAGGGTATTCATGGGCGACATTGATCCATTCAATTTCCCGTTCTCGTTTTGTTTTTTCTTCACAATGATTATGCACAAAAGTTCATAGAATAAAGAGAAAAGCCAAGCGCGTTGGTGTTTGCCTCTTTTTGCTGTTGTTGTTTATTGTTGCTTCAGTTGAATTAATGATGCATGCATCCGTCATCAGAGTGCAGTGCAGACGATGACGTTGACGTTGACGTTGAGGTTGATGTTGACGTTGACGTTGGCGCTGGCGCTGACGTCGACAGAGACATCGGCAATGCTGGCGGCGCCACTTTCGCTTGAAGCCGCCTCCGCAGCGGCCGCCCACTCGCAGTTGGGACTGCGCTGCCGCGGCTGTTGCACATTTGAAAAATGTAATACGTTTTATGCGTTGCATTTTGTCTCTCTCTCTCTCTCTCTCTCTCTCTCTCTCTGTCTCTCTTTTACTTGGGCTGTCTCTGTCTCTCTCGATTTAAGTGGACTTTTTGTTGCTGGTTTTTTCTTTATTTAAAAGTCATCAGCGAGCCGACGACGACATCATTTGGCGCGCCACAGTGCGCTTTGTTGGCTCCGCTCTGCATTAATATGCATTTAAAAATAGCGCCCCATAGCGCTCCATGCAACAGTTGCCGCATGTGAATGATGTGCCGCGGCGCTCTGGCAGATACTTAGATGCAGCCCGCTTCTGAGTTATGGCCAAGATGCGTTATTCCATAGCCAAATATGAATTTAAGCAGTTAGTTATTGGAAAGCAACTGCACGTCAGCAGCTGCGCCACAGCAGCAGGAGCAGCAGGAGCAGCGGTAGAGGCCGGTAGAGGCAACAGCAGGAGTAGCAGCAGCGCGACGCAAGCCTTAGCCCTAGGGGTAGCCTGCAATTTTGGCTGCCAGCCAGTCTAGTCGGGGCGTATCACACTTAGATGCTCATGCAGAGGATGTGCTTTGACTTGTCTCAATACCCTTTTTCCAAGTGCCGTTTTCATTGGCTTTTCCATTTGAGTGGAAAACTTGTGAACTGGCGAATATGCATCGTATTCAAAGGATAGAAATGCCGCACCCTAAATATATATAAATTGGAATTTATTATATGCATTGCATACTTCAATTTCTTTCAAGTTTTATACTAAAAATTCAAGAGCTCATTGACCTCTTATACATTTTAGATATTGTATTATCTAAAACTTGCAAGTTTTTAAAATGAGCATTAAATTTATATATGAATCCTACTATATTAATATGTTAAAATTTCTGCATTACATGCATGCAATAAATTAATATGAAATATTAGTGTATTGCAATTTCGACTGCTTAAACATTTATTATGCCCACGTTGACTTTGTTTTTATGGTTTCTGTTGTTGTTCTGCTGTGTTGCTGCTGCTGCTGTTGTTTGTTGTTTGTTGTTGGACGCGTCTAGCCAATAATCTTCATGCTGGCTGGCGCTCTGATGGATGTCGAGGACGACAATGAAACTGAGTCATCTCGCAGCTCATATGGCGCCCAGCAGCAGCAGCAGCAGCAGCAGCAGCAACAGCCACAGCAGCATCAGCCAGCCAGCCGGCTACTGTTTTGTTGTTTTTTAATCAGGCAAATTGTTGACACCAACCGCAAACAATCAGCTAAAGAGCTTCCAGTGGCACATGCTACATGGAGATGGACATGCATATATTTTATGCTCGGAGCCAGCTTTAAGGGAGCCACAATATTTGGCTAACGGCAAACTTCTCTAGTGAAGTGGGAGAGAGAGACTGTGTGAGAGGGTGAGGAAGGGGAGGAGCGGGAGCGAGTGAGATAAATTGTGCGGTGGAGCTGCTGTTCTCAATGTTGTTCCGACACATAATCTGACAACTGACATGCATCTAAGCCACCACCCGCACCACCCGTACCACCCGTACCACCCGTACCACCCGTGACTTCACATTTTCCTCCTGCTGCCACGCATCAGTCTATTTGATTCTGTTTCGCACATGACACGCACTTTTGGCCGGAAGGATGGCAGAGTGACTGATGTTTGGTCTGCTCTCGTGCTCAGCCGCTCAAGGAGCATCGCTCCAAAACTTGGCGAATGTCATTGACACCAGTGGAAGCCAAGGAAGCCACAAACTGCTCAATTCTCGGATACCCCGTGTAGCATAGGGATTCTCTCGATCGATGGTGTCTATTTGAGAGAATTATCTATAAATATTAGCTATTATATTATTATTACTATAAAGCAGTTCAGATGCGCTTTAAGGGATGTCCTTTAAAGGCTTCCAGAGCTAGCGTTAGTTATGTCATTTCTGCGTGAGTCATTTGGCATGAAACCATCCAAGGGGGATGGAGGGGGGTATGGCAGGTAAGGGTGCTGAATTACGCATTCCTTGGCCATAAATTCCATTTGAGCTATGTGCCCCACAGACCATTAAAATCGGAAGCAGGGCCAACAAACTAGACGCATCGAGAGCCAGGCCGATAACTGATAACCCATTGATTTACAAATTTCCCTCGTTTTATATTGATGTTTCAGTTGGTCTATAGGATAGTATGTGCTTATTATTTATTTATTTATTTATTTATGCGCTACTTGGCATATATTTATGTGTGTGTGTGTGATATATGACATATATTGCGAGATGAATTACCTCCCCAAAAATAAAGCACGCACACACACACACTACGCACTTGGTAAATGGTTCGTTTCGCTAAAACTTCCCTCGCTCAGCTGTCTCTCGACTCACACACGATTTATACAAACACACACATACACACAGATAAATATATATACATACACCCAAGCATAGCAAACGAATTTCCCACCTCCACACGCGAAAATTTCCCTCGCACTCGCACTCGCACTGGGTACTTGCCGCCTGCTGGCTTGCTTGGTGGCTGCTTTTGGCCTGGCAGCCGGTTGGTTCAGTGCTTCACAGTTGCTCGACTCGTGCGGGTCGCTGGACGGCGTTTATAGCGTTTCTAACGGTACTCATTGTTGAACTGTCCGAATCGCGGCGTTGATGGTTGTTGCATCGCAAGTGTTTCGCTCCAGTGTTTGTTAATTGTTGAATTTAAATATAGTTTAATTTCGCTTTTTTTTTTTTTTGAATATTTCTTGCAAATAAGAAACAGTTTTGCAGTGCTTTTGTGAAACCCTGGCAGAAAGGGTAGCCTATAATAAACAACCCTCAACAGTTGCAGCAGCAGCAGCAACAGAACTCGCGATCGGCGACCGCCTACCCTTCTCTCCGCCCACCACCAAACCGGTTTACCCACCAAATAGTTTGGCCACGCGAATTATTATTATCGTGCGACGTAACGCCAGCTGGATAAAACAACCCCCAACCCTTATGGCACATTAAGCCAATGAACCTCTGATCTAATAAGATTCGTCATTCGCGTGTGCATTTTGTTTTGTTGTTGTTTTTGTTTGTGTTCTACGACTACCAAGCACCAAAACTACTCGAATCACGTGAAAAGTGTATGAGAAAATCATAGAAAATGGCAACTGTTTTCCTGCAACTGGGCAAACGCACAATATGCCCGAAATGTACGTAAGATTTAGTCAAAATTATATCACGACGTTATAATAAATATCAAATTATGTTTAGGTACACCCAAATGTATTCCTGTATACTTAGCTATTTTATGCTCATAATGGGAAAAAAGGGACTTATTACAGCAGACCGCTCTAGTTATTTTTGCTATATACTATTGTTCATCTGTATGAATCTGCTTAGTTTATATCGAGGCAAGTCGGCTGTGCGTTGGTCTGTTTAGAGACATCTCATAAGGCTGAAATTAACTTCGATTTGCGTCTGAAATGTTCCTTAAGATCAGCTGACGAATGAAGTGAGCTGTTTTTCACCAAAAAAGGTGTTCAAAAGCTCAGCTTTTGCGACCTGCTTTAGCTTGAGGGGCGACTCTTTAAAATCGCGATCTCTGGTCTGAGGTCTCTTTTAGTGCTATACCATAAAAATCTAATATTTATGAGCAGCAGAGACAAAGAAGTTGGAATCAAGAAACTTGTCAAGTGCAAGTAGAAAAAACAAGAAAGGGAAAATACAAAAAAAAAGAACAAGAGCAAATGAAAAGGGAAAAATGCTTTTAATTGCTTACAACTTTTCGTCTGTCTGTCTTGAATGTTGTGTGTCTGTGTATGTGTGTTTGTCTGTCTATGTGTTTGTTTGTTGCACAAGTTTTTACACAACGTCGAACGCATCGCTGAGCTTCTCCAAGGCGACTTTGAATGAAGTTGTCTTTGTTGTTATTGTCATTTTTGGGCGAGGGAAGGAATGGGGCTTGTCGCTTCACGCTTAATTGGTTAGCGACATCGAAAAGGTCACGTTTATGAGTTCTGATCAAAAAGTTGCCCTTTACAATTGAAAGTTGTGTTCAAAACTGAAATGAAGATGTATACAGCTCATAGCTATAATTAGAGACAAATGACAGTTGTCGAGGAGCACTTTAGGAAAAAAATATAAATAGTTGGTCCAGACTTGTAAATTGAGGAATTCGTTTCATGCATTTTCTCGAGCTTCTCCCGATTTATTTAAGATTAAATTTGATATGAATTAATCAAAATTCTCCAAAATTTGCTCGACTTTAGTTTAAAGCCGATTCCCATCGACAGATGGCGCCACTTAAAGCTGTTTAATGTTTCAAGAATTCTCTCGGTTGCAAGACAGAGCTATCACACTAGCTAACCTTTCCACTCGCTCGCCCAGTCGCTCCTGCTCTCAGATTTACACTTGAATGCACTTTTGTCATTTGCCCAGGCAACATTTGCACAAAAGCCCTTTTTTTAAAGTTAAAAAACAAAAACAAAAGCAACAAAAAATTGAAGTTGAGTAAAAGGGAAAACAAAGTGCACTTTGAAGCGGAGCTGGCGTTCGGCCAGACGCTGTGCTTTGTGCAGCTTGTGGGGTTTCCCCGCCTAATTAAAAATGGGCGGGGCCGAGCGCAACTCCCCAACTCCCTGGGGACAGCTCATTGTATTTGCTGCTCCTGCTCGATCAGTGGAAGTGGCTGCAGCGCGTCTTCAGTTGTAATTTCAGTGAACAGTGCGACAACTGCTGCACCACTCGAGCGTAAAAACAGCGCGCTCGCACCACCGCCAGAAAAGAGGCTGTCAATCGAGGCGTGGCGCATGCCACCCACTGTCAGAAGCAGTTGGCGCAGCTGCCACAGACTTTGGGGCGCCAAACGACAGAGAAGGCGCGTCCGTTCGAAAGAGAAAAATTATTGAAAAGCATTTTTCCCGTCATTTTCCCGTTACTTGTCCACTTTTCATGGGTTCTATGTATATATACATATATATGTATATATATATATTTATATATTTTTTTGTCGCGCATTTGTCGGCATTTCTGTGTTTGGTGGCCAGCTGAAGAGGGCGACCTCCCCGCCAGACACAATGCCCCTTCCCCGGCCACTGCTCTCAGCCGGGCACATTGTTTGCCTTTTGACGCTCAACAATGTGCCCGAAGATACTTGAGCTGAGTGTACTTCAGACATCGCCTTCTTAAGATACTATCGAGTTGGCAAATCTGAAATGCAAAGCGTATTCCCAGCCGATGTCTGCCTGCCAAGTTCCGAGCATTAGCCAACACACTTTAAAGCCAACTTGCCAGCTTCATGCAGTCCTGAAATGAATATGCGGCTAGCAGGGCCGTCCTGTGGAATGGGGAGTGTTCAAAACTTTTATCAGCAGCGAAACTTTTGTTTTAGTTTATTGTCTGGCAAAAGGCGCAGCAAAGTTTTTTTCCCCTGCAAATTCCGCTCGGTCTCGGTTCCTTCTTCTTTTTAGACTCCTTTTAGACTCGCTGAAAACTGATTAAGTTAAGCTGATTATAAATGGGCGTCTGAACAGGCGTGCCAGCCGTCGAGTCGGCTGCTGCTAAATCACTTGAGATGCATCGAACAATTTACGATCATAAGCTAATCGATTGTGTGTATGGAACGTATAAGAAGACAATCGAATCGATCTTATCTGTACTCATTTTGGCTTTAATATGACAATAATGGTAATCATAATGATGATGACAATGACAATGACAATGACAATGACAATGACAATGACAATGACAATGACAATGACAATGACAATGTCAATGACAATGACAATGAAAATGACAATGACAATGAAAATGACAATGACAATGACAATGATGTACAATGATACTGTTAGTGGAAATCATATTCTATATCAGAACTCACTCTGATTCTCGTAATAATCTCGCATTAACAATGATAATGATGGTTGAATGCACGAAAATAATGGAGAAAAATGGAAAAATTTGTTAAATGAAATTTAAATGCGATTTAAGACGGTATTTAATTTTAAATGCGCCCCAAAGTATGCAGCACTCTGCTCAAAATGACACACGTCAAGAGTAGCGACGCGGCAGGCGCAACACTCGACTGACGAGTGCCACTTGTGATGGAAGCAAGCAGCAGCAGAAGAGAATGTGGCAGGCAGCCGTCAGGAGCAGCAGCTACCACAATTACAGATGGCGACCGTGGCAACGTCCGTGAGATTTTTAATTGTTGCAAGCATGAGACGCGCCGACGACGCGACGAGAGAGACAGGAAGGTGCCAAGGCGTGCGGGGGCGTGGCTGGTTGAAAATAGAGTTGCGTGGCAGCCACAGCAGCAGCCGCAGCCACGTCGCAAGTAATTTGCAACAAGCACATTTTCAATTTCAAAGCTGCCAAAACATGCAGCAAATATTGACATTGACTGTAATGGAAAAATCATCAGGCAGACAGTGGCGACAGCGGCGGCAACACTGCCACAAGGAGCTGCAACAGCAGCAGCAGCAGCAGCAAAACAAATGAATAGATGCGACGCTGCTGCTGCTCAGATCTGCTCTAAACTTGTATTAAATTAAAATTTCTACGAATCTACGGCAACGTTTAAAGACGCAACGGAAGCTGCAGCCTGCAGCAGCTAAGTGGCAGCAACAGCGGCTGTTGTGGCAGCAACAGCCCCAGACTCAGCGACGATGCGTCGCGTGCCAACGCTGGTTTGGGGGCAAAGAGATGCCCCAGCTGAGCGCTGTGCGGGACTGGGAAAAAGGGAGTCAACAATATTTTATGGAGTGTTGTCTAGAGTGGCTCCCGCTCCCGTTGCTCCCATTGCTGCTGCTGCTGCTGCTTCTGCTTCTGCTTTTGCTTCTGCCACTTTGTTGACTATAAATAACAATGGAATCATGACTCGAAATTAAACGTCGAAAATGTGGCATGACAAGAAGCAAGGGGAGTGCCCAGAGTGGAGCGTGGAGCGTGCAGCGTGCAGCATGCTGCTATTTGCTGTCGGCTGTGCGGGGGTTGTCGGCGGCTGTTTACTCAAGAAGTCAAAGCGACACAAGAAACGCAAATAAAAGAGGGGCACATAGACATGCATGTGTAAGATGCCCAAAGATGATGTGCAGCGAAAGCAAAGTGGATTGCCCAGCCCCCCAGAGGGAGAGAGCTCTTAACAGAACTCAACATGTTGCGGCACATTTGTGTGAGATGTATTCACAAATTGCCAAACGGCGCCATCAATTTGTACACACAATAAAGTGACACATTTCTAGCTCAAAAAAAAAAAAAAGAAGGAGAGAGAGCGGGAGATGGTGAGCCAGAGAGAGCGAGAAAGTAATAGAGATAGCGAACGCCTAATGCAGCTCATCTCAAGTAATGTCTAAACAGCTGCCCAGATAAACAAATAAGCTAGGATTTGCTGTCAAGCAGAGTCAATTAATCGACAGAGGAAAAAAACACATGAGAGAGAGGGAAAAGGAAGGAACAAGTGGAAACAGAAGGAAAAAACAGGGTAATAGAGGGAATAAGAAAGAAAAGAGACGGGATAATGAAAGAGGGAGACGAACTAAGTAATATACACATAGATATATAAGTAAAGAGCGTGTTGTAATCTAATGCCCAAGTATTCCCAAGTATTCATCTAATATCGGATACAGAATAATAGCAAGAAGAGACATAGGAAGCAAGTGTAATATAATATACGATATCTATACGATTATGCTTATTACTAAGAAGAAGTATTTGCTCATTACTCAAGAGTCTTGACTAGATAAGGGTAACATTTCATGGGTAGTTGGACAATTTACCAAGGACACGAATTGATGGCTAATAAACTTGAAGTAAAAAGTGAGATTTCAGCTCGGATCTCATTTATCTAGTATATCTAAGTAATGCATTTATGCTCATCTACAATGTATAACACAAGACTTTTATTCAATTATCAAGCAAAATCCCCTTAAACAATATCCAACTTGCATTATTCAATCCAAAGTGAATCGATTCGCCTTGCAGCTACAGCTCCTAATCCAGTTTGATGCTGCACTTCAGACGCACTCAAATGTGTAAATGGATTTCTTTTGGGACTTTTAACTAGAACTGTGTACGTACCATTTTGATCCCGAGTGTAGCTGAGCCGTAGTGAGGCGCCATCTAGCGTCTATATTAGCGCTCATTACAAATTAATTAATCATGTGCTATGACAGCAATTTAAATGTGAATAGAGTCGCCCTGCCCGCACATATTTCGCATGCCCCGCAACTGAGCCACCGCAGAGGGACGCACTATGCCAGCTCGTACTCTATCAAAGCACCCCCAGCCCCCTCTGACGCACCGCAGGTTCCCTAGTATGATTCCCAAGCTCCCTCTGGCTTTCCGCTTACACACATTTTCCATAAAAAGTCACTTGCTGGGCGCCCAGTGGAGCGACCGAGCATTATGGCTCGTTGTCGTTAGTCATCTGCCGCTAGTAACACCATGGCTATGCCACCCTCTACAGCCCCCCTCCGCCAGCATGCGCTGGCAGTCAACCCTTCGGGCGGACACAACCTACGCCACTTAATTGCGTCTGCTCATTTAGTAATAAAAGCAGGATTCATGCTTGGCAACCAAATGGGAGCTGCCACAAAAATTGGAATGCCGTGCCGACTGCCTAGAGAGTGGGGGCAGAGGAGGGGGCTAAAGGGATGCTCGCGAGTAGACAGGCTGCTTAATAGCTCACTCACCCACTCACTCAACCACGCATCCACCCACTCAGTCAGTCCCAGTCCAACTGGATAACAGAGCGAACGAGTGCATTGAATAGTTTTTCCTCACAATTTTCCCATTTTTCATTTGCGTTTCCGACTATTTGATGTCTTTGAATGGGCATGATTATTTCCATCCTTGGCATTGCCGAACGTGTCCCCCGACAAAAACGCATTAAAAATTCAAATCTAAATTTGTATTCAAATGCTTGGGGGATCTGGCAAGTGCATCCAAGCATAACCGAAGATAAGTATATATAATATATTCATTTCTCAACTCATTCATCTTTTATGTGTTTTTCTCTATTCTTTCTTCTTTTTTTTTTTTTTTTTTGGAAATTGTCTATTTTATATTTTGTTTTTAGTTACCCTATGAATTCATAAAAGTTGGGTATATTGTTTGTATACTAGTTGAATCTAGCATTAGTGTAATTCTTTGTTTGCTTTAAAGCAATAATATATTATAACTAATGTAAGATTATTTGATGTATGTATTATATATAAGATGAGAGGAAAGAATGCAAAAAAAATAATTAGCTGAACCCATATTTAGTTCTGGCTATATGCTTCTATATGTTCTATATATATAAACTAGGTATACTAAACTGTAAATATACTTAACCTTACTTCACTTCTACTAGTTCTTACACTCCTACAGGGTATTTGCAAATCAAGCACTTCATTCTCAACCAGCATTCTCGTCTTCGTAGTTTCCCTAATCCGATTGTGCGTTCAGGCAAATTATTGTCTAGGATTTTGGGTTTTGCAGTTAATGCAAGCAGCAGGCGATTCTGGCAGACGAGATTTATGTTAAGTGGGCAGACGACTCGTCGCTGGTAGCTAGTCAGGCATCTGGCAGCACTTAGTAGTCGCTGTAGCACAGCCTTGAGCCCAGCTGCCACACCTACTCCATTTCTATCATGGATTTTGGCTAGTAGTCAGCAATAAAAATGTCGTTGTGCAATAAAAATCGAATTGTTTCCAATTTTTGCAATATTTTATATATATTTTTTGTTGCGCCTGACAGTTGCAGCTGCGCTCAGCCGTAAAGCGTGTAACCCCCTTCAGTCCACCCACCCTCAGCCTCCTCATCCGGCGCAGACCTAGGGCAAGTTGTTGGGTAGTCAACTTTATGTGAAACTTGCTACAGACTGCGTTTATGAGACTCAACAGCTGCACAGGACTTTAGAGTCTTTTATATGCACACACACACACACACACACACCAATACACGCATACATGCTTGCACATTCACATTCAAGAAAATCTAATCAAATGGCGCAAATTGCCGGATTTGCTTGAACTGACAGAGCGCAGATTTATTTTCATATCTAACGGTCTTTTGCCACAAGCGACGCGACAGCTCCTGCTGCTAACTGAGATAAAGTCAACAAAGCTCCGCTCTCTCCGCTTTCCACTCGCCCTTTGCCCTGTTCTTCCTTTCTAACTTTCTATTGCTATTTGTTCTTTTGGCAGCGCTTCAGAAGTTTTCGCACGCCTAAATGCATCCAATGCCAACAGCAAATGCAAAACTTCTCCAACTTTAGTTTCGCATATGGTTATCACTCGGGCAAGTTTCTCGGCCAGTTGCTGGCATCTGCGTGTGGGTTCCATGGTTAAGCCGAAAGGAAAACAAAAAATTAAGCGCTGCACTAGTCTGTTTCCATTGGTTTTTCTTTTTTCTTTCAATCGCCATCAAATTTTATGGCACAAGTTTTTGGCTAGAAACTGTAAACCGAAACTATTTGGTATTTGGGCCCAGTTAATGCCACGACTCGCGCCGCTCCGTCCTGGCCCCCTGTTCAGCAAAAGTTGCCGACTTTGGCAAAGTGTTGCCATAAATACTTTAACTTTTGCCCCGCAAATAGTTTGCCCAGTTAGTTAGTTTGCATGCGAGAACAGCCATGGCTTTTAGCCTCGAGTAGAAGCCATTAAGCAGTTTGAAAAGAAATTTTCAATTGTTTTTATACAGATTTTCATATTAAATGGAAGTTTGCTGCTTAACTTTCATTTTAAAGTATATATGAGTTTAAAAGTCTGTAATGCTATGAATAATACTAGAAAATTTATATAGAATATATAGAATATGTTGCCGAATTTAGCTGAATTATTTATATACATATGTTTACATTTACTTAAGAGTATATAAATAAGTGGTTATGAAGCTCTAATGCTGTAAACAATGCTATAAAAGATATATAATATATACATATTTATAAATATATAATATAATGTCGAATTATTTTTGACTAATTTTTTTTATAATAAATGGAAGCTTGCACTTTTATTTACAAGTGTATATGTGGCTATAAATATGTAATGCTATAAATAATACCATAAAAGTAGGTAGTTTGGATTTTACAGTTTTTAATGTATTGAAATTTTATTGTATTTTAAAATATATATATTCGAATATATTGCGATTCTAGTACAATAAGGTTTAAATGATTTTTACAGTAAAGGAAAGCTGACCCAAGTTTATTCAAAAACATATACATATGTTGTATATAGAGTCTGTAATACTTTATATCAATTATATAGCAAAAATTCAATACCTTACTATGCGATTCTCACAATTAAGAATTTAAGCTGTTTATTTTTTTTTTGGCATGCCATAGGGAAATGTCAATATTTTTTTAGTATTTTATGAGTTTAGAGTAATTTTTCTTGGCGCCTGTTATGGGGCTTAGGCCCTTTATAGTGTATTTTCATGGTCGCTCTTATGTTTCTTTGCTCTTTTAAATATATGTTTAGCGTGACCATAATTCTGTTTATTCCTGTAACTGCCAACATGCATACGTATACGTGTGTCTGTGAGGGTGTGCGTGTGCATTCAAGGAGTCCTGCTCGTGTCAGGCATAAACTTTGGCATTCTATATGCGTGGCGTCCAATAACCTGAACTTCCGCCTGTTATTTTCGGCAGTCTATTTATTTTTAACATGTGGCAGCTGAGCTTAGTCTGCATTAGGCAGTTGCCAGCTGCCGCGACCAGGACGCGGCTGCAAGTGGAGCTGGGCTGACATGGCCATTAAAGTAGATTGCGCTTGCATGGAGTTCCACGACATCTCGAGCATTGAACATTGGGCAATTGACCCATTTCTGTGTGGCGCCACCAACCGAAGTGCCAACTAATAATGCAATAGGTGAAGTGCGGCAGTTGCCACTTGCCACTTGCCACACGGCCATGAGTGGCAGTCGGCATGCTTCCGGGTTTGCCTTTGTTGTCAGTTCAGTTCAGTTCAGTTCGGTTGTTGGTGACCAGCCCCGGAGGCAACTGCTCAGCTTGGCATGCGAATTGAAGTCGTAAGCCACATGTCCTGTTTTTCCATTGTCTCAGATGCTCTCTCTCTCTCTCTCTGTGCCTTTTTTTCATGACTGTCAGTCGCATTGCTTGGCAAATGTTGTATACCCTGAAACATATATACTCCAAGCACACTCCCTGCTTGAGCAAACCCAACCCAGTCTGAGCCCAACTCAGCTCAAGCATTGCTCGCATGCCTGGCTCAACTGCAGCACAGCCCAAGTGCTAAATGGACGCCAAAGTCTCTGCCCCAAATGGTTGCGTTTAATTACACAAGTTTTTGCGCCACTGCGCCTCATAATTTAGCAATGCGCTTGACAGTTCCTTGGCCCGGGGTCTCCGGACTCTTTGCAGCGACCAAGCGCTAGACCAACTCCTTAAGCACATGAGTTTATGAGTTATAACCAGTTGCACGTGAGGCGTCAGTCTGACAAGGACTGTGTACAAAGGATCTAATTGAACTTAATGTGGCTTTAACATGAGAATAAGCCAACTTAATTTGTGATTGCCTTAACCCGTTATTTTTCTACAGTTATTTTAGTTACTTATACAGAGCTCAACTGAGTTCCGAATAATTTTCCTAGCTATTCTCGAACTGGAATTTAAGCGCTTTGCTCGCACTCATTCCCTTGCGCAGTTTCCTCAGATTTAAGTCGTCGCCTAATCCTGCACATACGGAACCCACGCAAAGACCAATCCCCAGTTGAATGGAACTTTTTCCATTTGCCATTAACTTGATCCAACTGCTGCCAACTACTTAGCCAAGTCTCTGCCACTACACGGCACAGCTTTGGGAGCAGGTCATACGTAAGCATTAGTCCTGGCTAGAGGACGTTTCGTTTTACAGCCGCAGCTTAAAGCAGATTTAATTGAATTTTCTAAAGACTTTTTGCAGCGCCATACGAGAGCTGTCTGCAAAAGTTTTTCCCCTTTTTAGTGGAGGGGGTGAGGGTGGGGGTCACATCAAAGTCAAGCCATAGCCATTGCTAACCATGTCCTTTCTCACTCTTGATTACTTACAGGTGCGTGCTATGGAGCAGCGGCTCAGTGAATGGCCAAAGCCCCAAGCACAACAGCAACAACAACAACAACAACAACAGCAGCAGCAGCAACACTCGCAGCAGGGCACGGCCACCAGCTCGCCCATACATCAACAGCAGCAACAGGCAATTGCCGCTGCAGCCTTGGCTGCTGCCTGCCAACAGAGCGTCACAGGCACAACAGGCGTGGCCGTAGGCGTGGGCGTGGGTGTAGGTGTTTGCCTGCCCAGCAACGAGGCGGAGAAGACAATTAACTCACTGGAGATACAGGTGGAGGAGCAACGACAGCTGCGCCTGCACGACGCACGCCAGATCGAGGCCAAGGCCGCCAAGATCAAGGAGTGGGTGAACAACAAGCTGCGCGATCTTGAGGAGCAAAATCAACTGTTGCGCGAACAGAACATCAAGTGCAACCAGCAGCTGGAGCTGCTCAAGAATCACATAGCCAATCAGTCGCAGCGCCACAGCATTGTCGGGCCGGTCAGGAATAGCCTGAGCCTGGACGTGCAGGACTTTGCGAGCACGCCGGAAACGCGACGACGCAGCGAGAGCCTCGACCCGCAGGAGATCATTAGCCGGCCATTGACCAGCTCCTATCCACATCATCAGCATCGACGCAATCTCTCCATGGAGCCGCAGGAGCTGGAGCGCAACCTGGTCGCGGCCGTTGATGGCCTCACCCTGGCGCCGCTGTCGAGCATCTCCAGCAAGGCGGCGCAGTCGGCGATGGCCAGCACACGGCCGGACAGCTCCGACACGGACACGGCGCACGACTATGCCGAGATCTATACGCCCTCGTGCGAGAAGCTGCCCGCCTGGATGAAGAACAATCCGGCGCTGATGGCCAGCGGCGGCAACTCGAGCACCACAACGACCACCACCAGCGAATTGGGCGTGCCCAGGCCGCCGACGCCGCCGCTGCATCGCTTCCCCAGCTGGGAGGCGAAGATCTATCAGGTGGCCAACGACGGACTCGCTGGCACCAGCACCGCCGAGAGCAATGCCAGCAATGAGCCGACGCCGGACGTGCAGGAGCACAGCTTGACCCTATCGAATGGACGTGGCACCGCCCCAAGGCATGGCCATGGCCATGGCCACGATGCGAACGGTACGCTGGGCAGCAGCGGCACGCCGGGCACGCCCCAGCCGCCGACGCGACAGCAACAAACCGCCAGCGGCGGCTTCTGTGATATATCCGTGCCCGTCTATGCCACGGTGAAGGGGCGTGCCTCACAAATACGCTCGATGCCCTTCACGGGCGACTCGAGCGACGATTCCAGCGATGGCGAGGATCATGCCGTCATGCTGACACACAACTCGCACAACTCCTCCAGCACAGATAATACGGAGACCTCCACATCCGGCAGCGCGTCGAGTCCATCGAAGAGTCTGAAGACCTCCTCCAGCCTGAGCCCAGCCAAGCGCAGCGGCTCCGAGAGCCCCAAGAATGCCAAGGCGCGTGGTATGTACAGTCCAAGACCCACCCCTAGAGACATCTTCTTCTTCTTCTCTCCTCGCACGCGCCCAGTAAAACCAGTAAAGCGTAAAGGTAGCGGTAGCGGTATCTGAGCATTGAACCACTGCAACAGCAACACCAACAGCACTAACCCAACAACCACACACAAATGCCAACTCCAAACACTAACACACACAAGCTAAAAACAATGATTAAAAAAAAAAGTATGACTTTGTTTATTGATTAACAACTTACTTCACTTCAAATATATTTAATTTATATTATTTATTTATATTTATATACAATATACATATTTCCCATCATTTTCTTTGATTGTAAATTAAGTTACTTTATTTATTAATTTTATTTTTTATATGTCTATATACTTTTTTAGTTCCCTTGACTGTAAGTTTAGTTATTTATTTTTAATTTATTTTATTTATAAATGTACATACATTTTTATTTTTAAAATAAGCGTTGAGTTTATATCATGCAATTACTTCGATGTTTAGATTTAGATTTTATGTTTAATTATATTTGTATTATTTTATTCATTTTTTAATTCCTTTGAATATATGTTTAGTTTTTTTTATTTATTTTAATTTAATTTATTATATTTTTATTAATTTATTTGTTTTATGTGTTATGTGTATAAATTCCTTTCATTATATATTTATTTTTTTTTTATTTTTTTATTTTTTTATTTTATATATATACAAATGTTGAGTTAGTTTTTATTTTATTTGTTAATAAGTATTGAATTCATATCATACAATTGTGGCATACTATGTAATTTGAAAGTACTTAAAATGATTCTATAGAATCCTGCTCCCACTGTGCTTCTCCTCCTATTCCTATATTCCTGAATCCTGTAGCATGAGTAGTTGCTTAGCTATTAGCTCTGCTCCAAGCCCATACTTTGAGTCGTTCCATAATCTACTTTGACAACTAATTTTCAATGGGTATTCTAACAAACTTTGAACTGGTTGCATCTCCTTCCTTGCGCCTCTCCCCTCACCTCGTTGTGTGGTGCTTCCTTATGTTATCATCAATGACCACTCTATTAACCACCATCATTTGCCATTCACCCGCCATTAACTACCCACTCGCACACACACACGCACACGCACACACACACACGCACACTCACTGCCACACACACACATCACAGTCCACACACGTTTAACCACACCACACCAGTCACAGCAACAACAACAAAAGCAACAGCAACAGCAACAACAACAGCAACAACAACAACACCATTATCAGCATCATCACACGCTGCCGCACCCGCAGGCGCCGGCATTGGCGCCCGTGCACAATGTACAGAGCACGCTGCCACGCCTACATACGCCCACAACTGGCGCGCAGCTGACGCAACTGCGCGTGAGCCCTCACATGCGTGGCACAGTAATTTCAGATCTTTCCTTTGAATCAGGCCTCTCCGACGACTACGCCCTGCCCCCCGATGCTGTCTCCGAATCGACCTGCATGGATGCCTCGATGCCGTCGCTGTTGATGCGTCAATCCTACGTGGACTCGCCGAGCAAGAAACTCGAATCGCTGGAGAAGGTGAGCATTGCGTGTGTGATTTCTTCTAATATCAGACATACCAAACAGTAACCATCTCTCTCTCTCTCTCTCTCAGATGGGTCACCTGGCCAAGCTGGGTGGCAAACTGAAGACCTGGCGCAAGCGTTGGTTCGTCCTGAAGAACGGCACGCTCAACTACTGGAAGAGCCAGCACGATGTGCAGCGCAAGCCACAGGGCCAGATCCTGCTGGACGAGGCCTGTCGCATCAGCCGGGCAGAGGGTGCCTCCACCTTCGAGATAGATACCGGCAAGAAGGTCTACTACCTGACCGCCGACTCGCACGCCACCATGGACGACTGGATACGCGTGCTGCAGAACGTGCAGCGTCGCAATGCCACCAAATTGCTGCTCAGCCGGGACGATCAGAAGCCCACGGTGCAGGGCTGGGTGACCAAGGTGAAGAACGGCCATGCCAAGAAATGCTGGTGCGTGCTCCTGGGCAAGATGTTCCTCTACTTCAAGGCACCCGCTGAGACGGTGAGTGTGGAGGCTGCAAAGGTGATCCTATCTAATCCCGCTCATTCCCCACAGAATCCTCTGGGTCAAATAAATATGCGTGATGCACGCGTGGAGGAGGTCGAGCACGTGTCCGACTCCGACTCGGAGGAGCGCGAGGATGCCGCACAGGATCAGGCACGCCTCACCGTGGCCATCTACCCGGCCCATCAGGGCCCCACGTATCTGATTCTATCCGGCAAGCCGGAGCGCGACAACTGGCTATATCATCTGACCGTCGTCTCGGGCGGCGGGCCCAGTGCGGGCACACAGTACGAGCAGCTGGTGCAGAAGCTCATGGAAACTGACGGTGATCCAAGTGAGTAATACTTGCAGCTCCATCTGAGATCGAGTGTTTCATAAAGTCCTCCGTTTGTCACTCTGTAGACTGCGTGCTCTGGCGTCATCCCATATTGCTGCACACCAAAGATACGATCACAGCTCCCCTATCCTCCATGCACACGGAGACCATGCAGCCGGAGGCTATAAAGCTATTCAAGGTAAGCTCAACTGCCGATTCCCCCGATTCTCTGACCTTTGTAACTAATAAATCCCATTCTGCCCGCCACAGAGCATTCAGCTGTTTATGTCCGTGGCCGTCAATCAGCCGGGCATCGATTACCATGTGGTGCTCGCCCAAAATGCGCTGCAGCATTGCCTGGATATGCCGGAGCTGCAGACCGAAATGATCTGCATTCTGATAAAGCAAACCTCCCGACATATGGGCCAGAAACTAAGTGTCGGTGTCCAGGTAAACAAGAAACTGGGCAAGCAAACGCGCGTAAGTTTTTCAGTTGCAAAGCTTCTTATCATTCAAAAAGCTCTTTTAGTTGTACTCCCCATTCTCCCCCAATTAGATGTTATCTTTCTAGTTTTCTTATAATTTCCGTAACATTCCCCCATCTAATCCCATTACTAACTTGTTGTGTACATGACTCGCACGTGGCTCCATCATTCCTATTCCGCATCGGAATAAAAGCTCTACGCTCCCGATTCGTTATGTTTCCCAAATTCTAAACTGTCGCCACAGAAGAATTCAGCTCATGTACATATATCCCCCATCATGTGATATAACTTCATTCTGATTAAGAAAAGACTTCGAAAAGCTTCTCTCTTTAAAGCGTTACCTAACCAAAACAAAAAGTCTATCCAACTAGGTATCGTATGTGAAGTACTACCCAACTTTTGTATTCTACTGCTTTGTTTTTAATTGCTTATCAAAAATTCATCGCTTTGGTACAACCATCAGCAACATTTGGCCAGCTACAAAAAGCTTTGCTTACATTTAAAAGCTTACGATCGAAATAATGAATAATCAATACGTTTAACCTACATACAAACATACCTATAAGACATGCCTATTAACATTAACATTAACATTAACATTAACATAACATATACTTTAACATTCATATTAACTTTAACATACTCATTGACACACCTTAGCATTATTTCTTATATATCTCGTTTCCTGCATGTCTCTGATTGATATTTATCGATCCCAATTGTTGTTCGATTATTCTTGTCCTTTCCTCTATTTGTGCATTGTTTTCGTTTGTATTTCAAGTAGTTGAACAGACAATAAATTTCCCCCATAACTGTCATACTATATCTATACTCAACTATCTGTATGTGTACACATATCCACATACATGCTCAAGTACTTATACATATTTAGCTTTCAAGGCAAAGCCAACACCATAAAAATTGTTTCCATGTGTTTAGTTTGATCTAATTATTGTTGATTCGTTATCATTGTATAAAGTATTTGCTGTAAATTTCTAACATACTCTACAACATACTTTACAAACACACTTCACTCGAAAACCAACATACATACATACATACATACAAACATACATACAAATACATGAATACGTACTCTTTTCCAGAAAACAAGTTAGAAAACTGCATCTTCGGCTGGCCGAAGCTTTCAGACCTTTGTTGAATTTTGTCTGATCCTTTAACAATATAATAAATAATAGTCGATTGCTTTTAGCTTTCTGTATGAAAAAAACTCTATGAGAAGGAATTTTCTTGAAGATCTTTGAGAAATTTCATTTTGAAAAACTATCAAACTTGTTTGTCTCAAATGACAAGCATTTGAAGTCTATCCTAAATGGACATGCTATGTCCTTCACATATTTAAGCTACAAATACCATTCAAGGAAAACTCTAATACCCTCTCCTAGGCTTTGATTGGGAGTCCACTCAATACAGACAAAATTAATAATAATTCAAACTTTTACTCCCAGTATAGTTATAGACTACTGAGACTCCCTGTCTCCCTTCCCCCCTATATCTGTCTCCCTCTCTCTCTCTCTCTCTTTCTCTCTCTCTCTCTTACTCTCTCTCTCTTTCCTAGACATACTCATTTAATCTGTCTGTATCGAATGCAGCTCGCTCATACGTGCCATCAACTTTGCCGATTAATGCATATCGATCGTGTGCTATCGATTCTTATCGAATCACGCTTAAGTTGGCCACGCATAAGCGCGCTACACACTTGTAACTGCCTTCTTGTAACTACTTCTGATCTAAAGCGTTTTCTAACTCGTTTATGTTTCGCCCCTTTGTTCAATTTGTTCAGTTTACTGCTTTGATTATATTTTTTCAATGGCTTTGAATGTTTCGCATAGAGTTTATTCATTTCTGTTGCCCGTTACGCTTCTTACAAAAAAAAAAAAAAAAAAGAAAAAAAAAAACAAAAAAACAAAAACAACAACAACAACAAAGAGAACGATTTTTGTATAGCGTGTCATATATATACATTAAGGATACTCTGGAAAAAAAAACAATACACGAAAAAAGACACAAAAACTTCGTTTAATGGCAAACAAAAAATTGATCAGCAAATGTTTTTTGGCTTCTCTTCTATTCTTCTATTATGTTTCGTTTCTTTTTGGTTTTGAAACGATTTCCGTTTCGTTTGTATGTGTATCGAACCAATGTATCCATTACCGTTAACCGATAACCGCAAATACCGAAAATACCAACCGTTTTCCAACACTGTACGTAACCAATTATTGACGACAACGACGACGAAATTTACAGCAACTACTATTGTGCGCCACCCAAAGCCTGTTCACCTGTGATACCCAACAGGCTGGCCAGGCTCAGGCCAACGGCAGTTCGCCCACATCGATACAGGTATGAGGGGAAATTTGTCTTGTCACTCAATAATCGATATACGATAAATATGCGATAAACGATTTGTTAAACGATTGCTTTCAGTTACTGTAGTCAATTGTAGAGTTGCCTAACCCAGACATCTGCCTCATTTATGCTCATCTCATTCAACTGATTCTCCATTTGCTCTTTCTCTCTCTCTGTTTCGCTATTCTACACTGGAGCAGGCTCCCGTCGCGACGCCCATCATCGACTGCAAGTCAAATCCGCCCGCCTACAGCTTTGTTCAGGGCTGGCAGCTGCTCGCACTGGCCGTCTCCTTGTTTGTGCCCAAGTCCAGTCGCCTACTGTGGTATCTCAAGCTGCACTTGTCCCGCAACGCGGACACCAAAACAGAAACGGGCAAATATGCCGCCTACTGCGAGCGCGCCCTGGAGCGCACCCTGAAGAATGGCGGGCGCGAGACGAAGCCATCGCGCATGGAGGTGCTATCCATATTGCTGAAGAATCCATATCATCACTCCCTGCCGCACGCCATACCCGTTCACATGATGAACGCCACGTATCAGGTAAGCAAGCAATATGAACTAGTTCGCCAATTCGGATCATTTTTGGATGGGAACTATTTATGTGAACCAGTTCACTAGTGCATAAGTCTATCATAAGATAGCGCTCTGTTTCGACAGTAGTTTATAGAAACAAGAACTATTAAGTATAAGGACCTCCTTGTGAACTTGTTCAAAAGAACACTAGTTAACTTGCTGGTTAGCAGCAGTTACAACTCGTGATGTAAGAACTAGAGTTTAAGATCTTGGAACCAAATACTGAACAAGTTCATTTATCATCTTCAGGTGGTTTCCTTTGACGGCTCCACCACCATCGAGGAATTCCAAACAACACTGGCCCAGGAGCTGGGCACCCGCGATGCCAACAACGGCTTCTGTCTGTTCAGCGATGATCCGATTGAAAAGGATCTGGAGCACTATCTGGAGCCGCTGGCCAAGCTGTGCGATGTGATCAGCAAGTGGGAGACGGCGCTGCGTGAGAAGGGCTCCGGAAAGTTCGAGAACTCGCGCGTCATCCAGCTGAGCTACAAGAACCGGCTCTACTGGAAGCACACCATCAAGTGCGAGACGGACAAGGAGCGGCTGCTGCTCTGCTACCAGACCAATGCGCAGATCGTGCAGGGCCGGTTTCCGCTCTCGCGTGAGCTGGCCCTGGAGCTGGCCTCGCTGATGTCGCAGATCGACATGGGCGACTACTCGCACGAGAAGTCGCGCGACGTGGGCCTCAAGGCGCTGGACAAGTTCTATCCGTATCGCTATCGGGACGCACTCGGCGCCGATCAGCTGAAGGATGTGCAGGAGCTGCTCATATCCAAGTGGACGCTGCTCAAGGGCCGCTCGACGCTGGACTGCGTGCGCATCTATTTGACCTGCTGCCGCAAGTGGCCCTACTTCGGCGCCTGCCTGTTCCAGGCGAAGCCACGCCAGTGCGAGCCGCACACCGCCGCCGGCACGCCCGTCGCCTGGCTGGCCGTCGCCGAGGATGCGCTCAACGTGCTCGAGCTGTCGACGATGGCGCCCGTGGCGCGCTATCCCTACAGCACGGTGATGACATTCGGTGGCTGCCAGGATGACTTCATGCTGGTCGTCTCGCACGACGACGGCACCCTGGCCGGCGGCTGCGAGCAGAAGCTGCTCTTCGCCATGAGCAAGCCGAAGATCTTGGAGATAACGCTGCTCATTGCAGACTACATGAATGCGCTGGGCCACACCGTGCCGGGCACACCGCAGATGAATTCGCTCACGCGCAACGGATCGCATCGCTCGCTGCGCACCTCCCAGCGACCGGGCGTCGGCGTTGGTGGCGTTGGCGGCGTCGCGGGCCTCACGGCAGTCGGCGCAGCTGGCAGCATCACAGGCTTCTCCACAAATGCCACCACCACGGCTCACAACACGCTCAACTCGCACGCCACCCACACGCTTAACTCCACGCACTCGCACACGCTCAGCAGCTCGCACCATGCGGGCGGTACTGGCGGTAGTGGCGGTGCCGGCGCCGGTGGTGGCAGCCACCAGGGCACGCTCAACTCGCAATCGGGTGGCGGCCATCATCAGCATCACCATCATCATCCGCATCAGCCGGATATACTGAAGAGCACGCCGGATCATCAGCGCATCAAGTGAGCCACGCCCAGGGGCGGGGCGTGTACAGAAGTGCATAAATAAGACAGACAGAGGAGATGCATCTATAAGTAGATATATACAACATATAGTATATATATATATCTAGGTAACGCCGTGCTATACTGTACTGTACTTTGCGCGCTTCTCAACACTAAACAAGAACGTTCTTTCCTAAGCTAAGCTAATAACGGTACTCGTACTCTAAAGCCCATACAAGCGTATATTGTAAACAGAACTTTTTTTTTGAATAGCCTTAAGTCGTACCCCACGTCAGGTACAAGCATATACTATACATGCATATACATACACACATATGTATATGCATACATATATTCATTCTGTGTGTCTCTTCAACGAATTTTCTTTTGTGATTTTCTTTTGTACAGCAGTTTGTGCAAATCGCGTTTCAGCACCTTCTTCTTGATCTATTCGTTTTCACTATTTTACTCTCTCACCTATGTATACTCGTATTGTACTATATACACACAGCTTTATATATATACACACATATATATATATATAGATATATCCGATATTCTTGCTAATTAATGCTTCGTCATGAATCTCACTTTGTCCCTCCATGCTCAAAAACTGCCTTTTGAATGTAGATGATGAAGAAGAAGATGTAGAGAACAAAACCAAGATAATGAAACAAGCCAAAAACAACAACAACAACAACAACAAAATTAAGCTGAAATTGCAATAATTTGCATCAGGGTTTACCCTAGAGCAACAGGGTGGAAGAATTAACAATTGTATAACCATATTTTGTATAGTGTTTTTCATGTCCAGACATAGGATACAATTTTTTTTTTTTTTTATTAAAATATTTTTTTTCACAACTTTTTTTTTAAGATAAACGAAAGTGAGGAATTAGATAACGTAGAGCATAGGCATAGATGGCATAGAGACTAAACATTATCATTATGGCTTCTAGAAAGAGCACTTGATATATTAATGTTGTCTACATAGTTACGGTGCGAGGGGAAGTGTTTGTATTGAATATTTATATATATGTATATCATATCCATGTTTTATTTTTGAAATATCATCATTGTACGATTCCTAATTTGCATAATGTATTTTTGAAATCAGCTCATTTCACAGCAAAGTAGGTTTTTTATTCAAATGTTAACAAATCAAAAGAAATGAAATTAAATACAAATATTTATATAAGTAAAAAAGTAAAAAACAAAACAACAAGAATAGCCAACCGAACACAGCCAGAGCTTCTAGTGACAAACAACATAAGAAACTTAAGCGAAAATAGAAATTCCAATTGATATACAACATAGAAACGTTCTTTTGTAATTTATACAAAGGAAACGTCCAAAGAAACAAGACACAAAATTGAATAATGAAAACGACAACAAACATTTATTGTATACAAAATATTGAGATTTATATATTGTAGTAAAAACCAATTTTCCTAGTAAGTTATACACTTACGCAATCAAAGAAAATACAAAATTGCTGTAAAACAATAAATTAACACCAAATAGCACTCCAGCTGCTGCTCCCTGTCGATTGGCCGTTTTTACTAAGTATTTGTCAAAGCACTTTCGAATATTGTTTCATGTTTTCTGTTTTGTTCTGTTCTGTTTCGAAAGAACTTATAATATATCATATATAGTATATACACGTACACACACACACACACACATTTATATATATACATATATTTAACGAATGAAAATTATACAAGCATTATATAACTGTGTAAATGGCAACAGCGCATTTTTTTCCTAATTGTAAAAATTTGATATTAAAAATTTATATGCAAAATCGCAAAAATAAAACAAAAAGCAAAAAAACAGAAGGCGACATTCAACTAGTATATATAAATATACATGCATAAACATTTGTCAGCGCATATATGGCAAGGAATAGGCGAATATATCAACACTCCAAAACAAAGGAAATAAATATATATATATAAAGGAAAAATTAATCATTAATATCTAACCTGCAGTTTTAATCTCAGGAATGCGAATTGGTATGGGTAATATATGCGTAAATAATATTTATGAACTCAAATTGATTTAATTGTTCAATAATTTGTTTGAAATTGCCTAATATAGTATTTTATTGATATCCATCATTAGTCATAGTGATGATTAGCATCATATACAAGCTATTTATACACACATTTGTTTGGGCTTACGATAATTTACAAAAGTTTTCTGTGCCTGTGGGCCGGCTCCATAAACAGATAAATACAGTATATAAAACTAATTTTGTCCATTACTCTCACTCCCTCTTCCTTTCTCTTTCTCGCTGCTGCATGCCAGATAATGGTGTTAAGCAAGCCAATTAAATATATGAACAAGTGTCATAAACCGTAGTCAGTATATTATCGCCGTTTTATGGAGTTGTGGCTCGCCTCTCTTTGGGAGTGTGTGTGTGTGTGTGTGGTTCAGTGTTCGTATGTGTATGCTTGGAAATAAAAGGTAGTTTAAACCCACAACGCAAGGTATAAATTGAAGCAAGCAGCGGGGCAGCGTGTCAAAATGATGTGCCCCCCATTCAGTGGTTATTATTATCTAGGTTGTTGTTGCTGCTGCAGCTGCTGCTCTTGTTGTTGTTGTACAAGTACTATATTAAATATTGAAATGTCTTTTGGCCTTTGAAACTAGCAGCACACAGTTGGCGCCACGACCGCTCCGCTGCTCGTCGTCTATGACGTGTTGAAAGCAACGATGCCAGCGGCACACAACAAAGATGAAAGCGTGCCGCCCGAACGAGCCATACATTCATTACATATTGACAACTAACATCTAGTGCGACTAACGTACGTACATATATTACAAAACCCAAAAGTAAAGTATAAACACTAGAAATAGAGTGCCCACGGCGGCCGCCTGGACGTACATTGATTTGCGATTTAATAATTTGGCATCCTTCTTATACTTCTGTGACATCATCGACAAGTTCTGTGTTTTAGTGTCCAGCTCTGCAAGCGATAAGCGCAAGGCATTAGAATTATTTAGTCGACTAATCGCATTGTTCTTTATACGCACCCGCCAAGACAGTGCCACGTTGCAGTACATCGTCAATGTTCTGGACCATTATGCGCTGCACATCCTGCAGCTGTGTGTTAATGTTGCTTATGTTGCGTCTGCGGTCTGTCAGTTGTTTTTTCGCCTTCTGTATGTACACGTCGAACTCGATGAAGGCGTAGGGGCGTGTCACCGAATTGACACGCCGGCCGTAGTTCGTATGAAACTCCTGTGCCAGATCCTCCAGATAGTTGAATGCCAAACGCTTCGAATACATTTTATCAACCATCACCAAGTAGCAAACATCGTTCTCGATAAGATAGCTGTGCGAGTGCGAGGTCAAGTCAAGGCGATTAAATCAAACGATGATTCAATGTTGGCAAATATTTCAACATTCGCAACTTACTGAAATAAATATGGTCCTGTTTCGATGCTGCTGCGCGCTGGCGAGTGTGTGCCCAGCTTGCGAAATAGCATTTTCGCTTGATTTTGATAATCCAAGATGCTACGACCGCTCTAATGCACAAAAAGTGAAAGTGTTATAAAACTGTGAATGTGTATATACATATGTGTGTGTGTGTGACGCACCTGCTCGTCGTCCTGCATGGTGCCCACCAGTGGCAGACCATCAATGACCCGGGCAATCATCGTCAGCAGCGCCATAGTTTAGCCTGTGTCCTTTGCTCTCTGCTCTCTGGGACTGGGGTAATATCAATTGGAAATGTTTGTGTGTGTGTGTGTCTGTCTATGTTGCTTAATGCGCGACTGTGGCCACGGCTACAGTTTAATGCGGCTGGCTTTCCACTTCGTTTATTGTTGCCGCGGCCGCTACTCCCCACTTTTGGCCGCTGTGTCCGTTGGAATCAGTTGTTGTTTTTGTTGTTGCTTTGAATTAGCAACTTTCATTTAGAGTCTGAAATACTGAAAACTGTATGATTGTTGAAATAAGTAGCCCTGCACACTGTGCCCAAATTTTGTATCCTTACCCAAATGACTGTGATGTTATTTTGTTGGCGAAATCACGATTTCGTACATCGCCCGATAAATTTACGGAACTATGTTGTGTGAGGGTAAATGGATTCGTGTTTTTGTATTGCTTGAAACACGTCAGCGGCTAGCGCTGGACCTGTCAAAGCACGATGCATCAACAACAATCGTTAAAGCGTGTATCTATGTGTGCGATAGTATCGATAGTTGGCCAGGCGCGGTTTTGATCTGGCAATCGAAATTTCAAATTTAAGGAAAATAAATACATATTATGCAATTTACATAAATGAATAAAGCAGCTTAAATTTATACTCAATTTAGTGGACGAAACTTCGTGGCGAGTACTTTTTTTGTTTTTGCCGTTAAGTTAATCACACAAAATCTGATTTAAAATGCTGACGTGACACATGTGAAAAATTTTGAAATTGAAATTTCCCACAGCATTTTATCTATTAGTTGATGAAGAGCACTTCAGTAATTACAAGTTATCAAAGATAAAAGCCAAAATCTACTATATTATATAAATACACCGTTATGTTTAGCTGTGTATGAAGGCATTTCATTATTTGCTATCTCGCTCTATTTAACAACGAATTGCGTGTTCATGTATCTCCTGTCTCTGTCGCACAATGCAAGTAAAATAAAGTTCAATTTGGGGCGGTTAACTTTATTAAATAAGTATATAATTGCATGCATAATCATAATATGTATGTAATAGGCTGTTGTGGTCTGCTTTTATTCAAAATCAGGCGGAATGCAGGCCGTGGCTCGGCCACCTCTTAAATAAGCTTGAATTTCTTGTGCTGGCTCCTGCTGTTGCTTATACTGCTGCTGATTAACTAGGCGGCCTGCACCGATTGCTTCTGTGAGGAGCTAATCTTATCGCCCAGGCTAAGTGCCATGCCCTGAAAGAAAAATGAATCATTAAGGTGTGACAAATATGCTGGAGGAGCTACACTTGCCTGGCTCTTGGCGCGAATACGTATGTGGCCAGTTACTTTCGAGTCGGGATCATCGACAGGCTTCTCAATGCTCAGATTGGCAAGAGCGTTCTCTCCAAAGATGGACCTGTTAGAATGCGAATCGTTAGACTGGACAGCAACAGACTGAAAGGCAATGCGATACGTACTTGGCATACATGTTTGCGGCCATGAAGCCGCATTGGCCGGAGAGGGCCTTCTCGGGCGTCAGGCACTTCATGTTGGTGCTCTTCAACAGGTGCTTGAGGTACTCGTGCAGATCGGTGAAGCTGGTGTTGACGGTTACCTTGTTCTCCCACTCAAAGTCCTGCCACATCTGACGGAACTCGGTGTCCGTGCAGCTGGCCGGAATGATGTAATCCATGATGTCAATGTGTATGGTATTGAGTACCACGACGTTGGTGTTCAGCGCCGTGTCGTATACTGCACGATGTGGAATCAGAATCAGTAAAGGACATAAATGAATCATTCCCACGTCACTTACCTATGTTGCCAAAGATGATACCATTCTCTGTGGAGGATACCTTCACGTTGGCCTTGATGTTGCAGAAATCGTGAGGCGCCAGCACCACCGGATGCGGACGCTCCACCAGCTTCAGATCGCCCAATGTCGCCAACTCCAATGTGCAGTTCTGCAGCGTATCATCTGGAATATGGACAGATTATAGAAATCTGACCTTTGAAAGGTTTCAGTTAAGAGATCGACTCACTTGTCTGGTTCACAATCAACACGTCCAAGACGATGTCGTACTGGTTGACATTGACGTAGGCCTCGGCATAGACCGGATCGGAGAAGCCAGTTAGCTGGGTGACCTTGTTAAGCTTGTTGTTGGGCGAGGACATGTCGCTGATTTGGGCTGTCTTGGTGCCGGCTAACGCCTGATTGAGGCTGGATTCGAATACGTTCTCGCCCAACTGATTGTCGCGTCCGTTTGAGAGCTGGGCAAACAGCACCGGCGAATCGGGCTGCACCTTGGCCGTGGCGCGCTGCTTCTCCTTCAGCATGCGCTGGTCCTCCTCCGTTTGGGCATCCAGCATCTTGCTGAGTGCGTCGCGGCAGTCGTGCAAAAAGACGCCAACAGCCTCCGGTGTGCGCTCGCTAAGCGTACGCAGGCAGATCATGATGCGATCCGAATCATCGTATGTAATCGGCTTGGTGGGGAAGCCAGACTTGCCCAGATGCAAGATGGAGCTCATAATGAGCATGACCTGTGTGGTGAGACGGTTCACGGTGCGCGCATCCGTCACCAGCTCCGCGTAGCGCAACGCCAGTTTGGTCAACGTGGCTGAGAGGGCGGCGCCAAAGAAGAAATCCCCATCCATCAAATATTGGCGGAGTGGTGGTCGCTTTTCCTTCTTGGTTACGCTGCGGGAAAAAGGGCGAACGATGAGGATGGCTGTTGGACATGATCCTATTTTGGGTACTTACGGTGCCAGGCTGTAGGCGCTCTGCGTGGCATAGGTGCCATCGGATGTGACCTTGTTACTGCTGTTTGTTGTCTGTTCACCACTGCCGGCTGTGCCCTGTTGTTGTTGCTGCTGCTGCAGCTGCTCCTCGGTCTGGTCGCCGGCGAGGCGACGCTGCTCGGCATCGACCATGGGTATTTCGCCGAGAGTCTGCTGTATGGCTGCAATAACCTCAGGAATCTGTTCACCTTCCACATACTCGCCCAGAATCCAGACGGCGGCACGATGGATCTTCGAGGATTTGATTTGTGGGAAGGCCTCGATCAGATGCTTGATAATAAGTCCGCGCAGAGCCGGGAACTTCTGTATGGCTTCGCGTATAAAGATCAGCACATCGACGGCGGCCAGTTCGTTGGTGTCGGAGAGGAACTCCACCAGCACGGGGATGACACTGCTGGCCACATCCGGGAACTTGATGGAGCAGGTGTGGAGGGTGCGCACCAACAGCTGGCGATATTTGCCCGTGTCCTCGTGCTCCACGTTGTGCGTCTTGGCCACCTCCTTCTGCAGCACTTGGATCATTTCGTTGATGTTACGCGAGTAGACCAAGTCCATGGCCAGAGCCAGAGTCTTGCGGCGCACCTCGATGTCCGGGGCAGCCAGGACGCGCAGCACGTCCATTACCAGGTCCTGCATGACCTTCTCCATGTTCTCGTTCTCCTTCATGGCAATCAGACGGTCCAGCACAATAAGCTTCACATTGTTGTCGCTCTCCTTGACGATCAGTTCGATGTAGCAGCCGGCGGCGGCCTTGATGGCGGTGGGTGCCAGCGAGAGTGTGATCAGCGTGCCGGCAGATTCGTAGCGCACTGCATTCGACGGTGAGTTGAGTAGATTGTAGATGCAGCGTATGAAGCGCGAGCGCTCGGCGGGATTGGCGTGGCACACCTTGTAAATGAGCTCCACAATGACCAGTTGGAGGATGTCGCCGAAGCTCTGCACCTGATCGATGCACGAGGCCAGAAAGTTGAGGGCACGCTCCTGGTCGGCATGCAGCAGCATGAGGAAGGCGTTGCGCTTGCACGACATGTCCTGCTGTGTGTCAAGGAAGTTGGCAATCAGCTCCGGGCCATCTGGCACCAGCCAGTCGAAGTTCTTGTATATGGTGAAAATGGCCAGTACGGCGTTGCGGCGCACGTACGAGTGGCGATGATCCAGGCAGGCGCGAATGGCCGGCATCAGAGGCTCCAACAACTCCGGCTCCTTCAGTTTGCACAGAAAACGCAACGTGGAGCCACGCAAGAACTCATTCGGATGTTGCAAGTCCTAGAGGGATAATGGTCAGTTCATAGTTCTGGCAAAAGCAATGCTGAGCTTACCTTGCGATAGGCATCGCACACGAGTATCATCTCCTGGAGCAACTTGCCATCGGCGGAGGTCTTGGGCACGATTTCCCAGAAAATGAGCAACAGCTTCTTGATCATGTGATTTTGCACGGGCAGCACGAAGCGTATGATGGTCATGATGAGGCCCGGATAGCGTTCGCCATTTAGCATCAGCTTGATCACCTTCTTCAGCGTCTCAATTTTCACATTCGTGTCGCCTTTTTCGAGGTCTTGCTTCAGCTGCATCTCGTTCGGCACCTCGAGGTCCGGCGAGTTGATGATCGTGTAACACGGTACTTGGGTCATCTTTGCACCAAACTAAGCGGCAACGCTGTCCACGATTTCTATACGGAATTTGTTATTGAATAGTGTAGTTAATTGCCGATTTATTTCACTGTTTGGCTCCCAATATCCAATTCACTTGACGTGTCATTTGTTTCGAGGCAAAAGTTCAATGTGACCAGCTATATCGGTTTTGACACTTGCCAAGTGTGACCGGATAACAGCTGACTAATCGCTTGCGTGTGCCACTCGAGTCGTGCTCAACATCCGCCAGGTGGCGCTATCATATTTGGCGCTGCTAGCGCATGCAGTGCTGCCATTGCGCGGGAAATTCAAATTTGACAATGTACCATTTATTTGTTCAGCTCAGCTGTAAATAGAAGGAAATTTCTAGAGCAAATCTGATTAGCAAGTTCATTGTGCATACTTTCTTTTTGAGTATATTATGCATAACAACAGCAATAAACGGCAATAATTGGATGCGCTGCCCACCTGCCCCCCAAATGCTCAGCTCTGATTAAATTTAAATTGAAAAATTCCCGGTACGTCATTTGGAAAGTCCCGTCGATGCGTTGTGTTTTTCAATTGACCTTTCAGCACAACGTCTGCGATGATATACAAATCAACATATGCCAATATATGACATTAGTTATCTAATCTGCTAAATCATATCATATTATACATATATGCAATGTTGGAGGACTATTATGGATAATTGAAGCCAAGCGCACTTAGTTATATGTGCATAGCGTCAGCATTTAATTGGTTCAGCTCGGTGCCCCGTCCAGCAAGTGCACCATTAGTAGGCAGTAATAAAAATAAATGAAATACATAATTAAATTCTCCCGTTGCGATATATTTAAGAATTACTTTTGTGATCTTGTTTACCCAGACTTTTCCAGCGAATTCTATCAAGCTTCATTTAGAAGTCTACTACCGCCCACCACAGAGCTCAGGCAATTTGCTCAGCTACTATGTATGTATACACTACCTCGCCCCTTCCACGCACCACCCATGGCCCCCCCAGCACGACACGCCCCTGCATTTTAAGTGAATCGCAAAAATTTATATTCGGGAAGGGGCTGCGATGGGATCGTCGGCTGTGAGCTCTACAGAACAGGTTCTACTGACATGCAAATAAATCAATTGTTTGCCTAAGAAAATCACAAAAAATACATTTAAAAGAATATAAAAAAGAACCTCGCATATAATGACAGTGGGTATATATGTATATGTGTATATGTGGCTGGTTATACTGTAGGTCGGCTCGTCAATTAGTACTCGCCTAGCGGGCGGTAGGCGATAGGCTCAAAAAGGGGCCGGACGGGTCGGGGGCGGTGGTTGTGCCCTGTCGCTGACTGGGACCTTAAGTGACATCGTTGCATTAATCCAATAAATACTCAGAAATTATTATACTGTAAGTGGCTAGTGGTCTATGCCTATGCTGCTCCACGGCGATAACCTGTTTAAAAAAACCACATTATATATACATATAGAATCTATCTATGTTTGAGTGTTGATGCACTTGCAGAAAAGAATAGGGAAATAGGGTATTGAAGAGCAATTTAATTTTCAGTTGAAGAACTTTGCAATTGAATAGGATTTACTATATATAAAGACACATATATACCTATGTATGTATGTATTATTACTACTTTTATATATATTTTAATTATTTTATTATTTATTTTAATTACTTATTATTTCTACTCTTTGAATTAAAGCAATAAATTGAGTATTGCTGTTTTTTTTTTTTTTTGCCAACTCTACTGAAAATTCGTTCAGTGTACATAGGCATATACATATAAATATAGATATGAACGTGCTCAGCCTTAAACAGTTTGCTGATTCAGCCAATTGGTAGAGGCGAACGGCAAATCAACCGATTTACATTATGCCAAATAGAATTTAAATTGAACTACTTGAATAGTTGAGCAGTTGAATAAATATATGTGTATATACAATATACTCGAAATGTTTGTTAAATATGAATTATTAATTTGATTTTTAATATCTTTATTGATCACTAATTGTAGCATAGAACTGGCTGTTAAGGCCTGCATAAAGCCAACTGGCTAGGCAAGTTTTCTGTGGCTCTGACTTGAGATGAATCTGGTTGTTCAACTTTGATCGCTGCTCGATCGTTTGCCTAACTCTACCCAATTACCCATTTCAGCTGGGATTAGCCATGAAGATACACTAATTATAAGCGCTAGCACGATCATTATCAATTGATCTATAAATGCGCGTGGGCCGATCGACACGCCCTGTCGCTATTTCGTAGCGCAGACCTAAGCTCAGCCGGGAAGAACCCGCGATCGGGCGACGAGTGCCTGAGACGTTGCTATATACGTATCGTTTAATGTTTTTTTTTTCCTTCTTTTTTTTTTTTGCAGTTGTCGCTTAATGGAAAGATCACCGGCAATCAAAACATTGGCGGGCGTTGCAATCGAGGCAAAAGAAAAAAAAAAAAAGAAAAAAATAAACCACACACAACACAACAGAACAAAACAAAACGAAACAAAATAAAAGACAACACAACAAAACAGAGCAAACAAACGCGAAAATAATTGCAAATAGAGCAAAAAGCGAGACGAGCTCATCGCAACAGCAGCGACGACCCCTTGTCAGCTGCTAGCCTATAAAAAGCGCCGGCCGGCAAGCCGAGCTCCACAGTTGATCCAAGGCGACTACGATGGCATCAGCGACGATCACACGGATTCTGCCAGCAGTGACGCTGCTGGCGCTGCTGCTCCATGGCAGCTATGCTGCCGACGAGGAGCCCATCTGTAAGCAAACTATCTGAGTATCCATATATATATATATATATTATACAGATCGTGACTAATACACACTTACATATATATGTACATATCTCTTGCAGATCGCTTGTGCGTGCCCCAAATCTATTTCAGTGATTGCCAGAAGCTGCTCGCCGATCCCTCGGAGGCGGGCATTCGCATGGAGTGCGTTGCTGGACGGGATCGTGTCGAGTGCCTCGAACTGATCGAGCAGCGCAAGGCCGATGTGCTGGCCAGCGAGCCAGAGGACATGTACATGGCCTATCATCGCAAGAACGAGGACTATCGCGTCATCTCCGAGATACGCACCCAGGACGACAAGGACGGTGAGTACGATC
Organism: Drosophila arizonae; assembly: GCF_054131065.1. Classification (NCBI taxonomy): domain Eukaryota; kingdom Metazoa; phylum Arthropoda; class Insecta; order Diptera; family Drosophilidae; genus Drosophila; species Drosophila arizonae. Next base: position 19,515,185 of record NC_142927.1, read on the forward strand.
AATACGATAAGCAGTGCAAGTGAGTGAAACATCCAAGAGACAATTACAGTAACTAGTCTTATGAGACGATAATTGAAAGATGATAATAGATGGGTTAGCATAGAGAAAAACATAAAGTCAGCAGTAGATTTGGAGAAATCGAGCAATAAAAAATAAACATCGGACTTGTCTTTCGAAACCAAAAAAACAAAAAAATTAAATAAATAAATAAATAATAAAAATACGTATATGAAAGAGAAAAAGAAAAATATGGAAGAGAAAAAGAAAAATATAATAAAAGTAAGTTTGACTTCTTCAAACATCCCTGTAATAGAATCTTTTGTATTATTCTTTTTAACTAGAGTTCTTCATACATATTTTGATATACAGTTGAGTCTCGATAATTTGTAAACCGCAAAATCAAAAATCGTGATAAGTCGAAAAAAAAAAAAAATTCAATCCTTTTGAAAAAGATTTGTTCTCGATAATTCTCTATAATTTGATTTTCTGTGTATTCGATAAAAGAAAAAAAAAACAGATAATAACTGACCTCTTCGAACTATCGGGAGTCGAATGTATTGAAATTTATAATAAGTTATTTATATTAGAAATGGCATTGGGAAGAAGAAAATAGAGAAAAGAAAAATTAAAAGAAGCGATTTTCAGTTGAGTTCCCAAAATTTTCATGCAAACAGAATTTTTTAACTAATATGTGTGATAGTTTTTGAAACTGATGATATTTAAATTTAAAAAAAAATATTATAAGATTAAACAGAACTATAAATTTACTTTATTGTAAAGAAAATTTAAAAAAAGTGACTTTCAGTTTGAGTTCTTGAAAATTCCATATAAAAATAATTATTTAGAAAATCTATAGATTTTCGAATGAGTCTCAAATACAACGAAAACTTACTTGAAAATGCATATTTATGGCTCAAAATTACGCATAATTAAATTATATATAAATTATATACAAATATAATATACAAGGAATAGATATAATATAATAGACATTCAGGTCTAATGCTAGTTCTACGGCTGCCATAAAGGTCATGTGCTCAAAAACATTTTTCTGAAACTTCGACTTGTTTCTAAAATGATTCAATTTAATTTAATTAAATATTGTATTTTATTTTAATGATTTAATCGCAATGTTAGTACATTTCATATAAAATTATTCAAGGTTTAAAGTAGCTGATCTGCCTCAACAGATTTTTGATTAAGCAAACTCTTTTCTGATTCGACTCGATTCAAGTCTTTGCTAGGTTTAAGAGTTCCGAAACTCGACTTTGTTTTCTTACTCACTTATTCGCATTTACCTACAGCCGACTTCCGCTATGAGGGCATTATCCTGGTGAAGAAATCGTCGGCGATTCACTCGCTGAAGGAGCTGCGTGGCGCCAAGTCGTGCCACACCGGCTTCGGTCGCAACGTGGGCTACAGGATTCCGATTACCAAGCTGAAGAATACGAATGTGCTGAAGGTCTCGGCCGATCCGCAGATCTCGGCCACGGAGCGTGAGCTGAAGTCTCTGTCGGAGTTCTTCTCGCAGTCGTGCCTGGTGGGCAACTACTCGGCGCATCCGGACACGGACCGTCTGCTCAAGAAGAAGTACGCCAACCTGTGCGCCCTGTGTGAGAAGCCAGCTCAGTGCAACTATCCGGACAAGTACAGTGGCTACGATGGCGCCATCCGCTGCCTGGACAAGGGCCAGGGCGAGGTCGCCTTCACCAAGGTGCAGTACATCAAGAAATACTTCGGCCTGACCGGCGACGCGACCGCCCCAGCAGCCGAGGGCAAGCCCGAGGACTTTGAGTATCTGTGCGAGGATGGCACACGTCGCCCTGTCACCGGACCGGCCTGTTCCTGGGCCCAGCGCCCCTGGAGCGGCTACATATCGAACGAGCAGGCTGTGCACGGCACCGAGAAGCTTCATCAGCTGCAGTCGCGCCTCGAGCGCTTCTTTAACAATGGGCTGCACGCCGACAACCAGGCGGCGGCCGCCCACCTGCTCATCCAGCCGAATGCCGTCTACCACAGCAAGCAGGAGGCCATCGATCCCAAGGTCTATCTGGAGCGTGCCGGCTACAAGGATGTGATTGAGCGCGATGGCAGTGCCATTCGCAAGCTGCGCCTCTGCGCCCAGCGCGACGCCGAGTTCTCCAAGTGCCAGGCGCTTCATCGTGCCGCCTACGCTCGCGATGCTCGCCCAGAGCTGGAGTGCGTCCAATCCACCGACTGCATCGAGGCGCTGGCCAACAACAAGGCCGACATGCTGGTGGCTACCGCTGCCAGCTATGCCGATGCACGGGAGCACAAGCTCTTGCCGCTGGTCTTCGAGAAGCTGAGGCCCGAGGAGCTGCTCGTGGCCGTTGCCCCGCCCACTATCAGCCGCGACGACTTGCAGAAGGCGCCCATGTAAGACAGACAGATTGAGTGCGAGCGAGTGAGAGCAAGGCCTGAATTTTCGCTTCCTTTCCTTCTCTTTCCCTTTCTCAGTCACTTTGATGCCACCAGCGAGCGCGCTCGCCTGAGCGCCGCCTTGTTGAACAAGCGCCGCAGCCTGGATTGGTGCAAGATCGAGCCGAGCACGGAGCAGCAGCTGCTGATCGTGCCCGCCAAGCAGCTGGAGCAGCACAAGGACTGGCAGCTAGTCTGCCCCACCCTGGAGCGTCGTCCCGTCACCGACTTCACCAGCTGCAACGTGGAGGTGCAGCTGCCGCGCGCGATCTTCGCCCGCGCCGACACCACGCCCGTCGAGCAGGAGACCATCAAGCATCTGTTCGCCCTCATCTCGGACCGCTTCGGCGCCCACGGCAAGTTCGTCGATGTCTTCGCCCTCTTTGGCGAGTACCAGAAGGGCGAGCAGAATGTGCTCTTTGACGTAAGTGCTCCCCGACCTGCCCCGACCTGCCCCTAATGCAATCCGTTCATTCATCAATCGGTGTCTCTCTTCCCACAGGACAATGCTGGCGAGCTGGTCACGAAGCTGGAGAGCGACTACCAGAACGAGGCCATCTACAATGACCTACGCTGCGATGCCAACAAGATTGCCAAGCAGTAATCCAAGCGCCGTGGCATCTGCATATGCAGCCATTATCAACTATAGCACTATAAAGCATCGTTTTTTTTTTCCTAAATATATACGATTATTATGATAACCTAAGAGAACTTTCAATTGAGCTGACGGGCAGAAGCTGGAAAGGGGAAGAGCCTTCATAAAGTTCAAGATCTTTAATACAAAAATCTGCATATTTTTCCTCATCTTCTTGAGAAGCCTAATGAAAATGTCGAGATCGGAAGCTTCAGTTAATCATAACTGATTTATTTTGTCATATAACGGAATTTAATTGATTCAAATCAAAGTTTCCTTGATTACAAACCTCAGGGCGGTACTGTATATATGATCATTGTTGATCCTACTCTTTGAAAACTTACCATTTCTTCTTATACAGCAACCAGTTCTTTATGATCACAACCAGTTCTTTATGATCGAGAGAAAAGTGGAATACAATCCTAATTTCTAGACCTATCAAAAATGTCCCTCAGTTAATATTCACTCAGAAAAGCTCTCACGACAGTTCTAATTCCAGATCATGAAAACCTTCAACTGCTATTGAACAATCATGGGAGTTTTTCATATTTTGCGTTAGATTCCCACAGTTCAAACTAATCGAACCGCTTTAGAAAATATGAAAACATGATTAACCCGTTTGATTTTCACTCTATTTTTTTTTTGTTTTTTGTTTTTTTTTGTTTTTGTTACAAAATACATTTTCTATATTTTTTGGGCAAATGGAACCAACCAGCTAGTGTATATATATTATATATATTTTATAGACTTTATAACTGTATATGTAAAATCGAAAAAAAAATCGCTTGTTTCTCACTAGTTGCAATGGGGGGTAGAAGGAGACTGCAACCTTCGCTTAGGTATACGGAGTAGATCTGCCAAATTGACCACAGAAATAGGATTTGCAAATTCGTTGATCTCCGCACATGGGGGAGTGAGCGACAGATTGATAATTCATTTAGTCGGAGACCTCGCGCTTCTGCTGCTCCGCCGAGGACTCTGCACCGCTGGCCGACTCCTCCTCCTCCGAGTAGTCCTCATCGTGTGTGTGAGTCACCACAGTGGGCGTCGATGGGCGCGTGTGCACAATGGAGCTCTGCAAATGGACAAGATGATTAGCCAAGGGCTCACTCAAAGCAGTCTCGATTCTCAAGAGCTTACCGCGCGATGCAAGTCCTTGCCGCTGTTGCCCTCCTTCGCCGGCGCATTGCTGCCAGCGATGACCTCGTCATTGCGCAGCGCCGAGTTGAGCTTGGATGCGACGACGCTGCTGCTGGCACCGACCAGTGCGGCCACCGAGGAGGCGGGCGGTAGCGGTGGTGGCGGCTGGTGGGCCTGATCGTGGGCCACCGTCGACTCGTGGGGCAGCAGCATGGCCGGGGCGCGGAACATGTAGGAGAATGGATAGTAGATGAGATTGAGCAGCGTTGCGGCATAGACGTCGGCGTATCGGACCACCTGGCTGGAGAAGAAGGTCTGGCGTGAGCCAGAGCGGAATAGCGAGCCCATCATGCCGTAGGACATGTCCATTTTGTGTGTGACATCCCGGATGCAGGTGCGCAGCTGCGATATGTCCGGCTTCACCTTGGCACTCGAGTCCAGGTCGCGATACAGCTCGCCCAGCTTGATGTCCAGATTCTGTAGCTCCGCAAACAGCTGGCACTCCTCCGTCCACACGTTCAGCTCCCGCACCAGCTCCGGCACAATGAGGAACGTGCGCCAGCCGCGTATCTTCTTCGACTTGAGTATGTCGCCAAAGATGTGATCGCCCACATACAGCACGTCCTTGCCCTTGGCATTGATGAACTTGGTGAAGAGCTCGCACGACCCGCCCGAGTACACCTGCCCCGGCTGCAGCGGCCCAATATGCGTGCCAATCTTCAGGTCGCCCGTCTCCGTATCCACCTGCCGCAGCACCGTGCCCTCGTCGAAGAACAACGGCTTGCGCGCATCCACCACAATTACATCGAAATAGCTCTTCCAGTCCCGATGCGGCTCATCGGCATTGGCGCCGTGCGGAAAGTCGAACAAATAGGTCATGATCTCATTGGTGTACGTGTAGTCGCTGTTGGTCAGCATGAACAGCTTCGCGCCCGACTCCCGAATGCGGCACAGAACCGTCGGCAGACGCTTGTCCTTCTTCACATAGTAGGCCATGTTCTGCGGAAAGGCGAGATGTGAAAATCAATTGGCAGATAGTGGAAGGAAACAGCTTAAAGGTTTACAGATAGACGACTGAATCAATGTAGAGAAACATTCATTGCATCGAAATTCGTAAACAATTCAATAGACTCTAATGAGGAGTAGCGGTTAGGAAACCCATTGAGAGAGAGATCGCTCTAGACTAATTCTATATAAAAATTTAATTCTGAAACATATTGGATTGCTTCTGCCAAGGATCAACATAGAGTATGGCCAACTGTTAGTATCGATGGAAAAACCTACAATCTCATTTCAGTTTGATTACTAACTTCAATTAAGAGAACTAGAGTACAGAGATCTTCGTGTCTGATAATGGTCAATTTTAGTAGAGTTGATAAACGAATGCTGGAACTCACCTGTGTGGTACGACGCTTCAGATCGCCATCGGAATGCACCCAGTCGACGGCGCGTCGCACGTCCTGGAAAATCGACTTATACGTAAATAGAAAATCACCAGCTTTGATTCCGCGTTCAACGCTGTTGGGTATACGAATAGACATAGAGAGAGATAGTGAGCGAGTAAGACAGTGACAGACAAAGAGAGAAAGAGAGAGGAAGAGAGGGAACGAGACAGTGTGTGTTAGTGTGGAGGGGGAGAGAGAGATAAAGGCGCATCCAGGGAGATCGCAGCAGTTGGGAAACGTGCGTCGAACATAACATTTATGCAAAACTCACCGAACAAAATCTTTGCTGTTGGTAAAGAAATCGACCAGACAGGCCAGCAAATAGGTTTCGGGCAAATTGAATAGAGTGTTCAACACGTAGACCCTAGACTCGTCCAGCTTGAGGAACTTGTTGGGATACAGCTCGTACACCTGATGGCTGCCAAAGGGGAATACATTGTTAGTTAAATGTACTAAAGTTCTTACTATTCAACAGTGAAACCTACTGCTTGATGAACTCAAAGCCATGCACACAGACCAGAATGTTGCCATAGGCATCGACCTTCAGCAGATTGCCGTAAAGCGTATCGAACCACAGGCCACGCACTGGAAATGTTGGATCGTACTCGAACTGCAATATCTCCTTCGGATAGCCCATCGAGACGAGTCGCTCCTTGACCAAATTGAAGCCCAGCTGCTCATATTGCGGCGATTTGTACTCTAAATAAAGAAGATTCATAGATATATAATAAGCGATCTTATTTATTTCTACTCGATTCGGTGTACTCACCTGCCAAGGTGTAATCCATGTCGAAGCCATAGAACTTAATGTTCTCCAAATGCAGCGATCGGTTCACAAAGACTCTGAAAGAGTGAAGATTTCGAAAGATCTTAGGATTGGTTGTTAACATTTTAAAATGTATTAAATATTTATTTTTAGCTAAAACTTGGAGCTTAATGCGACAGAGACTCTTAGTCAATGGAATAATTATAAAATTATCAAGTAACTAAAATTGTGCTTTAGTATTCAACTTTTGATTTTTTGCATAGCAAAATAAATATTGCCTAACTTCAGGCGCCAGGCGTAAAATTAGATCTGGGAGCAAAATGAGACAAAGATTTATATTTTACTGCTATTCAATCGTTTGCCTTTAAAGATTCCTTTTAAAAAATATATATGTATATTTTTAAATACTTTAAATAATAATCCCATTTATAAATAACAACTAATTCAATGTGTACATCATCTCTGATCATTTATTCCACTTGATGTAAAAAAACAAGTCAAAAAACTAGTCGAGACTGCCCGACTACGAAATCTCCTTAACCCTTCGAAGAATTGATATTTCACTATGGAAATTTAATTGCTTAATAACTTGTCTTTTTGATGAACTATGTTCATGAAACTTTCAGATCGTTAATATACCATTAATGTGCGTGTATATGTCAAAGCACAAGTTTGAAATACGCCTTTTACAAAGGTGGGGGTGAGAGGTGGATATGGGTGGGGGATAAATTACAACAAAAGAGCGGAACTATATAAATGCATATAAGTCTACATTTCAAATTTAGAAGCTCTAACATTAAAGATGTAGGAGACATAAATTTATTACTGGTTTTCGATAATGTTTTTAATCTACAACAAAAAACCAGGGCAAGTTATCGATATTTAAAGCAAAACTCGACATGCGCGTGCTATACATGGACCTAGGAAAACAAATTTCAAGTCTCTAGCTTTTATATCTTCTGAGATCGACGTGTTCATACATACGGACGGACAGACAGACAGACGGGCAGAGCCCAATCGACTCAGCTCGTTGCCCTGATCAAGAATATATATACTTTGTGGGGTCTGCCACGCCTCCTTCTGCCTGTTACATACTTTTAACAAAACCATTATACCCTGATTTCCCATTTCCAATGGGTTCAGGGTATAAAAAGAAATTCAAATTCACACAAAATATGAGTTGAAGTTTGATGTTAAGAACTCTACTAATCTTAGCTAGATTTCAGCATTACGTAGCATTGTTTATGTATGTATATGTACGTATTAAGACTACTGAAATCAATTTGTGATGTGATATTATATATTATATATACTCCAACATTTATAGACCAACACCTAATAGAATTGCATAATAAAGGAAACTTTGCAATATTGTTTCTGCTTCAGCTCGAGCACTTAGATGTTCAATCAGTTAATTGTGTTGTTCACAAATATTTGTGATCGTCGCTGACGTCACAAATGGTGTGATGCAAGTTGGCTTATCGCTGACTTTGCAGTTGCATCGACACGGCTCCCCCCTTTTGGCTGACTCCAAACGAACTGTTCGCCGGGGTTATCAAGCCGCTTCACGGCAATTGCACTGCGCAAAAGGCAAAATGCAATTGAGCAATTGTGAACTCAGGCAAATTCAATACAACATATAACGACCACACATTTGGCTTAAACGCCATTCAAAGCAAAACAACGTCCAAATGCAATTGTTCTTAACAACGGAACTTGGATGTGGTTCACGTTGGCCGCAGGCCTCTCTGCGGTCAGCAATTAGTGTAAAAAACTTGTTGTGGGCGTTAACACGCCCCTTTCGCCTGCTCACCAACAGTTCTCTCTCTCTCTCTCTCTCTCTGCGTGTCCCTCTATCCCACGCCCGCTCTGTCTGTCTATCCTGGCTGTGTGTGTTTCTGTGATAACCACGCCCATTAGCGTTACGCCCCCAATTGCGGCAAAACTCATTAGCAACAGCAGCATTGGTAGCGCTTCGCTTGCCATTCAATTTTTTTTTGGAAAAGGCAAGCGAAAGCGTCGATTTTTTTTGGCAAGTAGCAAAATCTTTTAAATTGCCAACAACAAATTTGATTAAAGCACCAAAAGTGTTCTTAGGTCCCTTTTTTCTTCTTTACTGCCTCTACTAAATCTTCAACTTGAATAGAAAATGGGTATATGGCATTCATAATGTTGGTTTAAATAAAAAAAAAAAAAACTTTATATACTTTCATTAAACAAATTAAATGCTCGCAAAGTATAAAATGGCAATATATTAGAAAGAGACGGATAGCTTATACTAAGAATGTATTATAGTCAGAGAGAGAGAGAGAGAGAGAGAGAAAGAGAGAGTGAAAGAGTTTGGGAGAGAGAGACATCTATAGCTGGTGCTGAACATGGATAATGCTGCGTGAGAGTGAGAGGACAACATATGTACTTGGCATAGGCTCACTCATATTTCGATAAACGAAAAGAATGCGACCAGAAATCGAGAGCTTGCAAAGAAAGAGACAGAGAAATGACAGGACTTTGGGACATGTAAGAGACGAAACGACATCGGGAGTACGTGGAAATATAGCACAGCTCCAATGGGACGTATATGAATAATATCGTATAAAATCCCAACTGCTTTCAGCTAAGTCAAATGATATCAGATAGCTTTAATGTGGGTTGAGCCCATTGAGCATATTGAGACTTTTGCTTAGTCAAGAACATTTTGTGACACATTTTTCTTGTTGTTGTTTGTCAGATATATTGTCAACAACGTGTATGTGTGTGTGTGTGCGTTTATTTATTTTGTTGTCGCTTTTGCAATTTGCTTCACTTGAAAATTTGCCAAATAAGCGAAAAGTTGCATCCTTGCCGCAGAATCCAGCTGCTCGTTGTTGTTGGTGTTGTTGTTGCTTGTTGTTTAACCCAAATTCGAACAAAGTGCATAAATCTGACACAGAGGCAGTAAAAGAGAGAGACAGGCACCCAGAGAGAGAGAGAGGGAGAGAGGGAGAGTCAACAAATACCAGAGATGAAAAGCATCTTAAACTATGGCCAACAAACTGTAATTATTTCAAACAGCCAGCAAACGTTGCCAATTCGGGCAAAGGGAAACAAGTTAGGCGTTCGCTAAAAATCAATTAAGTGTTAACCCAGAAAAGCAATTATTATCGATGGCATCGATTCAAATGGTAATCTGCAGTTCGCCTCCTGCTGCCTGCTGCCGTCTCCTGCCGTCTGCAGTCTCTCTATAAATAGCCAAATCACATAAGAGATCGCAAATGATTTCTCACTAATCTGACGAGCTCATTTTGCGGCTGTTGCTTATTTATTTGTTATTTGTTTGTGTCGTTCGTTTTGAGCGGCAATTAATAAAAACAAACACAAAACGAGCGGAAAAACAAAATTAAATTCTAAAAATAATCACAAAATGCAGTGCCAGCAGTCGTGGCGCTTATTTTAGCTGCGCTGCGCACTTTGACGATAATCAAAGCTAATTAAATATGAAGAATCACATTAATGGCAGCAAAAATTAACTTCAAAAAACTTTAGTATAAAGCAACAGCAATCGAGAAAAACTTAATTGATTTTAAATTCATTTCTGAAGCTGAAAAAATCTCTGAGGATATAAATAAGAATTTTCAATTATAGCTAATTTTCTTCTCATATATTTACTAAAAACTCTCTAAATTAGTTTCATGAAAATACATATAAATAATAAAGTAGTATATAGGGTAGGGTATACTTATATATAAACAAATATTTTCGTGAGCACATTGTTTCTCGGAATAAATAACATATAAATTACAAAACGAATTGCCTATTAAGCTCATTAAGTGTGTTTACGATTATCATTAGCGCAAGAATAATTACCTACAATATTTCTCTCTTAATGTAGAATTTCAAGTAATTTTCACTCTCTCTTATAGTATGGATCTTTGATCAACACATATTGTTTATTGGTAAACTGTTACAAGATAAAAACTTATCTCTCGTTTCTCTCTTCACGTTAAACTGAACGCTCTCTTTGATAGTTAGATCTTTAATAAATATATATTGATAATTAAATAACTGTTACAAAATAAGAAAAACTTATCTCATTTGCTTCTCTCTCAAAACAGCTAACTCTCTCTCTCTCTCTCTCTTGTTACATCTTTAATAAATTTATATTGATAATTAAATAACAAGATAAGAAAAACTTATCTCATTTGCTTCTTTCTTCGAGTTGACTATTAAAACAGTTTATACTCTTTGGCCCTTAATAAATATGTACTGATAATTGGATAACTGTTACAAGATAAGAATACTTATTGCATTTGCTTCTCTCTTCAAGTGAAATTTTTTCAAAATTATAGAAGTCTAGAACATAAATCCGTTGCTTCTCTCTTTAAGTAAAATTTGCGAAAAATTTACTATCTATCTTACAATGAAATCTTTCATGAATACATATTTATGATTAGAAAAGATTCAAAATTATGAGAGTTACATATATTATTGCACATAGAAAAAGTTTATCAGATCTTCGGCATTAGGTGCAAGTGATCCTCATCGATCAGCATTGACATTGTTGCTTTGATTTTGAAATGAAAAGTAATATAACAACAATGTATAAGGAATAGACAACAATGATGATGGCAACAAGCTAGCACGACACGAAAGTGCGCAATCAATTGCAAATCATATATACTATATACTGTATGGCTATATGCACACCGTCGATCGCTGATAAAGCTAATCGCACTCACAAATGCACAAAAGAGTGCGGAACTGACTGAGTGCCAAAAAGATTACAAATAACTCAACACTGGCAAAGGTCTGGCTGGGTATCTCGCCATCGCTGGGGTCTATGTTTGCTCTTTAAACCAAAAGATTTGCCACTGTCATTGCCATTGTTATTGCTGTTGCTCTTGTTGTTGTTGCTGTTGTAGATTGGCATTTTAATTGGGCTGTTGACATTTGCATGCAGCATGCGCCTTTGCTATTGCTATTGCTATTGCCATTGTCAATGCCATTGCCATTATCATTGCCATTGCCATTGTCATCTCTCTTGTCGTCGCCTTCGATTGATCAACAAAATGTTCATAAAACAAAAGGAAAATTCTGCTCGAAAATTGTCTCAAGAGCAAAAGCAACTGTTGGAAATGATTTGCATTTGTAAATGGGAAAATAGCAGAGAGAGAGAGGGAGAGAGAAGGAGAGAGTGTGTAGCAATGTTATTGCAACTCTCAATATTTCAATTCCTTCAGCTTGCTGCACAAAATTGTAAAAGTTTCGTGTTGATTTTCTTCTGCTTGAGCTTTTCTCTTTTGTTTCGCGCTTTACACTTACGAATTTAGTGGAAGGTGCAAAGCTGTTGTTGTTCTTGACTGCTGGTGGTTGTTGCTCCTCGTGTTGTTGTTGTTGTTGCTGTTAATATTTGGCAGTTGCAACAACAACAAGGAGTCTGCGTGCAAATCGGTTTGTGGCACAGCTGCAACAGCTGCCACAGAATGTGGCTGCTGCTGTGCGGCAATTGTTGCTGCAACTCCTTTGCAATTGGCATTACAAGAGTTTAGACTTGAGCTCTTCTCGTCGTTGCCGTTGCCGTTGTTGTTGTTGTTGTTGTGTTGCATTGTTGGGCTTGTATTGCGCTTTAATAATATATATATACATAAACAGCTGTGGTCACAAAAATAGTAACACCTCTAAGCAAATGCTGGAGTAGAAAATTCAAGAATAAACACAATATTTGGAAAACAATTTGAGCCAAGCATTGAGCTTTACAAAACTTGGGAGAGATTCTCAAAATGTAGTCATTGAAATAGTAGTGGCTATTAAAAAGGGAATACTCTTTAGTATATTATTTAAGAACTATTCAATACTTTGGCTCTTATTTTTGTGACCACTGCTGTAAATATATATATATATATATATATATATATATATATATATATATATATATATATATATATATATATATATATATATATACTGTATATTCCTCTTTTGTCCTTCATTTCAACTAAATTTGAAAGGCGCTTAAAAGTTGAAGCTTTCATAAAACTATTTAGTTAAAGTTTGAAGTCCTAAGCTCTGCTTCAATTGAGACATTGATTCACGGGCAGACAGCAGCAATGCTGGTGGCTAGACAACATGCTAAACGGCATTCACGGAGCGAGCGAGAGAGTGACAGCAGGGCGAAGGATGTGCAGTGATTGTTATGGCCATCGTCCGTGCGAACGAACTGCAAACGGACTGGCGACAATTTTATTACGCCACATCCGCCTCCTGCTGCTGCTCGTGCTGCTGCTGCCGTCGCTGTCGCTGTTGGCGTTGCAGCTGATTCAGTTCCGGATCCAGCACGATAATGACAATCGATTCCACAGTTGCCAATTACATGCGCCATGTGCGGACACTGAGCAGGATAACAGTTTATGATGCATAACAGGCGACGGCTCTTCAATTTGCCAATTGCGTAATTGCCGGACACATTTGATAAAGTTTCTGAGTGCATGCCAGCGAGAGAGAGAGAGAGAGAGAGAGGAGGAGAATGTGTGTGTGTGTGTGTGTGTGTGTGTGATTTAATGATTGATAAACTAACAACCTGTCAGCAAAAATCAATCAGCTTCACATCGAGAGACAGCAAGATAAACCGAGAGAAGCTTAACTCCGAGTAGCTTAAAGCTGCTTGTTCAAGCAAAGCACTGTAAAAGCTCTTGACTAATCCCCAAGTGAAGTGACAGAAACTTGACTTAATCTCAGCTCTAAAGTAAAGCAAATTAAAGCAGATTTTATGAGCTGTGTTGGGTCTGTCGAGTTTGCTGCTCGACGTGGTTACGTAAAGGGCCAATGTCAGCCTCATATATGGCCCTTTGCTGCTCACAATTGAATTATATTACAGAATTACATTCTTCTGTCTCGCTTTGTTGCGTTGCCATCAAATGCAGCTGACAATTCGGTTGGTCAAAGCTGCCCTGCAGTTGTCGCTGTTGTTGCTCTTGTTGTGGGAGCCACGTGGAAGCCGCACGGCAATCGAGCTGTCATTGTCTTACGGACGAGTGCGCCTGTCACCTGCATATGCACGGCTCAGGCCACAAGCTGCCAAGCTGGGCATGGACAAGCGCAAAGCAACGTCAACTGACCATTCAAATGGAACGCTCGATGGCCAGAGAAGTAGTCAGAGAAGCGAATTAAGTTCATTTATCCTGCAGCTAAACACTTTAACTACCTGTTAACTGACAATGCAGCAGATCTTCGAGGCGCATAACATATGTATGTATATTCGTACTGCATTAATTAGCTGTCTTCTGCAGCTATCCTGCAAATGGTTTTCCCAACATTTTGTCCATCCCAATGCTTAATCTAGTTGCCATTGAATCGCTCTGCATATTGCTGTTGTGTGGGTGCGCTCAAGGTGAGCCAGCTCCACTTTCAGTTAGCCGCAAAAATCTGGCAGGAACCAAGCGAAATGGCATTGAGAGCCCCAGGCTGGGATAAATTGAATTCTTTGCCAAGGTCAAACTAGATATACCGCATGGGAGCCGACAGTTGTGATGTTCCGGTCTTTTTGCTCAATGTGCTTCCAATTAAAATCCAAATTACAAACAAACACCAACGTTTCGAAACGTTTCGAATAACTAGCATGGCAACACGAGGCAAAGCCCAGTGCGCAAAAAGCAGCAGGAGCAGGAGCGGTAGCAGGAGTAGCAGCAGCAGCAGCAGGAGCAGCAGAGACCTTGAGCTTGAGACCTCTTGCTGGCCGCAACATGCGCAACCGATCTGGCACAATTGGGCGATAATTGACTTAATAAGCATAACCACAAAACCGAATAGCCTAACAAACATCACACAGACGCACACATAGGCAATAGCTCACACACACGCACACGCACACGCACGCACACATACACACTCAGTCACACGTGTAGCCAAGTGACAATAAGTGTAGCAGGAAGAGCATTTACACTAGTCAACAGAATTGAATAACAACTGAATGTGAGTGTGAATCATTGGCAAATGGAACGAAGCTGAGAAAAGTGCTTGGGAGAGAGGGAAGAGAGAGGGAGAGGTACACAGGGAGATAGAGAGAAAAAGTGAAGAAGAGAGAGAGAGATAGATAGAGAGAGAAAGAGAGTGAGAATGAGAATGAGAGAGAAAGAGAGAGATGGATTCCAAATGGTTATATTCTGAATAGTTACCGCTTGAATACTTCAGATAGACTGAGAAAGAGAAAGAGAGGCATATTGTATCGAAAAGAGAGCGAGTATCTCTCCTCAGAAGACAAAGGGGAGAAGTCGAGAGAGAGACACCGATAGTGAGAGACAGACATCAATAGAGTAAATGAAGACATAATGGGATTTTGAGTAAGTTAAATTATTGAGAGAGGAGAGATATCTTTACATGTAGATATTGAGATATAAACTGAAAATACCTAGTTATAAAAATATAATCATATAAATAGACATAGTGAATAAATATGAATTCACAATAAGAGATGGGGAGACAGTAAAAGAGAGAGAGAGAGAGAGAGAGAGAGAGAGAGAGAGAGAGAGAGAGAGAGAGAGGTAGACTGACAGGGAAATCTCAATAGAACTGAAATTAGTAAGGAGTAGAAACGAATATAGCTGACAGATTGAGTCAATAGTTAGCTATTGTTTCAATAGCCGTTTGAATATATGTACATATATAAGTAAGAAAGAAACAGACATAGAGAACAGAGATAAATGAGTAAGCAAACATAAGAAAAAGAGTAGTAGATAATCGACACCGAAAATATGGTTCAATAAATAGGCCAAGAGTCAGAGAAATATGTTTTAGGTCCAACAACAACTCTGACTATGGCTCGATTATGCATATTATACAAAGATCGTATAATATATTAACTATAACTGCAACGATTTTCGCATATTTCCCTTAGTTATGCCTATGTTTCATGCCCAGGGTTAAGGGAGAAATAGACAAAATTGCTGGACGGATTCAATTATTTGTGTCCACAGAGCATTCAAGTTTCGAGCTCTACCTAGCTAAGGTTGATTTTTGGCTTGTTGAGGAATTAAAAGCGCAATACAACTACAACAACACGCAACAGCAGCACTATGCAATTAGGCACACACACACGCACGCACGCACACATGCACAAACGAACAAGGATACAAAAGTGGCGCGCTGACAAGGAGGCTGAGTCCTTTTGTATGAAACACAATTCGCGTTCGGCTCCGTTGTCCAAGCTGCACTTCGAGCGAAATCAAACTGAGGCCATTAGGGAAAAAAGAATGAAACGACCTGTTCTATGGTCTATCTAGAACTTGTTTTGCCTACCGCCCGTCTCCCGTCTACCGCCTCCCGCCTCACACCTCTCGCTGATGCCCCACTGCCCCTGCCCAGAGATCATAATAGTTAGTCTAGCTGCGTGGGTCGTCGCAGCTCGTCCAGCGTTTGGTGGTGCGTGTGTCCACTAAACTTGATGAATGCAAACAAACATGGACAAAAAAAAAAAAAAAAAAAACACACACACACACACACATACACAACTACAGCAAAGAGAGTCTAAGCGCGACTAAGAGATACTCTGGAGATACTTGGAATAATTTCAATTTTCTACAGGAAGTAAGCTCTTGCTACATTTGCCTCTACTTTTACAAGCCGTAGAAACTTTTGGCACACCCTGTCTTTCGTCTAGTCGTATATACCCCTGCTGAAGCGCTCTTCAAGTTCGCACTTTCAATTTTCAAGCAGCGGCCCATTGCGTGTGGCCTTGGGCCAGAGCACGGCATCGAGGCGTTCAGCGGGTTAATCGGCTGCGAGGGGCCTCCACGTAGTTTGAACGGCTGAGCAGGGGAACTGGGGGGCTGGGGTCACATCTGCGCGGTATATGCCGCTTTAGTCCGGGCCTTTTTTCCGTTCAATTGATTGAAGGCGGCTTAGCATGTGAATGGCGGGGTTAATTAGACAGCAAGGGCCACTGGGCACCCCTCACCAATGCGGCAGAGCAACCCCTGCTGTGGTCTGCTCTCCAAGGGCAGCCCAATGTTCTTGCTATGCTCAATGCTGGTGATGCTGCTGCTGCTGCGGACCAGCCAGACTGGGACAAAGGCTAACAAGTGAGCGGCATAATTGTCATTGATCAAATAAATAAATAAAGGTAAATTAAATTGTTTGTCATTGTTGTCGTTTTCTATTTTCCATTTTTTTTTTTTCGCACTGCTTCAATCTAACTCAATCAAAAGGGGGGCGTGAGAAATGGACTCAAGTGGAGCAGCTATGTCTCATCCAAGAAGCGCACTACGGAAGTGCCCAATTGATAAAGAAATCAAATTGCTGGAAACTGGAATCTAAACTAATTAAGTGCATATACAAATTTCAACAGATTTATGCACTAATTACTTGATCAATGCACAATCCAAGTGTAATTTGGGCAAGATTGTGTAAATTCATTAGATAATAAATATTATAGAGAACTTAATTAGTAAATAACAACAATTGAAATCTATAAGATCCTAATGACTCCAGAGATCAAGGCAATTATTGATTGACATATACATGAGATGAAAATATTATAGCACTTACTGAATATTAACAAAATGATAAAAGGACTTCATTAATTAATTACTCAGCTGAGTCACGATTTGCAGAAAATGAATAATTATGATAGATCGGATAGAACAGCTACCAAGATTATTTTTATCATAAAGAGATTTTTTTTTTATCATATATAGGCAATGTCATTATAGCATATAAAGATTTAAAAGACTAGACTAGATTACTATTATTATTTATTTGGTGTTCCATTCGTGTCTAGAAGGAAACTTCTTCAACTATTAAGAGCGCAAATGAAAACTTCTTTGGCTATAAAGAGCCTAAAAGGTCTGTCCGCCTTTACTACTTGCAGGCGTGGAACATCTAAGAGTTTTCGCATTAGTTCGACATTGCGTGAGTGTGAGGTTTGTGTTTATATTCAGAATACATTTAGTTTTAGCTATTAAGAGAATGAGAGATTTGTCTGTGAGAGGTCAGTCAGTCAGTCAGTTAGCTCCAATCAATCTCCATAACACAACTTCACTCGACAGGCTTTCACAGAAAGTCCTTAACCTAATAGGATTTTTCTAAGAATATTTCAATATAGTATGTAAAGAGTGAAAGGTCCGTACGTGAAACTTTTATCTTTAGCTACAAAGTGAGTGAAAGGTCTCTCTGTCCATAATATATGAATCCTTAAATAAATTTAAGTTCTGAAATTTGCTTGCCTCGATAAAATTGATAAGAAATTCAAGGGAAGAGAAATATGGAGAGAGAGACAATGAGAGAGAGAGAAAGAGAGAGTGTTTGAGCCCGTCTGCCTATCCCTAATACATCCTTAGATTAAAGTTCTCTAACCTGCCGAGAGAGAGAGAGAGAGAGAGAGAGTGAGCAGGAGTTCAGTTGCAGACAATCCTGGAAATATTTAATTAATGTCACGGTCTCGGAGGGCAACACGTACATTCGCGTATCTGCATTCAGCACTTAGTTCTGGCAATCCGGACGCATTCGAATGCAGCTAGCATTGCATAGCTGGCACGTAAACGCGTTGACGACTTTTAATGCCCGCCCGAGAGCCAAGTGTGACAGAGCTGTCAATCTTTCCGGCAATTTGTCATTTCCTGCGCGCTTCACGTTCATTTTTATTTTTTTGCTTCGTTTTCCTTTTGATGATTGGTCAACATGACAAAGTGTCCGGCGGTAGCTAAGCTGTGGCTACGGAGGACTTTTTACCACTGTCAGATCGACTAAATGATGATTGTTAATTTCTAGCTAAGTGTGTGAGAATTCCATTATTCATGCTATCCACTGCTTTTTTCATGGCATTTAATGTGGAAATATTTATGACGAAAAGTTTAGATTTTATTTATCGAAAATTGAAATAAGGTTTGAAGCCATCTAGTTGTTATACTATATAGTAAATCTTCGCCTTACTGTCAATGTACAATAAGATGAATGGAATCTATACAAATAGAGAGCGTTAGGAGCCGCAATAATCTATATCTTCTAAAGCCTTGAAGCTAAACTAAACTGCTAGGGGCGTGGTAAATCATATTAGACTATATCTTTCAAGCTCCCAAAGTGGAAAAGTCCATACTGAATCATACTGAAATACCATAGAACATTCAATTGTTTTTGGACCGTGACTGTAGCATTACTAGTTATAAATGTATCTTATTTGATTACATATATATAGAAATTTAACTGTTGGATTTCACTAATTTCAACAGCCATTTCTTCAGGTTATTGAATAAAAACTATGAAATTTATTGTTATTTAAAATTTATAGAGATTCTCAATAAGCCGTAGATCCTGTCGCTGTCCTTGGCCCGAGGCATAAATTAAATTCCGTATGCGCAGCGGTAATAATAATTACAATATTCAGAAACCCAAACTATGCCAATTACAATGTTAAAGCCATTAATTTGCTGGCAAACAAAAATGGATGTAAAAGCAAAAAATATTATTTTTAATAAATATAATAAGAGACTAATAAAAGAAAAGAAAAAACACACATTTTCCGGTCGAATATCAATGAAATGCAAATTACATTAAACTTTTGCTGCTGTTGCTGCTGCTGCAACGGGTGCTGCGGGTGCTGTGGGTGCTGCAGCTGCAGTTGTTGGCGCTGCTGTGGCGCGACTCTTCCGTTTCCGGCAGCGCAAAAAGTTGCAAACGTGCAACTACGTGAGCCCAAACCAGGCAACGAATTTGTAGCTGCGGCTAAGACTGGCTAAGGGGATCGAGAGGAGCTGGACCACCGCCTGGGCGATGGGGGGGTGGTGGCTGGGGGCCTGGGCTGCACAAAGCCTTTTGATTTAAGACAATTCAGGCGAGCCATTGTTTGCAATTGAGCTGCATGCAAAACAGGTGCACGGTCACGTCTGGCAGCTCAGCTTGACGATAAAATGGCGCCCCAGCCGGGATGCACGTGCAAGCCAAAAGGTAAGGGGGCGGCAGCAGTGCGCGAGAGAGGGAGAGAAAGAGAGAGACAGAGAAAGAGTATTTCGACAAAGTTATTCGCTAGAGTATGAAATGCAAATCGACAGGCAAAACATAAACGAAAATTACATAAATGTCAATTTAGCTGATTTACGACGCGGGCCATTCCACTGGCAAGGGTTAACAGGCTGTGTGAGAGAGAGAGAAAGAGAAAGAGAGAGAGAGGCGTGGCCCCCAGCCTAATCAGCATTGATTAGCAGCAGCACAGATTATTGTGACCACATGTGCGCAGAAATTAATATTAATTGGCAAAAATTCTGAGCTTGCAAAATAAGCTAGAAAATTATCGAAATTGCGCATACGCCCGGTGCTGCCGGCAGAACTAAAGCGACGACATCAATTAGGCACGCTGCCAGCCAGTGCTAATAATTAACAGAGAGAAAGGGAAAGGAAGAGCCAAGAGCGAGAGCGAGAGAGAGTGAGAGAGAGAGGCACACGCATGGCCAAGGGCACGTCAACAACTTAACCCACTTCCACTCAGACCCCAGCCCCAGTCCCAGCCCCAGTTGATAAATTGTGGCGCACATCATGCGCCCCTAAGATATGCAACAACTTTGCACCTGGGTGGGTGGGGGAAAGTGAGAGTGGAAATGCAAATTGCAGCTGCGAATGCGGATGTCAACTGTGAACTTGGGAAATCTGCAACTTCAAGAGATCCGAAGCGAAACGAAATTAGTTTATGTTTGCGGATATTTCGGTAGTTCCCATTGATGGCATGATTTATTGACAGATTGATTAGATAACGCAATCCGCTGTTAATCGTGCAAAGTTTGACATGAAGCGGCTTGATAACCCGCGTTAAGATAAGCGCATATGTCATATTTTGTAAATTAAGTACGCTGCACGAATTACGTACTTGATTAGAGCCAAGCCAAAGCGTGAAGCGTTTACCAACACTGGCATGAGACAAGACTGAGACCGTGCAAGACGTGAACTTATTGAGTGCATGAGGAGAAGGGGAATATCATTGTACGTTTAACAACACTGATCGACTAATACCATGTAAACTAGGCAATAACTTCACATGTGTTTATAAATATTACTTAAAGTTTAACAGCACTGGTCCTAAGTGCAGAGAACTGAGAGAGCTGCTGATTTTGCAGCACATAAAAACAAGGTTTATGCAAGTTTTATCAGCTAAAACGTAAATAAGCCCAATGCTCATAAATCATTTTGTGCTTAGTTTAAGCTAAACATGGCAACTGTTTTCTTTTTTTTTTTTTTCTCTATAATTGTATTCTTTTCTTTAGTTTTTTTTTTTTTTTTTTTTTCATAAGATTTCATTAAAAAGTGTAGATCAGAAACAAATTTGAGTTCTTAGCATTTGCTTGGCTGTCAAAATCGAAAACAAAAATATGTTCAAGATAAATTTCACAAATTCAAAACAGTCGCAGACATCGCCACAGACCTGGGGGGCTATACGAGTATATATATAGCTTTTATTTATATCCTAAAAAGATCTCGGTAAGATCAACAAATCAATTATAAATGATGAATAAACCGTGAACAGGAAGCACAATTGCATATGCTCAATAAGCCCATTAAGACAGATATAGCTCTGTACCTAGGTGCATAGAGTGATAAATGTCGAGCAATTTGTAGATGTCACTGCAGCTGTTGCTATCTCTGTCGCACACATAATGAGCAACAAAGATGTGCCGATTATTATTGGGATAAAGACAAAAAGCTTATTGCATATTGCAAAATTGATGCTATCTTGATGAAATTCGACGAAAACTTGACGAAACTGAACGATGACTGTTGACTCAGGTGTTGACTCAGCTTTAGCTTGAACTGTTCTTATTGCTGTTGTTGTTGTCATTGTTGCTGTTGCCGCTGTTGTGGTTGTTGTTGTTGTTGTTCTCACCTGTGTCCCTGCTCACGCTTATGGCCATGATAATAGATGTCCGCATTCAAGTGCAGGCCATTTAGCACAGATTGATCCATGTCCGTTTCACCAATCGTTTGTGTTCGTTCGCGTGATTCGGAATTGCTGTTGTTGTTGTTGCTAGTGGAATGTGATTGTTGCATTTGCAGCTGTTGTTGTTTTTGTTGTTGTGATTGATGTTTTAGCGGCATTTTCGTAAAATCTCTACTGCGCCGGCTGTTGCTACTGTGACTGGTTAGCCAAAGGTGCCAAAGAGCAATGCCAGTATAACTGCGACGACGCGTCGCTGCCGATAAGCGATGTGACGATTGCAGAGCACTCAAATAGCACAGCGCGCCGAAACACTTCTCCAAAGCGAGAGCGCGAGAGAGCGGATGAGCGGGAGATGCCGTATGAGAGAGCGACAAGGAGGATGAAGAATGACAGAGTGAGCGAAACAGTGAGAGTGGGAGAGAGAGAGAGAGAGGTGGAGTGAGTGCGTGCGAAATATGAAATATGTAGCGCCTTATCAGATGGCTGGTGGAAACGTCACGAAACTATGCGCAGACGGCGCAGCAGCAGCAGCAGCAGCAACAGCAACTGCGCGTGTAAGTGGAATGATATTGTACGTGGGATGTGCTTATTATTATTATTATTGTTGTTATTGCTTGGCGTTCCGCTTTTGTTTTGTTTTTGTTTTGTTTTTCTTATTATTTTCCGTATATTTTTGTTTTCTATTGATGTTAACAATTAATGCTTATCAGATAAACAACTGGAACACACACAGTGCGGTACACGAAAAAAAAAGTTAAATTAAAACAAAATGCATAAAAAATTGGGCTTGTTTGAATATTTGTTTTGCCTTTTGCGAGAGAAGTTTATGACGAGAGCAACAATTTCGGTCAACGTTCGAATTTCAACTGACGACGGCGTCGACGGCGACGCTGAGCGAATGCAACGTAGTAGAAATGGGAAGGAAGCAGCACTAGTAGCTGTAGTAGTAGTAGCAGCAGCAGCAGCAACAGCAGCGCCAGCACTAACAACAACTAGAAGAAGGAGAAGAAGAAGAAGGCAAATAAGCAAAAGAGAACGAAGGCAGCTGAGCGACGCGCGCATGCTCTCTCTCACAACGGCATCGAAAGCTCTCCACACATTTGCGTGTCAAAGAGTAAGCGCACATAGCACAGCTGTGTACTTGTATTTGCTGCTGTCGCTCTTGCTGTTGTTGCTGTTGTTGTCGTTCCTCGCCTTTTTGTTGTTGTTCCCCTTAACGATTTGAGTCGTTGTTGTTTTCATGCCTTTTATGCAATAAACATAAAGTTTTTTGTCTTTTATTTCGAATGGCGCGCTTCTTGCCGTCCGCATTTCAGCTATATCATCGCTCAGCGTCATGGTTGCGAATAGATAATCGTGTATTAACATACGCTCTTTTATGTCTCTTGCCTTAAGTAACATCTGTATTTATGAATAATTTTTGATTATTCGAATTTGTGCTAATGAATATGCCTGCTTATGCATTTCATCAAGTAGAGTATTAGCACTTCTCTGTATGTGAGTGCGTATTTGTTGTTTTTGTTGCTTTCAATTGCTTTTTATCTTCACGCCATGAAGCGAATAGAGAGACGAATACGCTCGAAAATAGCTGGGACCCAGGGAAATTTTAAAGTGCCTGTCGGAAGACTCATTTGAAAGCAAATGAGAAATTATAAATAGCGCGCACAATAGACAACGTACACGCACACGCACACATAGACACACACACACACACAAAACTCAATTCGAGCTTGGTTTTAGTGTTTGGGCGTGGGGATTAGTGCGTGGGTTTGTGACTTGGCTAAACGAGCTATGGAATTTTTTTCTTATTTTCCAAAGTGAAACGTGTATATGCATACATATGTATGTGCATGTATGTCTTTACTTACATATATATTTGTACACGTAGTTGTTATCTATGGAGCGCACAAACTAAGAATTCGTTTGTTAATATTATAACAAATGCGTGTTTACATATTAGTCAGGTTGCTGGATATGCAAATATATTATTTGATTTGCTTTGACACCATTGGCTGACAAATTGGCTTTGATATGCTGTATTGGGGTCATATATTCAGATGACTGGCCAAAAGTAAATGCACAACAAATACGCATTCAATTTATACAAAATACATGTACAGTGGAGATTCCTATTGGCGAATACCTCATAAATTGTTTGATTTCCCTGGCACTTATTAGTTATTGCATTGGCCAACAATAACAATTCTGGATTTCCCACCTTAGAAAAGGAAAAGTTAATAAAATCTTTTCGATTCGATTTTCTTGAGAGTTTAAAAATCAAAACATTATTCACAGCTATCGAGCGGCCACTGTACTAGGCTAATGTGCCTATGCAAAGCACATCAAAAATGCCTAACAATCACCGTGAGTGCGAAAACTGTTGCCACGCACTGTCCAATTATAGTAATGATTTGCTGAGCGTGTTTTTTGCTGTGTTGGATTCATAAATATTTCAGGTGTCCCCATAGTTTGTCAGGCCACGCACTTACACACACACACACACACACACATACGAAAACCCACTCAGAGACAGGTATTTGTATTTAAGCTTAATATGAATATCAATATTTAAATACGTTATTATTTATGAGGCACGCGCTTTGCATCTCGATTTTATTAACAATTTACACACATTTTATGAACAAGATATCTCAATGGAATATATCCATATATAAATATATATATGCATGTATATATATTTTGATAGTATTTACGATTGCCATAAAATTTGACACAGAAATTTTTGAGTCTATATATATCTATTATCATATTTGAATATAATTTGTATACCCTGTATACTCTGAAAGTGTATGATAGGGGGGGTTTCGCCAAGTGTTTGTAGGTTGTACCTATCTTGTACGTAAGTCTATCAATCTGAGAGACCCTTTTGATTTAGATTTGATATAGATGAAATAATCGATTTCTAGTACTATCGATAGACATCAATATTGACTATCAATCAATATAGCATACCAAGACATACATAACTAAACCTGGGTTGTAGGGTCTCAAATACATATCAACCTAGATAAAGTTGGATTTAAGATAATTTTTCTTTATAAATAGAGCTAAGAAACTATCAGATTTACCACACGAGCTGTGTACAGGGTATCTCTTAGTCGACTTACGCACTCTTAGACCCTATATCAAAATGTTTTAAATCTTTTAAGCTTACTCGTATATAATAACAAGTAAAGTTACTTATCTATTCGCCTGTCCCTCTCCCTCCCTCTCTCTCTCTCTCTCTCTCACTCACTCTCCTCCCCTGAGCAAGAACTGGCCTGATAAACCTGGCCAAATTTAGAATCTGTTGTTAATTATTTTGGTCGACTTCAGTCCGATTTGGTGTTTATATTTGAATTTCATAAGTGGACGAATATATCAAGTGGATCCAATTGATTTGCTCAACTCAGGCGCATAACTGTTTATTTATACTTGGTTAAGATTGCTTTTCAATTTTGAAGATTGGGTCGATTAGGAAAATGAGAAAGAAAACAAGCAGCAGCAATCCACAAGAATCCAAATCGAAATACAAATCCATTGAACGAAAACAAAAATAGGCAAATATTGGCACAGCAACTGCAAATATGTGTCGAGTACACACACACACGCACACAAACACATTTACGGCTCGAAACATCGGAATTGTGCCTGTGGCATGGAAGAGGCTAAAAGTAGGGTATTCCAATTGGGTACCACGACAGACGGGACTAAAACAGTTTGCTCTGTGTCAATGTCAGCTGCATTACGCAGATGTTGACTTGAATATATGTACATATATCTACATATAAATATATATAGACAGATAGACATAGATATACCTACATATGTGTGTGTCTTGGATGCCTGGCTGTCTAATTGGAAAATGCAGTTGACACTCACTTCAGAATGCCCACTTAAAAGTTTATGAAAAAAAGTCGAAAAAACTGGTTGTCAAATATGAGAAGCAATCAAATCGTGGCGAATATATGAAGACTCTATTATATATACCCTAATATATGTCCATAGAGATATGGCATACTATCATACTTGATAATTTTTAAAGGTAATATAGGGTTACATAATTCCTATATTATATAGGGAACAGTAAACAGCCTATACTCTCAACGTATTCCATAGACCCTATACTATTCTATATGGGGCATATATGTCTCTAACATTCTTCGATTGATTGTTTGTATGTGAACAATTCAGTATATGTATTTTCTTCAGTTGCTTTTTAATACGACATACTGCACAGAAAAATCCATATAGTCGATAGGGAAGTGCATGAAAAAGTGTACGTGCACGTCATGCTCATTTATTGCTGTTGTTGTTGTTGTCGTTGTCGTTGTTGTCTCTTCTCTCTGCCGTTTGCTGTCAGTTGTAGTTGCTGCGCCTCTCAGATAAGGCGATAAGGTGCATTCGGCATTGGCCCTAAGCAGAATCAACTTCTACTATATGTAGAAAAGCAACGAATGTGGGCAGCGATTACTGAGCGAGAAAATTGCTTCAATACACTGAGAGAAATTGAAAGACGAAAAGGTAGCTTACAATAAAACACACATCAAATTAATAAATAATCGAATTTGCCTATTATAAAAGTTCTTTGAAACTAATCCAAAGATATTCAAACTGATTCCGAATATATATAAATATTTCTTTGGATATAATATAGATTATAGAAGAATTATGTCACATCATAAAAATAAGTAACTATATTATCTATCTCACTAACTATATTATCTATCACCGCACTTCGATAGATACTAGAATAAACTTAATAGGAATATTTAATGAACATCGTATAGATTCAATTTCCATGTATTTTGACCTTGTCCATTAAAGAGACTGAAAGCCTCTATAGGACGGCTCACAATGTGCACAGTCTGACCTATGTCACCTGCTCTGACAGGGCTGAGCAAAAACAAAAACAATATCAACAATCAACAATCAACAAAGGAAAATCGACAAGCGACAATCGACAATAACAACAAGTGACGCTGATGATAAGAATTTGGGGCAGCTACTCGTGTCACTCTAATGAGCCAAGGAGGAGGCGCTCCCAATGTCAGGCGCAGCATTGAGTTTGTTTACCCCCACAATCGTTAGATCCCAGACCCCAAGCAGCGAGTGCGTGACGTCACCCGACGTCAGGTGGAAGGCAACGGGCTTACACTCTAATTTGTAAAATTAATAAATTAAAACTAATTAAAAAAAATCTATAAATATTTTGTATTTGTACAACTTGTAGTGTTAGCCCGTAACTTCAAGTATACATAATATATTCGGAATAAATTAATTCTAGGTATTAGATGAATATCAGAAATTCAACTTTAGCAGAGCATATGGAAGTCGGTGCAATTCTTAGTGTGTTTGGATAGATTACGTTTTACACTTACCTATGAGCCGCTTGGCGATAATACTTTTTGGGGGCCGAACCGGGGCCGGGCGTATTGGGCGCTGAGTCGCTCATATCGCTCTGCAAAAGATACAAAAGCAGTGACATAGGAGAGGGGGGTTTCTATTGCTGCGGGCCGCAAAGCTGCGGCACTCACACTCGCACACACACACACACAGAGACAGATAGACTGACAAACATCTTAAGTTAGTTGCATGTGACAAGAGATTGAAAAGGAGGTGGAAGAAGAAGGAGAAAAGAAGGCGATGCAGCAAAAGCAATTAGGTGCACAAAAGGACATCAGTGCAGAGCAAATCATATGCTTCTGCATGTGTGTGAGTGTATATGAGTGTGGGTGTATATATGTACATGTGTATGTGTGGGTGTGTGTGCGTGTCTGACTGACACAATTGGTACAGCAAGCTAATGAGCTTTGCTGCAGCTGATTGATGTGCATATGTCTGCATAAAGCGTGTACCGTTTCTTACGCTCGCTTGTGTGTGTGTGTGTGTGTCTATGTCACAGTCTCTGGCACTCTCTCGCTCTCGCTCTCACTCACTCACGCTGCTGTACTTACTTGATAGGGCATGTCGTAGTACTCTCTCACGCACTGAGCGTGTGTCTGAGCCTCCGCCTGTGCTAGAACCACGCTGGCATCGGCCTCTTGTGACGACATTGTTGTCATTTTTCTTAAGCGCGCATAGGGGCAGACGCTTTTATTTATGCTTGCCGTCCTGCTCTTGCTGTTGCTCTTGCTGTTGCTCTTTCTGTTGCTGTTATTGTTGCTCTTGCTCAGCCGTTGAGTTTTAGAGCCACTCCAGATCTCGCTCAGTTTATACAGCAGGCTATCGAAGTAGCTAATTTGGGCTCTAACTGTTTTTGTGTTTGCTTTGTCTGTTTGAACTGTTATTGTTTTTGATGTTATTGTTATTGTTGTTGCTGTTGCTGTTAATGTTGTCTTTGTTGGCTTTATTGTGGCTGCTTGAATTAACTGCCAATTGGATAAGTTCTTCAAAATGTGCGGCGAGTTCACGCGAGCCATTGAGCAAGGTTGCAAGTAGAAAAAACAAAAAAAGAAACAAACGAATACAATACTCTAACGGTGCAAATACGTGTGTGCGTGTGTGTGCCTGTGTGCGTGCCTGTGTGTGGTTGTGTGCGTGCCTGTGTGTGTGTGTATGTGTGCGTGTGTGTGTCTGTGGGTTGTGTTAACGTTAAAATTTTGTAAAAGAAGATGCTTTCCAAACGGTCAAATCAACATCAAAATCAAAGTCAAAATCGAATTGGCTAAACCCTCCGCAACTTGCAACATTTGGCGGCATACAAGTTCACCAGCTGGAGGCCCAACAGCTTATTGCATACTTTATGGCACAATGCCAATCATGTGGCAGGTGTAATTTTGTGTGTAGTGTTTTTTTTTTAATAATAGAAAAAAGGCTAACTAGATACAAAACTATTGTCATTATGAAAGGAAAATAAAAACAAAAACTTAAATTTCTACACTTAGCTGTTAAGTTTATTTTCAGCAAACACACTGTGTAAACATCGCTCATAATTAGGTGTGCAAAGAGGGCATTCAAATAGAAGCTAACAAAAACAAAGCGCAGAAACGAAACTCAAAATAACAGAAAAAAAACAACGGAATTTGAAGTAAAACGAAAAGCGTAGAGGGAAAGCAAAAACAATTCAGTTGAGCTGCCTAAAAGTATAATACGAAAATTCGACTGCAGTTGCGAGCTTCATGAACTGTTATATACAAACATACGCACGTACATACTGATGAAGTGCGTACATACATGTACGTATGTATGCAGCTAGTTACGTATGTATGCATGTTTGTTGATTGTGCTGCTGCTGTTGATGCTGCGGCTGCTGCTGCTGCGCTTTTTTAGCTTTCGCGCTTGGTCCAATTAATTGCAAAGCAAAAATATTCTTAACTTATATGTATGTACATACGTATGCATGTGTGTATGTATGCATGTATGCATGTACATATTTGTCGAGTGTATCGATCTATCACGGCTATGCGAGTGGGGACCACAGTAATATACGTTTTAGTCGGGGATCTAAAAATAAGACTCCATAGGCCATGGGCCACTTGCGTGTGCGGCAACAGCTACATATAAGAAATACAACAGCAACAGCAACAACAAACAGCGCACACATGAGTCACCATTTACAGTTAGCAGCGATTTTTCACACCATTTAATTAGGCCAAATAGAATTAGAATAAACAAATTTTGTTCAATTTGACAGCTTGCACTCTAGAAAACTCTTTTATCACTCTCACACACACTCACACCAATAATATACCTGATACAGTTAGCTGTAGAGTTTTATCAACTTATGAACGCACGCGAAATTATTTATTTTATTTGCTTGTTCTTAAATTTTTGCACACGCGTTTCGCAAGATTACTCCAGCACGTTGTGTCTTAAGAAAAAAAAAAAATTATATATAGATATAAATATATGCATAAATTAGATGAAATACTAAATTTGTATATTTTGTACATATACAGTTAGCGCGACGCGACGAATATGCGAATTGGGAATTTTTCTGTGACGTCTGGCGAAAAATTGAATTTGACTCTAATTTATCATGCGGTCGCGTTAGCTGCCTACTTGTTTCTTTTCGCTCTGCTTTGGCTTCTATTATATTTAAGTTTTGTTTTCTCTCATTTTTCTTTACTTAATTGTTGTTTTGCCGCTCACTTTTCACAATTTTTCCTTCGTTTACATTTTATATTGCAGTTTTGACGTTTGCAGCGCACGCGCTCTCTCAACGTAGCCGCAAAGCACACACCGCAAGCGACAGAGCGCAATAAAGGCATTGGGAGAGAGCGAAAAGAGAGAGCGAGAGAGAGAGAGCGCGTGACTGCGTGAGCGTATGTTGTGGCAGTCAATACAATGCCGGCGAAAGCTTTTGCGTTGTTTGTAAACAAAGCTGAAGCTTTGATGAACTTCATTAGCAGCTGGCAGCGCTGTCGCCGTCGCCGTCGCCGTTGCGACTGCATTAGCGTTTTGGCGGCAACCGTTTGAACGACACGCCGAGAAGCTTCCACCCAGCACAGACGCCAGCTAAACAGTGGGCGTGTCACATTAACTATGCACTCAAGGGCAGGGCGCAGAGATAGCTGCCAAATGACGCACTAGCATACAGAAATTCATTTCTTTTAATGGCAAATATATGCACATACATATATAAATACATATGTATATGTATGTGGTGTAGGTGGTTAATGAACTACTTATTTAATTCGATATACATTTAAATGTGCGGACTACATTAATAATTCTTACTATCACGATTACTATTGCTATTACTATTATTATGATTATTGCTTTTAAAGTTGATGATGATTTATTTTTTAAAGGCTCTTTGCGGCAGGTGTAATACATTCATTCAGTGGCAGTTAAATTTCCGCTTCATCTAACGAGCCACTTGGCTGCACTTGCGGCCATTTCCTTCTGGTTGTGTCCATAAAAGGAGCCACTAGTTGAGGCTGGCAAATGGCTAACAAACAGCAAGTGCAAGTGCCTTGGCCAATAGCCATTTGGCCATTTGGTCATTTAGCGGGCATCGCCTTACGCAACGTTACATTTCAGCCTTATCACTTGCTTGCTTGGCTGATGTTCGACTGCGTATGGGCGAGTTTTTCCTTCTCCTTTTCTCTTTCTCTTTCTCTTCTTTTTTTCAATCAGCTACCGCTAACCATAAAAAACGAGAGCATTTCAGTGCGTTGTTTTCGCACTTGCCGCTTAGACGAGCTGTAAATAAAGTGAAGTGGCCTGCAAGCGATCCGGCTCAAGCAACAACAACAGCAATACCAGCAGCAATGGCTACAACAACAACAACCACATTAACAATGGCAGTGTTGCCGCTGACCAAACCACTTACCACTTGCCACTAGCCACCTGCCGCCTAGCCTTTGCGGTTGTCGGCTTAGTTAGTCCACCTTTTTTTGGTTGCCGGCGCAAAAATTTAAGCCTGGCTGTAACAGTCTAAGCCAACATGTTGTATACTCTATCCGTAATCAAATTCTCTATATGTCTATATCTACATATATCTATATCTATATCTATATCTATATCTATATCTATATCTTATATCTATATATCTATATCTATATCTATATCTATATCTATATCTAATCTATATCTATATCTATATCTATCTATCTATATCTATATCTATATCTATATCTATATCTATATCTATATCTATACTATATCTATATCTATATATCTATATCTATATCTACATCGATATGCTTCTTTCGGATAGAGTATAAAACAATTGCTCGCAGTCTGCAGCCAGCAGGCAATTGTTGCCTTTGGTTGCTGCAGTTGTTGTTGTTGTTGTTGTTGTTGTTGCAGCTTCTGTTGTGGCCTCGGAAATTTAGCTAAAAGTGTTACGGATCGTACCTTAATTGCATTTGGTGTGGTCGTGTCTGGGCTGGGCCTTTTTAAATCACGATTTTAGTTTTTCACTTATTTTTGGCTGGCTTTAATGAGACGCGTGGACGGCTTTAATGGCTGCGTACGCGGCGTATGCGTAATTAACGCCACAATCACAGTTAGCCGGCTTTAGTTGGAGCCGCACCAATAACAACAATCGCCGAGCTGACCACAAGTGGAGCACTGGC
Organism: Drosophila arizonae; assembly: GCF_054131065.1. NCBI lineage: Eukaryota > Metazoa > Arthropoda > Insecta > Diptera > Drosophilidae > Drosophila > Drosophila arizonae. The sequence continues at coordinate 19,546,524 of NC_142927.1, forward strand.
TGAAGGGAACGGCACACGCATATCGATGAGCAGCAGGAGCAGTAGCAGGCGCAGCATGAGCAGGAGGCGGGGCAGCCATGGGGGGTAGACAAGCAAAAGACGTCTATCGTACGACCTCTGACGATAGACGAAGACATTCGAGTGTTTAGGTAAGCTCGTTGAATACATAACAAGGTTATCATTCGCGAAGGCTCGTTCAACGCTCGCCGACGCTGACGTCGACGCTGACGCTGACGCTGACGGCGATGCCTTTGACTTCGCCTTTGACGTCGTCGTCGTTGTCATTGTTCTTATCCTAGCTGTTGCTGCTGGGGCTTCCTCAACGAAATCGATTCATAAATTATACAATGTAAGCCCCACTACACGCAGGATAGCCCATCGACTGCTACCTTTTGGCTCCACCGACTCCACCGGCTGCCCCGTTCGCCCGTCGCCTATGCCAGTGCGGCTAGCCGAGTCGCATCGCGTCTCGTCGCGTTGTCCCTGCCCCAATACACACGCATCGTACATATGTTAGCTGATTATGTATATTTTTGGGCGTGGCACGTGAGCGGCTCCTGCAGCTAGGGCGTGCCGGTAAATATGTTGAAGCCCTTTCATTGGCTAAAATATGATGAATTATTGGGTCCGTAGAACCAAATGGACCAGCAAATCGTCGTGCCTAAGAAGCTAAGAGGCAAACCACAAATAAACATAGAAACAATCATGTTAATGTTATGTTATGGATATGTTATGTTATGTGAGCGATGTGATTGTTGAGATAGAACAGATGGCTAACGACATGATGGAATGATGAGAATTGAATTGTGTACTGGAAATAGATCTTGGTATGCTAAATCTGGGTATGTTATTCATGGTATATTTATTCAAATGTCCCGAATTTTATATTCCATTAAAAATTATCAATGTTTTCATGATTATCTATTTTCTTTCCTTCAAAGTAGTTCTCATCAGATTATGATAATTATGTCTTGTTTCGCAATACTTTTTGAGCACACCTCGTATATACTGATGTTCATATACACTCAAGAAATTGTAGCTCATTGATAAATATAATTGAATTATAATTATTTATAAATATAATTGAATTATGTGAAGGTATGGATAATATATATGCATAGCGTAATTGGGCAATTATTTTACTTCTGTTTATTTTCCCCGTTCACTCCAAAATCAGAAATACACTCAATGAGGCACTTAACATGATGGCTTACATTACAGAGTCAATCCAGAGATACTTAACACAATTTTAATCACATAATTAAATATCCAGAATCCATATATAGCCATAAATTTAAGGATATATGAATACCTAAATACAGACTCGATATAAGTAATACTAAACATATATTTATCAGGCTGACGATACTCTATACGCTAAACGGCATCCACATTTCTATAGCAACAGGTTATAAACTTTACAAACCAAGATTAACAATTGGCTAATCCCTGGGCACTTCAGAGGTCACACATCAAGCAGTGGTTCTCTGTCTCTGTCTGTCTCTGCCTGTCCCTCCCTCTCTCTGTCTAGGCCATTCAGGCTTACCTCCAAATTACCATTCTCGTATTCGAATGGACAAGTCGACGAGCGACGCATATTGCGAGCACATGCCAGCGGGCTTCTCGGCCAACTGCCTTTTCGGCCAACAAAAACTAATAAAGCAACTCAATTAAGCAGCTGCTGGCCAAAAATATTCCCAATCAGAAATGTTTTTACGGGTTTTTTCCTATATTTTTGCGTTCTTCTTCTTCTGCGTCGTATTGTTGTTGTTGTTGTTTTTGTTGTTTTGGATTCGTGCTTTGTATGGCTGCTCAGAGGCTGTGCAGTGCGGGTCTCCAAATTATTTTGGCTATAAATGCAAATATACATATATGTATATGTAAAAGTGAAACTAATTTAATTAAAAGGCAGCCGATGGACAACAACAACAACAGCAACAACATCAATACGTCATAGAGATTGGTTTTTGGCATCGACGCACAACGCCTAAGGCCCCCAACACAACTTATAGGAGCCCCTCCCAGCCCGTTCAGAAATCAGGTCGCTGCCGCGAAACTGTTGCAATTCAAACAAGCCGCAAAGCTGCCAAGTCTTTCCACACATTGTTTTGCTGAATACTCTTTGAATGCAATGAATGAAGTAATATATGTATGTATGTGTGTATATGGACTTTTGCTTCTTAACTGCTTTAATTGGCCTAGAGCTATGTGAGTATCTGCTAGTTGCCTGTGCTCTGCAGCTCAATTACATTAAGAAAACAATGAAATATAATACATATTTATAAGGGTACATACATATGCATATGTTTGCATTCCATTTAAGTTAACATGAGGATGCTCATAAACAGAGCGTTAGCAGAGCTTGCTCTTCTTCATATCAGCCGAGTGAGAGCATTAACAGCAAATTACACTGTTAAAAGGGGCAGTATTCCACAACTATACAGATCAGAGCCGTAACAGAGCTTAACAGAACAGCGACAGAAATGAGCAGCGCCTCAACAGAGCAGCGCCTCAACAGAGCAGCACCTCAACAGAGCAGCGCCTCAACAGAAAAATGCCTAATCAGATCAGCGCCATAGCAGAGCAGCATCGTAATAGATTATATGTAGCATTAGCAGAACAGATCGTTAGCATAACTTTGTAGAGTAATATCACTGATTGAGTAATTGAGTGAGTGTCTGTTAACAGTGGTTGAGCACCATTTAATCGTTGCTGTGCATTACATGCTATGGAGCGCGTCTTAATAGCACAGCCCTTTTCATTGGTGGGCTACAATAACAGAGCAGACACTTGACTGATGGTCTGACTCTCTTAACAGCGAGCAGAGCAGATCGTTAGCAGTGCCAAGTCGTTGACAGAAGTAAATTCTTATTGGATAGCAGCTTTGACTGATACAACTGCTTAAATTAAATAAAACTATTTTAATTAAATTGTAATAATAAAAAAAAAAATAAAATAAAAATGTTTAATATAGTTGCAGCTAAGCAAAATTCGTATTCAATATCTGAGAGCTTATCAGGTAAGTGTATAAAAACTGCGTCGCTTGGACTCACGCGCCCAATGGTCATGCAACATGGTGCATGGTGGCCGGGTGGTCGGGTGGCTCGGCCTGCACAATTATTAATGCGTTGTGTGATTTGTCGCTTAATCGCATCGCGTTTTACATAAGGCGTCAGCAATTGAGCTGCAATTCACAATTCGAGCAAACTGAGCAAACTTAATTCCAGCTTGACCCTGTCTGTCTGGGCCCGATAAGTTCGCCTGATAAGTTTGACATTTCCTGGGCGACTAGCAATTGCTAACTGGCAATCGGCTATTGGCTATTGGCGATTGGTAACGGGTAGCGGGCGCCTTTGGCCACGTTGCGTATACGCAGCATTGCCCAAGCCAAGAAAATTTATGAAATTTGCAACAGCTGCGATTTTTGAGTGCTGCAACTAATTGCTGCATTTAAGCGCAATTTTCTGCGCATATTCAATTAGCCCGAGCAACTTTTTAGCTTTTAACAACTAAGCTAACTATTTTAATATATTAAGTTTCAACTTAATTAGTGTGGCATTTACAGAGAGTGGTTGGTAAAGCTTTGACGTTCTTATTGCCTTGGGGTATCAATATAGAGTTTACTTTCATAAATGCAATGAATGTAAATGAATGAAAAGCTTCATTAAGAAACAGATCTTGAATTGAAATCTTTATAAGTCAAGTTAGCCAAGTTGATAAAACTCAGATAGAACACTTTGAGTTGCACTAAATTACTTAAGAGTATGGATATATATCTACTTATACAGTCGTCAGTTTGCTCGCCCAATAAATTATCCGCTTGTCTACGTCCACTTAGAATCCACTTAGAATCCAAAAATCTCACTCAACTACAGCTGGAATTATGTTCAGCAACAGCTATCTTTCTCTCTCTCTCTCTCTCTCTCTCTGAAACTATGTTCAGCAACAGCTATCTTTATAACAGCTCTGTACCAGCTCTCAGCCTAGCGCTGCAGTGCACTGGCATTGCTGTAACAGTAGGCTGTTAACTTTACGGTAGCATTCCCAATTATGTTAACGATACGATATGTACAAGTAAGTATGTATGTATATGTCAGAGATTTATGTAATTAACATGAGAATTTGACATAACAGGAGCATGTTATGTTAATAACATGAATGTAAAATGTTGATGACGTAGCAATATAATGCTGCGTTGCCACGTCAGTGAGTCTGACACGGTATTGCGATGTTGTAAAACTTCATAGCAACGAGCTGTGTTGCTACTATGTACAATGCAATAAGCAAAGTAAATGATGACTGAGGAATGTCGGTTAGCGGTAAATTCTATGCCGAGAACGAGGCCCGAGAGCGAGAGAGATGCCTCGGCCGAGTGTGGCGCGATTGTAGTTGTTATGTAAAGAGGAAGAGAAGCACGAGCGTTGAGGCTGTGCGTACGTGGCTTTTAGTCTGAGGACAGCAGAGGTAACAACGAGACAATTGCGACTCGCTGCGTTCAAAAAGCAAAAGAACAAATATCGCCTACTGAAATTAAGAAGTTATTATGGAGCACGAGAATTCAGAGCCATCTCCGACATCAGAAGTGGGATGCCCCCACCCACAAGAAATATCAGGACGCATGCTGGAAGCGATACTGGAGTCGCAAAATAACAAATTTATGGAGATGTTAAAGTCAATGCAGACAGCAGCAAAAACAACAACAACTACTCTACCAATATTCAATCCTGATGCACCGGGAGCTGACGCCCTAGCGTGGTATAGAACAACCGATATGATTCTATCTGAGCATCCTCTGGAAGGCAGTGCACTAGTAATGGCGCTTACAAAGGCATTAGTGGGGAGCTCTTCACCGTGGCTTGCCCAAATCTGTCACACTGGCATAACTTGGCCAGAGTTCGGCGAGTTGTTCATACAACGATATGAGGGCATAGAGACGCCAGCAGCCTTTTTGACGAATATGCTTAACGGACGCCCGAATGCTAACGAATGTATTTCGGTTTACGCTAGCCGATTAGTGACGTCATTATTGACGAACTGGAATTCGATGAAATTGGAAGAGATTGCTGTTGCTGTCGTGCTGGCACATGCATCAAAATTTGACGCAAAATTACAAAAATTAATTTTTACAACAAATGTAAAAACGCGCAATGAAATGCAACAACAATTAAAAGCTTATGCATTTAAACGAAGCGATCATCTGCCGTCGGGTTCAGAGCCAGAAAGGAAAAGACAAAAGATGCAAACTCCAAGCAAATGCTTTTACTGTGGGAAAACTGGACACAAGGTAGCCGAGTGCCGTAAGAAGAAAGCAGACGAGAAACCCGATACAAGGCCACATCGACCACACTCTACATCAGGACGAGAGAGAGCAGGAGTGACTTGTTATAAGTGCGGCGACATAGGTCACATTGCATCAGCTTGTCTGAAGAGAGAAGTATCATCTGGCAGCATTGAGAAGCGAGTAAACTTGTGTACAGTTATAGAGCCAAAGGGAAAAATGTACCAACTGGGTGAGCTCTTTCCATTTTTCTTTGACTCGGGCGCCGAGTGCTCTTTGATCAAAGAAACATTAAGTAATAAGTTATCTGGCAAGCGAATTAATAATCTGACAATATTAAGAGGTATAGGAGAAAATTTTGTGAAAAGCCATTTGCAAATTTTGGCTACAGTGCAAGTGTCTCAATTTAATCTAGAAATATTATTTCACGTAGTAGCAGATGATTGCTTGAAGCATAATGTAATGATTGGTCGAGAAATCTTGCAGCTCGGTTTTGGTGTCTTAATTGAAGCTGACAAATTTGACATTTATAAAATAAAACAAATTAATGAAACATACAAAGAAAGTAATACTAAATTTCTAGAAAATCTAATTGGTAATAATGTTGAACTGAATGAAAGTGATAGGCGAAAACTAAAAGAAATACTTGCTGAGCATTCAAATGATTTTATAGATGGAATACCAAATAGACGTGTATCGACTGGTGCTTTAGAAATTAGGTTGTTAGATAAAAATAAAACAGTTCAAAGACGCCCATATAGGCTGAGCGCAGACGAGAAGGAACTTGTTAGAGGAAAAATCCAGCAAATGATTAAACAAAATGTCATACGAGCAAGCAACTCACCATTTGCTAGTCCAATGTTATTGGTTAAGAAGAAGGATGGTAGTGATAGATTGTGTATAGACTACCGAGAATTAAATGCGAATACAGTGTCTGATAAATATCCCCTTCCATTAATATCAGATCAGATAGCTAGATTACGAGGTGGAAAATATTTTTCCAGTCTGGACATGGCAAGTGGGTTTTATCAAATACCCATACACGAAGATTCTATTGAGCGAACCGCTTTTGTGACTCCAGAGGGTCAATACGAATTTTTAGCTATGCCGTTTGGCCTTAAGAATGCCTCGTCAGTGTTTCAGCGTGCGATTGTAAAAGCTTTGGGTGAATTGGCATATTCACATGCAGTTGTTTACATTGATGATGTTTTGATAGTGGCAGAATCAAAAGAACAAGCATTTGAAAGGTTGGCAGTCGTTTTAAAGGCATTGGCAAATGCAGGATTTTCGTTTAATATAAAAAAATGTGCGTTTTTGAGAACAGGAATTGAGTACCTCGGATTTTATATAAAAAACGGTGAAATAAAACCAAATCCGAGAAAAATAGAGGCGTTGTCCGCTTTACCAAAGCCAAATAGTGTCACACAATTAAGGCAATTTATAGGCCTGGCCTCATATTTCAGGCAGTTTGTTCCTAGATTTTCTGAACAAATGAAACCGTTGTATCACTTGACTGCGAAAAATAGCGGATTTGTTTGGAAGGAGGAGCATGAACAAATACGTCAAAAAATCATTTCCATGTTGACAAGTGACCCAGTGCTTATCATTTTTGATCCGCAACTCCCAATAGAACTTCACACAGATGCTAGCTCGTACGGTTATGGTGCTATGCTCATGCATAAACAAGAAGGCAAATGTAGAGTAGTCGAGTACTACAGCAAATGTACTTCAGCGTCAGAATCCAAATATCATTCATATGAGTTGGAAACTCTGGCAGTGTACAATGCTGTGAAGCACTTTCGACATTATTTGCATGGCACAAAATTTTCCGTATATACTGATTGCAATTCATTAAAAGCAAGCCGTACAAAAGCTGAATTGACACCAAGAGTGCATCGATGCTGGGCGTACTTACAATCATTTGATTTCAATGTTGAATATCGGAAAGGCAGCCAAATGGCTCATGTAGATTTTCTGTCTCGAAATCCATTACCCAAAGAGGTCAAAATTGTAAAGAAAGTAGAAGTTCGTGTGGACTTAGCAGAAATCACAGTTAATTGGCTATTGGCAGAGCAGCAACGCGATTCAGAAATAATGGATATAGTCAAGCAATTAAATGCTGGGGAAACCCAAAATGATGTTTTAAGAACATACGAAATTAGAGCCGGGTTGCTGTATCGCATTATTCAGCGAAATGGCAAAACACGTTGTCTGCCTGTGATTCCGAATGCATTTAAGTGGTCCGTAATTAATCATGTGCATGAAGCAATAATGCATTTGGGTTGGCAGAAAACTCTGGACAAGGTCTTTGAGCAATATTGGTTTAAAAACATGACGAAATATGTAAGGAAATTTGTAGAGAATTGCATAACGTGTAAGTTGTCTAAGCCTTCGTCCGGAAGAATACAAATGGAAATGCATCCCATTCCCAAAATTGAAATACCTTGGCACACTATACATATAGATATTAGCGGCAAGTTGAGTGGCAAAAATGATGTTAAAGAATATGTCATTGTTCAGGTAGATGCATTTACTAAGTTTGTCCATTTACATCACACGTTAAACCTTGACACAAATAATTGCATTGAAGCCGTAAAGTCAACTATAGCACTTTTTGGAGCACCTAACCGTATTATTGCAGATCAGGGCAGAAGCTTTGCAAGTAGCGGTTTTAAAGATTTTTGTTCAAATAACAAAATAGATCTGCATTTAATAGCAACAAGCGCTAGTAGAGCTAATGGGCAAGTGGAGCGCGTGATGAGCACTATCAAAAGTATGTTGACAGCAGTGGAAACAAGTTCACGAACATGGCAAGAAGCTTTAAAAGAAGTACAGTTAGCCATAAATTGCACGACCAATAGAGTAACTAACTTTAGTCCACTAGAGTTATTGATCGGTAGGGCAGCAAGGCCCTTGGGCATGCTACCTATCGGTGAAGAAACGAAAATTGATCGTAATGAAGCGAGAATTAAAGCTAAAGAGAATATGGTCAGGAATGCCGAGTATGACAAAAATAGAGTAGATAAAAACAAGGCAAAAATAAGGCAATACAAAGTTGGTGATTATGTTTTGTTAAAAAGTGAAGAGCGGCATCAGACAAAATTGGATCCAAAATTTAAGGGACCATTTGTAGTGACTGAATTGCTAGAAGGTGACCGTTACATTTTGAAATCATTAACAAATAAAAGAAAATATAAGTATTCGCATGAATTTTTACGAGCATTACCCGATAAGCAAGTCGAAAGAGAAATGTTTGACGACATTGACCACGGTGAAACAGACGCTGGTCAAAAGGTTACCTCTGCCACCTAGAAGGTGTGGAGGACATCATACACAGGGGCTAGGTTCAAGTGTCAATGTTCACGCTGGTGAAGGCTGAAATTGTTCATGGCGGACAGTTGATCTAGTGAGAGATCAAGGTACATGTGGTACATATCGTCGCAGAGTGGCGGCAAGAGCCTGTTTAACTGTGGTATGATAAAATGGAAAGCCAAATGGTCGGGTTTGCGCAGAAGAGTACAAGCTACTGAATTTGAGTGATATCCTGCCAAACTGTCATTTGATGGAAAGCCAAATGGTCGGGTTTGCGCAGAAGAGTACGAGCTACTAAATTTGAGTGATATCCTGCCAAACTGTCATTTGATGGAAAGCCAAATGGGCGAGTTGTTACGGAAGGGTACGATGTACTTTGAAAATGTAAATGAATTTTCCGTAACGCTGACATTTGAAGATCTAAATATGTAGATGTAAGACAAACATGAAATCCAAATGGTTGAGTTTATTTGTATTAACTAACATTTGAAGATATTTGAAAAATGTGTAATAAGATTGAGTAATTATTATGCGGGTAATGAACAGAAAGATTTAATTGTAAATTAATGTAAATGTTTAAATGAAGCGAATATGTTGTGTTGAATGATGAAACCATGTAAAAGAATTGGCTTATTTTGATTAAAAAAAAAAAAAAGATATGATTCTAGTCAGAGTGTTTAATTTCATACACGAGGACGTGTAATCGTCAGGAAGGCCGTGTCAGAGATTTATGTAATTAACATGAGAATTTGACATAACAGGAGCATGTTATGTTAATAACATGAATGTAAAATGTTGATGACGTAGCAATATAATGCTGCGTTGCCACGTCAGTGAGTCTGACACGGTATTGCGATGTTGTAAAACTTCATAGCAACGAGCTGTGTTGCTACTATGTACAATGCAATAAGCAAAGTAAATGATGACTGAGGAATGTCGGTTAGCGGTAAATTCTATGCCGAGAACGAGGCCCGAGAGCGAGAGAGATGCCTCGGCCGAGTGTGGCGCGATTGTAGTTGTTATGTAAAGAGGAAGAGAAGCACGAGCGTTGAGGCTGTGCGTACGTGGCTTTTAGTCTGAGGACAGCAGAGGTAACAACGAGACAATTGCGACTCGCTGCGTTCAAAAAGCAAAAGAACAAATATCGCCTACTGAAATTAAGAAGTTATTATGGAGCACGAGAATTCAGAGCCATCTCCGACATATATATATTTATTCCCGATCAATTTGAGTTGATTGGAGTGCTGCCTGTCCGTCCGTTCATATGCTCGCCGCTGGCAAAATCTAGATAAATGTAAGAGAGCTATAGAGAAAAATAGGGATATCAGTTTATTAACCATTCAACGATAAATGCTTTGCTATTCCTATTGTTAAGCATAACTAAAAAACCTGGTCGAATTGCCTTAAAATGTGAATAATAAATTCCTATAGAATATAAACAACATCATCGGGTGGGTCTTGCTCTTCCCAGGTCCCTTAAAGTGCACACAATATTCAAATTGATGGGCAAATGTTAATAATTTGAGCAGTCATTGTTCTTGTGTGTCACTCACAGACAGATGAGTTTTCTTTGTGTGCGCCAAAAGTGTCTGTAAATGGCATCAGAAGTCGACTTAACGCTGAATGGAAAACTGTTTACGAAGATAAATGTTCAAGTTGAGGCATCGCCTTTGGCCTTAACTGACTGCCAAATACTCTATAAAACCGTGTAAATCTGGCTCAGAAAATTCGCTTTATAGCTGCTATCGCAAGGACTCGATCAAGGGAGATCATTATGATGATAAGATAAGCAATGAAATATCTCATTTCTTGCCTTTGGGTTTCTTTCTCTCTCTATCTCTTTCTATATATCTATCTCTCTCATACTCAATCTCTCTCTCCTGTTCACTATTTTTGTTTTTCATTTCTAGCTCTCTCTCTCTCTCCGTCTCTCTGCCAGTCTCTACCTCTTCCTTTGTCTTTCGATCACTATGTATTCATCCTTTCTTTCTCTGCTTTTCTATATGTATATTTGTCTCTTTGTCACCCAATGCATCGTTGAGTTTCCATTTCTGTCTTAATTTAAATTAATGTAAAATAAATGTGTAAAAATTGAATAAAATATATGTTTTTTACTTTTTAAGAGAATAAGAAATTTAACAATAAGAGATTATATTTTCTTTTTATTTTAATGCTGTTCAAGAAATGATTTTAAAACGCAATTTCGCATTAAAGAAAAAGAAGCATAAGTAGAAACAAATTTACAAAAAACCTTTATATTCCTAATCTTGTTAGCCATAAAAGCAGTCACCCAGACCCAGAGCTAGAGCCAGAGCCAGAGCCGGGTCCAGAGACTAGAGCAGTCACCTTAAGGCAAAATAGAAAAAATTCTATCTGAATACATACAGGCATATGACATACATACACGTATGCGTGTGTGTGTGTGTGTGTGTATACTACCATACAAAAACCCACAATAAATAAATGCACAAAATTTCACAACAAATTAATACACACACACACATTCAGATACCCACACACACACACACACACACACACAGTCGCGTTGTGGGTATCATTTGTGGGCGTGTCTATCGGCCTAAGCGATTCTATCCAGCAGCTGCCACAGCGACGCAAACAGCAATTGTACTCATGGAATACTACAGAGTATGACAAAAAAAAAGATAGAAAAAGGTAGAAGAGGCATAGATGCTTGGGCAAGAACGAAGTGGAGATACTCTAACAGTTATTAAAAACTTGTATTGTTAAATTGTTTGACAAAATAATGTCATAGAAAGAGAAAGAGAGAGACAGAACGAAAAGGAACAACACTCTTTGTTTAATTAGAGCAGTATCCAGTTATAACGACGCTCAACGGACCTGGAATACCTTATAGCCATAGGAATAGATAAAATATATGTTATATTGTATATACATAGGAGCTTACTAAATACTTCAAATAGCCTAAATAGCCGTTTTATAGAATATTCTGAGCTTTAAAGGGCTGTCCATATTCGACGGATCTGGCAACCATAAAGGTTATCCATATTCAGTTTGGTTTTTTTTTAAGGTTTATTTTTTATGTCAAAGAAAAGCACAATTTTGTTATGTTGACGATGATAATCATTTTGTTTGGTTCAAGTGGGTTTATTGACATCACTTTTTGAATATGATATCTCTCAAATGGTCGCCTTGTATTGTGCTCGTGCTGTCAAAAGATATAGGGCTGCCAGATGGGTCTAACTCCAGCCGAAGAGCTCTGTGGCAAGTACTTTACAAAATAAGTTAGTTTAGATTTTATTATCTCCAAAGTTCAAATAAAAAATTAATAAAATCTGAGCTGCTTTGTAAAACTTAAACTAAGACTTATATGAGATAAAAACCAGTTAGCATATAGAATGATAAGGTATGTCAGATATACATATATTGAATTTTAAAGAATATTTGATATGGAAAATTGGGGACTCTTCATTAGGTCTGCCGATTGGAATAAACAGAAAACAAAATTCAGAATTGTAAACTTATTTCTTATATTTATTATGATTTCTTATTAGACTTTGATTTCAAATATGTATATATTGTGGACTATGAACATTTACATAGAAAATTATTTTAGAATTTTGAAAAGATATAGTCACGTTCATCCGCTTCAATACGAAACCGAAATAAACTCCCCACGGCTCAGTTCCCAACAAAATGTCAAAAAATCTACACCGAAATCTTTGCATCGGGGGGCGTGAGCTGTTGTTGTTGTTATTCGTTGTTTTTCGTTGTTGCTTGTTGTTGTTGTTGTTGTGGGTAGGTGTGGCACTTTTGCTTATTGATTCCGAAATTGAAGGCTGAATTTTAATGTGTTTGGCGCTGTATCTACAAGCACTTATCTCTAGATGTACAGCTACAGATACAGGCAGATATATACATACATTTTCATATATATATATATATATATAAATATATATGTATGTATATGCATATTGACTATGCCGGACGCCTTGCTAATGGAGCGTTACGGCACGCTCAGCATCACCGGCAATTTGTGGCAATGGACCGTGCCACGCCCATCACGAAGTGGGCGCTTCAAGTGCTTTTTGAGCACAAATTCAATTGCTCAGCCTGTAATTAAGCTGTTTGTTGGGCGCCACCTGGCGGTCAAGCGACAAATTGCGAGCTCATCAAGTGGAATTATTTTATTTTGGGAAAGCGAAAATGAGCGAAATGAAGATTGAGAAAAGCGACTTATTAATTGACGCAAATAGGATCAGCTATTAATAGCAGTGAAAGGAACAATTTATTCAAATGGAGTCAGCATAAAAATATCAAATCGAGTTTATTTACAAATGTGTGTGAATTATAACTAATTATAAGTGTAGACAAAGTCCTCTGCAGCCAGTTGTGTGTTCTATAAGCTAGTCTTGATATCATATATCACATTGATATGCAAATATAAAATAATAAATAATGGTAATATATGGGATAATACTATGCCATAAAAGAAGAAAATGGAAAGCAAGTCTCAGGTATGTATTAGTCATATGACTGCTAGTGTGTTAAATATTATCAGTGAGATAATTCTTGATCTCGATGCCAAAGGAAATGGCTCGATTGCAAATGGAAAATTAGTCTCAGCTATGTGACTGCTAAATGTGCTTAGTGTTAAATATTATCCTTGGGATAATTCTTTGCCTTGAAGACAATTCGATCACAAGACGCTGATAGGTCCACTCTGGTATCAACAGGCCCATGATTCGCGCTTCCTCGATGATCATCAGTGAACATCCGGCCGGAGACGATGTTGTCCGCAGGCCAAGTAGAAATGCGAGCAATTGAGGCGCAGTTGAGATTTCGGCGTATTGTAACTCTCAGAAGGACTCGACTGCTATGGGGGAGACCTTCACATGGCGAGCTGTGCTGCGAGCTGAGCTCGGTGTGGACTTGGGAAATTGTATTTGGTAGGATGATGACTCGATTGATCTAGTTGGGATAGTTTGGCGCCTTTGTTGGCATCTCTAGCGTTTGAGACAGTGTGTGTGCACTTCTTGCGCAGAATGTGGAAGACAGACTTCATGTGCATGAAGCTAGAGGCGAGAGCAATCGGAAATCAGAGAGAGATTCGTTGATTTGCTAATTGAAGTCGAGTTAAAGAACAGAGGGCGTACCAGGTAGAGCGAGGAAAGCTCAGTGGGCACTATGTTCGGTTGCTTAAGCTGACCAGCTTCGAAACTGGTACAACGTCCTCTCTTCACCTTTAGCACCTGGCCATAGATTATGTTGAGGAAGAATGATAGCTCGATGCGGCAGGTATTCAGGCACGTGAAGGAACTAGATTTTCTGGCCATCGTTCTTGATGCTCACATGGATCAGGCGTATAACGACAACGATGAGAGCATGAATGCCGACGACACCGTTAAGTGTGAACAGTGTGTGAAAGCGATAGCACAGATATCCGGAGGATCTGCAGGCCCAAAATGATCATATTAAACTGATGTAGCTCTGCTGAGCCACATCCAAAATTAGCATCACGAACTCCGGCTCGTTAACCTCAACTGCTCTATGGCAAAATTCGCACCACAAGGGCAACTCGTGGGTAATCCATACCCGAGGTCTCTGAGAGGGATCGATGGGCCTCTTTTCTGTCAAGCATAAATTAAACCTCCTCGTTGATCTCAAGATTTGATCGGTTATTTGATCACCCTGAGGATCACTCCTCCAGCTCGATCAGAATGCGTGCTGAGTCTTCTGTAAAAAGGTTGAAGCTATGGATCAGTTATCAATATTTTTATCATTATCCGACTTATACGTACCTTGCGCATACAGCTCGATGAGTGAATATATTTGTTTTGTTATATGTGTTTGCAGTTGAACTTGGAGTCTATTCACTGATTGTGAATATAATTCCTAAATGGCGTATTTCGGTAAGCTACTATCGGAGCTTATCTGTATATCAAACTGAGATATATCTCGTTAGTATTAGTTTTTCATTATAGGCATTAACACTTACTGCGTCCGCACTAAATCCCACCGATATATATATATATAATTGTTGCTGGAGCTATCGTCTCGCTCAACCCGAGTCTTGGTATAGCATTTGTGGAGCCTCTTCAGCTTTATGTTGTATAGAAAATTGAAGGGAACTAAATCCCTGTAGTGTTGCAAATTGAAGTGTCTGAAATGAGAGATAACTAAATTCCTAGAGAATGAGATTGTGCGTTCCCTGGAAAATTGAAGGGAAATCAAATCCCTGCTGAATGCAGATGAAATTGTGTCTCTCTCTATAACAATCTGAGCTTTCTTACCGCTGGCGTTAGCGTGGATACCGCCGACTTGTTTTTATCTGTTTGCGCTGTCTTCATTTGACTTCCAATAACTGTTAATTGCAAAGAAACATTTATATATTTGAGCCGATTAATAATCCCCGATCAGATTCCATTTGCGATTCCATTTCTATTCCGACTTTAACCTACCTTATTTGCTATTGGCATCTACTTTTTGTCTGTGGATTTGTAAGCACAACGATGTTTGGCATGGGGTAATCAAGTAAGTGGAGTGTACCGATTAATAGCAGGGCACTAGCATCTCAAATTGATACCGTATTAGATCTCAGGCATGTCATATGGGTGCTTGGTTTTCATTGGAGTTATTTGCGCTAGGGGATTTTGCTGAGCTTTGGGCATGGGCTGTGAAACAGATTGAAACATTTTAGGGAATTATGTCAAATTAGGTCTTGAATGATTGGGTAGTGAATCAGTTAGGTATTTACCTTTTGGGGCATGGGCAGTTCATTTTTGGCAACGCACTTATTGTCTATGGGCACTCTTCCATCTACTTGAACTGCGCGACTTGGCTGGGCTTGATTCTGCGAAGCCTATTTGAAAACAAATTAATATTGGTATTTCCCAGATCTGTTGGCATTCTTACCGCTGTTAGGGGTCTGCTCGGTAGAATGTGACTGGACGGCCTTTGCGGGTTGAGTGAGAGCTTACTGATCTTTGGGCCGACCTAGTCAAGTAAAATGAAAATCTGGCACGATAGCAAAAGTTTAGCAATATTACCTCATACGGTTCTAGCTTAGATTGATTGATTGAGAAGCGTTTCCTGCCGTTGCTAGCATTCGCTTTCAACATCGGCTTCTTCTTAGGTTGGCCACACGCGGATTCGTTGTTGCTGGGCTCCACAGCTGACAGGAATGATAATAATGAGTCGCGTGAGCTGTCATCCCAACCCAACTCAGCCTCGATCTTACGTTGATCTGCCGGCGACCGATCGTTGCCAGAATTTAAACATGACTTAAGTAGATCCGCATGCAAGTCCGAATCCGTTGTTGTCCCGCCCATATTTTGCTGATTACCCGGCTGCGTTTGTCTGCTATGCTGATCCTTCTCCGTGTGTCGCTCGATGTCGGTGTCCAAAAACGCGAGTGCCGAGAAAAATGCATTAATCTGATGTATAGTGGCCCTTATCATCGTCGTTCTCACATATTTATCGTTGATGGATGGCGGCTTGCAGGCTGCGTCCATGTATCGCCGAAATAATTCTATTGCCTTTTCATCCCATTTGTAAATCGTTTTCCTTCTACTGACATCCATGTCGTAGTTATGATCCAAATAGGGCCAAAACTTTTCAAATGGGTTTTCATCCGGATGTGACGTGTCCACCTTGCCTTTACCCTCCAACAATGCCCAAAATTGATCTAATGGGGACTCAGGCGATATCGGATTAGGCAGATCAGTAGTATCAGCCGTGGTTAGCAAAACTTCCGAGCTTCCATTCACTTCTTTATTATACCTTATTTCTATATCCCCATCTTCCGTCATAGTTATTAAATATTTCGCTGGCTTTTTAGGGCACGCCTTGTCAGCAACATTTTTCTCACTAGGCTTTATAAAGGAATTCGTATTTAAGGCTGCAGACAATTCTCTTCTCTCAGCACCATACAGGTCCTTATTTTGTCTGGGCTCTTCAATTTGCTTGATTCGATTTTCAAACACATTCTCTCGAGTGGGTTCAACCTTTTCGCCTAGTGGCCTTTTGTCAATGAGAGCGCTTATTTGATTCACATTGAATTCCGGGAAAATTTGCTTCTGAGTAATATTTTCTCCTTTTTTCTGTAATCGTTTGGTGTTGGCCGATGGCTTAACACTTGTTTGCTGTTGTTGAAATTCCTGATTATTTGGAGACAACTTTGATTTCTTATATGGTGGACACTCCAAAATCTCATTCGAATGTATCTCAGAATTTTCAGTTGTAATTTTCCTCTTTAAATCTTTTTCAACCTCACCTCTCGCTGTATTTTGCGAGTCAAGCTTCGACTCGAGTTGTCCAATTTTGAAGCTAGGCGCTATGTTTTCCTTTGCAGCTTGAGAGAGATTTGCTGGCTGTGTAGTCTCCTGTTGTGCAGTTTTTAGGGAGTCTAAGGTTCTATTTTCAGCCTGAACATTATTATTTTGTTTCCGATTGTCGGTTCTGGGTGATACGAATGTCCAAAATCTCGAGCTGGGCACTTGCATCTTCTTGACTTTTCGTATCTGCTGTACCTTTTCCTTGGCTGAACTTTCCGGAATGTTCATATTATCTGACGATAGAGTAACTTTTCTTGCTGATGATTCAAGCTCTGCTATTTTTATGTCACCAACGCGCGTTTGCTGCACTGTTGCCTGTAGGGGAAGAATCTCGTACGTTTCATGTTTTTCAGATAATGTACTCTCCATATTATTTTCGTTTTGAGCCTCACACTTTTTGTCTACTTTACTTTCGGGCTGTTTTGGCAACGGATGTGTTGTGAGTTGCGAGTCCTTTAAAACAGATTTTTCTTTTGGAGTTGGGTTACCCTCAACGGTAGCTTTCGGTAAACATGATCCCTTGAACGATCTTTCCCCACTGCCAACTAGTTCTCTCTGTTTATTCTCATGACTTTCCAGATTGCCAGTTAGTTCTCTCTGTTTACTCTTATGACTTTCCAGATTGCCAGTTAGCTCTTTCTGTATAGGCTCATTGCTTTCCGTCGTACAGGATTTTTCCAAATTGCCAGCTTGTTCTCTCAGTTTACTCTCATGACTTTCCGTCGTACACGATTTTTCCAAATTGCCAGTTAGTTCTCTCTGTTTACTCTCATGACCTTCCAGATTGCCAGTTAGCTCTTTCTGTATAGGCTCATGGCTTTCCGTCGTACAGGATCTTTCCAGATTGCCACCTAGCTCTCTCTGTATAGGCTCGTGACTTTCTGCTTTATATGATTTTTCCACACTGCCAGCTGGCTCTCTCTGTTTATTCTCATGGCTTTTCGTCGTACAGGATCTTTCCAAATTGCCAGCTTGTTCTCTCAGTTTACTCTCATGACTTTCCGTCGTACACGATTTTTCCAAATTGCCAGTTAGTTCTCTCTGTTTACTCTCATGACCTTCCAGATTGCCAGTTAGCTCTTTCTGTATAGGCTCATGGCTTTCCGTCGTACAGGATTTTTCCAAATTGCCAGCTTGTTCTCTCTGTTTATTCTCATGACTTTCCAGATTGCCAGTTAGTTCTCTCTGTTTATTCTCATGACTTTCCAGATTGCCAGTTAGTTCTCTCAGTTTACTCTCATGACTTTCCAGATTGCCAGTTTCTTTCTGTATAGGCTCATGGCTTTCCGTCGTACAGGATTTTTCCAAATTGCCAGGTTGTTCTCTCTTTTTAGCTTCATGACTTTTTGTCTTATAGGATCTTTTTACACTGCCAGCTTGTTCTCTTTGTTTATTCTCATGGATTTCCGCCTTATATGATATTTCCAGATTGCCACCTAGCTCTCTCTGTATAGGCTCATGACTTTCTGCTCTATATGATTTTTCCACACTGCCAGCTGGCTCTCTCTGTTTTTTCTCATGGCTTTCCGTCGTACAGGATTTTTCCAAATTGCCAGCTTGTTCTCTCTGTTTATTCTCATGACTTTCCGTCGTACAGGATTTTTCCGAATTGCCAGCTGGCTCTCTCTGTTTATTCTCATGACTTTCCAGATTGCCAGTTAGTTCTCTCTGTTTACTCTTATGACCTTCCAGATTGCCAGTTAGTTCACTCTGTTTATTCTCATGACTTTCCAGATTGACAGTTAGTTCTCTCAGTTTACTCTCATGACTTTCCAGATTGCCAGTTAGCTTTTTCTGTATAGGCTCATGGCTTTCCGTCGTACAGGATTTTTCCAAATTGCCAGCTTTTTCTCTCTGTTTAGCCTCATGACTTTTTGTCTTATAGGATCTTTCCAGATTGCCAGTTAGCTCTTTCTGTTTATTCTCATGGCTTTCCGTCGTACAGGATTTTTCCAAATTGCCAGCTTGTTCTCTCTGTTTAGCCTCATGACTTTTTGTCTTATAGGATCTTTCCACACTGCCAGCTGGCTCTCTCTGTTTATTCTCTTGATTTCCTGCCTTATAGGATCTTTCCAGATTGCCAGCTGGCTTTATCTTTTCGGTAACTGATGGCTGTTTAGTCTCATGACTTTTCGTTTTATATGATATTTCCATATTGTCATCTTGATATTTCGGTACGGGAGCTGATGGCTGTCTGCGATCAAAGCGTTCCGTCTTGATCGATCTTTCCACAGCTAGATCTCTTTGTTCGTTAACTGACGGTTGCCTCACATCATATCCCCTTGTCCGGTACGATCTGTCCCTATAGCCTTGAAATTGGTGAGCAGCAACTGAACGCTCCCAATCCTTGTATCCTTCCACTGTGGGAGCTTGGTCTCGCGGTATAGGTGGTCTTCTTGGTATATAATACTGTGGTGCAAGCTGGTGTGGTACATATTGGTGTGGTGCATGTTGGTGTGGTGCATATTCGTGTGGTGCAAATGGGCGTGGTGCATATTCGTGTGGTGCATATTCGTGTGGTGCAAATGGGTGTGGTGCAAATGGGCGTGGTGCATACTGCCGTGGTGCATATTCGTGTGGTGCAAATGGGCGTGGTGCATACTGCCGTGGTGCAAATTGGTGTGGTGCATATTGGTGTGGTGCATGTTGTTGTGGTGCATATTCGTGTAGTGCATATTGGTGTGGTGCAAATGGGCGTGGTGCATATTGATGATGCGATATATATCGCGGTACGAATTGATCCGCAGCGTACTGCGGCACATATTGATGTGGTGCAAATTTTTGTGCTTCATATTGGTATGCATACATATGACGCCTCTTCTCTTGAAGGGCCACTTCGGCCGAGGTCCATTGATATTGGATTGGCACACGATGAAATCTTGGGTTTGGCAGGCTTTCTGTAATATCACTAACATCTCCATAATTTGTTATTTCTCTTTTTATATGTTTCGGATAATGTTCCCTCATTTCCATTGCTTCCCTAGAGCTAGGGTTGCGCTCATCGCGCTCTGCATTATACTCATGCTCCGCCTGAGTGCTGCTCCCAGCTTTGCGTTTCTTTGGAATTCTCCAACGTGGTTTCTTATCAGGAGTTTCCCTAATATCAGCATTGTTCGGCGCTAGATTTCCGTCCAGTTGAATTTGTTGCTCTTCCGCCTGAGTGCTGCTCTCAGCTTTGCGTTTCTTTGGAATTCTCCAACGTGGTTTCTTATCAGGAGTTTCCCTAATATCAGCATTGTTCGGCGCTAGATTTCCGTCCAGTTGAATTTGTTGCTCTTCCGCCTGAGTGCTGCTCTCAGCTTTGCGTTTCTTTGGAATTCTCCAACGTGGTTTCTTATCAGGAGTTTCCCTAATATCAGCATTGCTCGGCGCTAGATTTCCGTCCGGTTGAATTTGCTGCTCTTCAATCAATTTTGTTTTATTCGCGATCTTCTTCGCGTTTACCTTTTCAGGCTGATAGAAAGCATGGTTTAAGTTAAGATAAATAACTAAATGCATTCGTTATCTGATTTACCTTTACAGTAGTTGAAATATATCTATGTTCTGAAATATTCTTAATTTCATACTGTTTAATCTGAAACTCGGACTTCGAGGAATTTTCACCCTTGATTGGATATTGTTCCATATTTTCAGTAACCGACTGGCGATTTAATTGCCTATCCTGGAAATATATATTATTTCAATCTTTACTAAGTTTCGCCAAGTATTAAGCTTTCATTTATCCCCAACAAGTATATACCATGTTGTCCATTGGAATTCTGCATCCTGAAGATGTCTCCAGTTTTACCACATCTCCTTCCTGAGTTTGACTTCTCTTAGCCATAGGTGGGTTGTCTTCTATTGGCTCATTAGCTGCTGAGGCGAACCCCTCGTTGCTCAAAGATTGAACGTGGCTCTGAATGGTATTATTGAATTCACTTATATAGGTAGATGTAGGAATATTTAGTTCAAGTTACCAATGTTTGCATATCTGGTTTTATATCGACATCGTCATCATCATCGGCAACGTCGGCATCATCATCATCAGAATGCTAGAATATAATATGTTTATATAATTAAATGTTCTGTTTCATGCATTATTAAAAAATCATCAACTAGAAAATATTTTTTTTTGATTACTATAGAATTTTTGCGTTTCTTTTTATGCACCTCTTCGATTGTAATGCCATCGGAGAAACGTACCTTTTCAGTTAGAAATGCATATACTCTATATCTAATTATATTTAAATATGCTCCAATTTTATTCTTATTACGCTCAGTTTTGGGTTTGGTTTTAAGATTTTTATTCTTACTTTCTATATTTTGTTCTATCTTTTCAGTTATTTCTTTGGTAGGTTGTAATATCTTTGTATCCTCTACAGTCTGATTATAATCTAATCCTAATCCGATATAATTATACTCTGTTATTGGTTCTATTATCGACAACAAGCAAAACTAATAAAATTAAAAATTAATACTAAAATTTATTTACCTTTAATTCATGTATCCTTAATTTATCGCGTTTCAAGGCAATATCTGTTTTCTGATGCTCTTTCTCGGTCTTCACTTCTTTGGTATCATCGTATGTCCATTTGTATTCGATCCTCTTTACTTTTTGTTTATCACGGGATTCTTGTTGGCTAAAAGTCATTTCAACTTGATCACTTTCTAGTTCTTCCCCAGGACTTTGCTATTTTTGAAAAGACATAAAAACATATTTTATTTGAGAAAATGCAAGAATCACGTGAGATAAACTTGCTTACATTTTCTTTTTTTATATATTGTTGAGATGATAAAGCTCTCATACTTGAAAATCTGTACTTCTCAAAAAATGAGATTCTATTTTCATTTGTCTGTTCTTCATACGGAAAATCTTGATGAATAATGTCCTACAATGAGTAATAAGCATAAGTAATAAGCATACATACATATGTATTCATTCGCTTTTGACATTTTATATCGTACCGTCATATAATAATTTTGTATGCCTTCATTTTCAGATTGTCCAACAAACATTTTGAGGCTCTTCAATTTCTGAATATTCCTAAGACGGGTTTGCTGATGGATACCATTGAAAAAACAAGGATGTACACATTAAGGTTAGCTACTAAAGGAATTGAGTTGTATGCAGGCGTTACCTTAGCAATCTCAAATTGACTTAATTGGGTTTCTTTGCTATTTTCTCCTTGTTTGTGTCCGGCTTCAAAGCTGTTACTATTCTGAGGTCCGGTCAAGTTCGATTCGATTGAAGTTAGATTGAAGTCAGATGTATCAAGTGATGCATTTAAACATGCTTGACGAGTTTCTCTTATTTGAGATGTGCTTCCGGGATGGGCTGCTTCAGTTTCGCATGGTTTTACATCTTGGACTATTTGCTGCACAGTAGAATAATAACGAATAATCTAATTGAAATTGCTTTTGAGACTCAGTTTCTAGAAGTCTTACCCCCGATACAATATCTTCGGCACTTGTGTATGTTTCTGATGCATAGTTTCCAGCAGTTAAAGAAGGCTTTTCTTCACACAAAATCTCATAGCCTTGTGAGTTCGATCCTCGCATATAATCAGGGTATTCTCTGACATTTTCATCATCATCGTTTGTTAACGGCTTTGATCTGAGAACAACTTTCTGTTAAAGAGCATAATAGTTCGTGACTTGAATATGTATTATGTATTATTATGACGAAAAGTATCCTTACCACCGGCGTGTTGTTATGCGTAGATTGTGGTGAGCCCATGTCAGAACTGCTCTGATCAATGATCTCAAGTTGTTTTTCTAAATTCGCCTTAAACGCTTGCAAAGTATCGATGTCGATTGAAGCTATATTGTGTTCATCTATTGGAATAAACGGAGTAGGTATATTCAATTCGCCGCTTTCTATCTTTAATTGATTTCCCAGCAAGTTTTGAGATTTACTTTGAATTTGCTGTGATACGAAAAATTGATTTAATTTTTTCATCATTGTGTGTCACCGCGTGAAATAAAATTATAAATATGTTCGACTCGCTACCCTAGCTAAGCCTATATATGCTTATATGCTTACCTGCAGCAGCTTCTTAGTCTTCCTCTCTTGTTTTTCCATACACCTTCTTTTATTCTTCTCTTTATATTTCATGGCTGCAAGTTGATCCAATTTATCCTGATTTCTCAATTCTTCCTTGGACTGCTGTATCATCATTAACTGTTGTTTCATCATTAAACCGTCTTCCCGTCCGGCTGCCTCATTTTCATGTCTATCCTTTGTAACATTTATGCGGGCTGTATTTCCAATTTCTTGATTTTCCATGAATTGTTCAGCCATTTCTGTTTTTTCTGACTTACTTGATTGTATCTGTCGAAAAATTATGATGATTACATAAATTTGTGCTTTTCTGACATACTTGGATTTATCTGTCAAAAGTTCCAAATGATTAAATTAATTTGTGCCTGTGTTTTTTTTTTTTTTTTTTTTTTTTTTTTTTTTTTTTTTTGACTTACTTGGACTTATCTGTCAAAAATTCGAAAAAGAAAAAAAATTGATAGGCTATAAAAACCCTTACCTCTTGAGAAGCTTGAAGAACTGGCCTATACGCGCCTGTATAGGAAACTTCTGGCCTATTTGAGTCAATAGCTCCAGCTTCCGGCTTAATGCCTTGCATTTGCTTCATCTTTATGTTATTATCAGATAAATTTAGCTGCTGGGCTGCTTCCTTCTTTCCAAATGCGAGTGAATTACGATTTATTGCTTTCTGCAAATTTTCTGCAGTTGGTTCACACGGTTTCTTCTGAAAGAAATTTTTAGGCAAATCGGCCTGACGCGACTTATTTTCAAGTTGGACAATTTGGACAAGGTGCAACAATAATTGACTGGGATTGTATTGGGGACTTGCTGGGCTGTTATTATGCGGCAATTTCTCCTCACTTACCTTTTTACCGTTCTCCATTGTTATTTCGTTTTTATTGAAATTTAATTCTTCGTTGGCTGCAGCGTTTATTGAACACGTAAGACTTTTTTCGTCGTCGAGCTGCTTTTCAACAATAAGTAAATCCCGATTATCCATTTCAGAATTATTTTCAAAATGCGAATTTAATTTTCTTTTCTCGATGTGCGTCTGACCGAAGGCTTTTACTTTATGAGAAACTGGGAGTAGACTATTTGTTGAGGTCGACAATTTCTCCAAGCCTACTTTGGATTTTTTTTTAATATTCCTTTTCTTATGTTGTAAAGCTCTGTTTTCAAGTGAGAAACTACGTTTGCTAGATCTATGCTTTTGTTTGGCTGTGCTGTCAATCGGTGAGCAAAATTTATCGAATTTTTCTGACGGAGGAATATTTTCCTGATTATTATCGTCGAAAACATTTAATAGATTTTCATCCACTTCACTCGGTTTATTTATCGCTTCTGATTCGTCTGCTTTATGTACATATTTCTAGGGACAAATTATGGATAAATTCGATTCACATATTAGTCTAACCCGTTTTAATATCTCGGCTAAATTAAATTAAGTTCTTACCGTCTGCATAGCTGTAGCCTGAGTCTCTTCCTCTTTAGGGTGTGGCAAATGTTTGTTGATGATATGCGACATCTCCTGGGGGAGAAAGGAAGAGTCCGTTGCAGTTTCATTTTTAATGAAATATAAATATGGTAAATATTTCTTTATTTCGACGGCATTTTCAGCATTACCTGATTTGCTGCAACTGATACGATTTTTGTATTCTTTTCGGAATAGTTGAATTTGGATTGAATGTCCATGAATTGATCAGCTTGTAATGATATGGTATCTGGAAAAAGAGTTCTGTACTCTCTGGCAGCATATTTTTCTGCTTCATTTGCAGTAAATTGGTTTGCTCTAGAAATCTGTTGCTGTACGTGGTTATAACTGGGGCAAGAGCTTTGCACTGGAATATTGTCAGCATTATCTTGGTTGATTGACATCTGAAATTAAAAATATAAAAGGAAAAACAATTTTTAATAGTATATGAGGTTTCTATAAGCGGGAAGAGAAGCTTACCTTCTGAGGATCAATTAGGGATTCGGGACTTGACTTTGAATTCTTTTCTAATTTTCTCTTTTTGTTTTTCTTGTTTTTAGGTTTATTATGTTTTTGATCTAGCTCAACGTCCATGTTAGCTGATCCTTCGTCTTTCTGGGTTGCAATATATTCTTTTGATGAATTCAGAGATTTCACGCTTTTCTTTTTCTTTTTCTTTTTACAATCTTTCTTATCGACTGTTATAGGCAGCGTGGGGTTTTCGGGAATCTGTTCTAATTTTGTAGATATCTTTGCTTTATCTGGCTTTTTGTTTTTCATTTTTTTCGTCGAAACTTCCTGTAATATCAGTGCATTTTTTTGTTTTTCTGATTTTGAAAGTATTTTTTTCAGGTTTTTTGTCAAAGTCTTCTTTTTTTTAATTTGGTTACGTGCTGGATGCACATTCGGCGTAAAACTATGAGATTCATCTGATTTTTTCATTTCTTTCTTATCATTTGATATTTGCTTGACATCTAATAGAACATGTTGCTTTTCAGACTCTGAGGATTTCTTAGGCATGGTTAAGTCTAACGGTTCTTCAGATATTTGCATTTCTAAAGATTTTAAACTATTATCGGTTGTTTCTCGCTGGGTTTCATGTTGAGAGACCTCATCCTGATCTTTGTTTGCTTTCCGCTCGGGATTCTTGCCAGATTTTGAAGAGGCGCTCTTGGATCGCTTTTCCTGTGAATTGTAGGGCTATAAACCAGGACTAACTTCTATATGTACTCTTACCTTTCGCGCTTTCTTATTATTAGAGACCGGCGTTTCAGTTATTTCAATATTATTGTCTGCTTCTTGTCGATTTACATCTTCATCCATGCACTTTGCAGTTCTCTTATTTTTGTTGGCTGTTGAACTTAATAGCTGCTTTCTTGCCGGAGTCTTTTTAGCCTTTTCAGTTCTGCTCTGCTCATCGATATCTCGTGTCACGTCTGCCTTCTGCTCTCGTTCAGGTTGTTGGTCTTTAGTTACATTCATGATCTCTTCATCCTTTGCCCCTGTTTCATCCTCCTTCCCAGTGACGTTTTTTTCCTTCACATTGGCTTTGCCGATTAGCGCCGACTCTGAAACGTTGGATTTCTATTAGTCGATTGTTTTTAAGGAGTCTTGCTGTTTTGTAATCTTCAAGGATCTCATATTTGGCTTTATATGTATTTCATATTTAGCGCTCCTAGTCATTGGGGTGTTTGGTATAACATTTTTAAACATTTGTCTGAGCTTTTTACATTTGCATTTTTAGTGCAAGACTTTATTTTTATTTTTATTTTTATTTTTATTTTTATTTTTTCTAAGCCTCTTTAATTATTTTTACCTGGGTTTTTTGGTGCAACATTTTTTTTAGCTTTAGGTATATCGACTTCCTTCTCTGTGTCAGCTTGAGATACTTCATTTGCCACCTGTTCATTTTTCTGTGCGGCTTTTGGGCTGCCAGACTCTTTATTAGTTTCTGATCTCTTCTGGAATAGACGCAAAAATTACGATTTAGCATTTTAAGATATATACATATATACAGACATTTATGTACATATATGCATATATGCATATATATATTTATTTATATACATATATACTTATATGCATATATACAACATATATAGATATATGTACATACATACATATATACAGACACATATGTATATGCATATGTTTGAGCTCTTACTTTCTGACGATTCTTATTTGATTTCTTTTTGTTTTTCTTTTTTTCTAATGCCTCGGAATTGCTTATACCATTATTTGCTTCTTCTTTCTCTGTTTTCTTTTCATCTGCAAGATCTTTAATGGTGGCTCTTGGCACCTTGACCTTCCCCTCAGTCAATTCCGGCTTGGCTTCTCCTTCTGATTTATTGGCAGAAGACTCAGTTTTGCGCTCACCCTGTGCTGATTTTTCCTCACTTTCTTTCTTTATAAATGTTGTTTTTGTTCCTTGTGATGGACTTTTCAGTCGACGTTGTTTAGATTTCTTCTTTGAGCTCTTCGGGTTAGTGGGATTTTTCACTTTCTCTGGGTTGCTTGTTGCGTCCTTTGCCTTAGCTTTCTTCTTCGTTTCATTGTTTTCTTGCTCTTTTGATTTGAGTGTATGCTTACGGCTTGTTTTCCGTTCTCGATTGCCATCAGCCTTCTCGCCAGCTTTGCTGTCGTCCATATTGACTTCATTTCGTAAAGCTTTGCGCTTCTATAAAATAGATAATACGATTTTAATATTATTGGGAGCAGCTTCAATTGGAAATTGTTCAAGCATGAGCACTGCGGCAATTTTAGTTGCTAGAACTGGCAACTTATAAAAAATGTCAACTTTTTTTTTTAAAGTGCCACAAATCTAAAAATTTATAATTATCTCTTAGAAATTTTAGTATAGTATTTGAAATATGCATTTTATAATGCTATGGGTGAGGGGGTGCATATAGATGTGGGGTGTGAATTATAAAAAAAATCGAAAATCCTTAAAACAGATATAAGCTAAAATTGAAAATTTTGTGACTTTAGCTATTAAGACGAAGGAGATGTATTTTTACAACTGACCTTGGAAAAAAATCTTAAGTCTATAGCTCTGATATCGGACGGACAGATATATGGACTGGCAGACAACAATATATGTATGTATACACATCATGGGGTCTGCCACGCCTCCTTCTGCCTGTTACATACTTTCAATAAAACCATTATACCCTGATTTCCCATTGAAAATGGGTTCAGAGTATAAAAATATACTATCCATGCATTTCATGGACGAATCGACATCGGAAACTCAGCATTTAGTTTTCTGTTGGACAAGTTTACTGACATTAAGTTTTGCTTCTTAAAATATATGTACACACATATGTATGTATGTGTGTATATTTGCTGAAAAGTGAAACTTTTAATGGTTTAGCAATTTTTTCGGCAACTTTCACCAAATTTTCAGCTATTTATCTTCCCCAATCTAGCAACTTTTGCCTGGGATATTCTGACAGCACGGAGCACGAGCACGTTAATTGTAAACAATTTGCTATCTAGCATAGTGGCATGACTCACGAGCAAAGCACTAGTGCCCCTTGCTCAAGTTGCACACAGTGGGAAATTATGCAATGGATATACCTCCTATCCATTGCATGGCAAAAATTCTAATTAAAAGATTTCAAATGAACACGCACTGAAAATGAAAGCGTTTAGCTAGCAGCGTGGTAGCTTCAGCTAGTTTGCAAGGGAGATAATTGAATAGATGTGGTATAGCTTGCCAAATTTATATTGAAAATCATAAGACTTACTTTTTTCTGCGAAGAAGTTTTATTTTCGTTAGTGGCTGAGCGAATTGATTTAATTTTTGTAGTTATATCAGCGCTTTCTGCCATGTTAATAGACTTTTTTCTCACAATTTCGCACAATGATAATTTGCAAATCTTCACAATTAAATTGAGCCTGTCAACTGCAAGACGGACTGCCTCGCTGTCACTTATTAGTGCTGCGCAATTCGATAACGATTGGGGCCAGTGCACCCAAAAGAGCAATCAGCACTTAACACTGCAGCTTATTTTCCTGGTCTATCTACGTTAACCAATACTAAATTGAGCAGAAGGTGACATGGCTTATTGAGAGATAAATGCAGCTATTTACACATCTCTTGTGCCCCCTATATATCAAATCTCTGGAATACATGCATATATGTATGTATCTCTCTTTACCTCTAGCGCCTAAATGCTTCACTCAATTCAATGCAGCGCCAAATGGGGAACAGCAAACGAGCTCGCAGTGCAAATTCTCTGCGAGCCACATACATACATACGTAGGTGAGGGCGGCCTAATGTCCGACCAAATACAAATTGCCAAACGCTGGTCATTAATCTTGAATGCCCTGCAAAGTATCATGCAAAAAGGCAGAAAAAAAAAAAACACCTTTACACACTGCTGTCCAACGGTCGCCGGCCGTCGATGGTCGGTCGGTCGCATGTTAATGGCTGGCAGCGACGAGTATTTAGGCAAATGTGGTTCCAGCTGACAAGAATCAACGACAGCAACAACAGAAGCTAGCACAACAGATAGGGCGCAACAATGGCTGGCCATAGCAGATACAACAACAGCTACAACAACAGCAACAAGCACCACGACAACAATGACATCAATAGGCGCAATTGAAACAAGTGTTGTCACGCCGCTGCCGTCGACTGCGACGCCGCTGTCCTGGCCAAACGGCTGACAGGCCACAGTCCTGACCAGGCCCATTGTCCCGTTGGTATACCCTAACCAAATAGTGGGATTAATCCAGTTGAAAAAGCACATAAATCTAATGGCCAAAAGCTTGCAAAGTAGTTTAGAGCTTAAAGGCTGCATTCATCATGGGGACATTTTTAGTTTTTGCTTTAGCTCTCTAGTGGAATGTATATATATATGCATGAGGATTCTCATTAAGTCAAACGTAACGGGTATTTAGCGCACGCCCGTGCTTATTTCAGAGTATCCAGACTTTGTTTTGCTTAGCGCTTATTGTTTACCGTTGTGCGCGCTTTTATTTGACCTATATAGACGCGTCTAGCTGCGCCTCACTTGGCACAATCGACAATCGACAAGGGGGCGGGGCGCCATGGCACTAAGGACTATACAAAGTGACATGCTTGGCTGAACATTCAATTGCTGCCGTTGTTGTCGCTGCAATTATACAAATTAATTTCGAGACAAAGGCGTACAGATTGTTTTGCACAGTGCGCTGTGGGGTGGGCGTGGCGCTGGGAGTTGAAAATGCCAGACAGCCGACTAGATAAACAAGGTAACGGAAACGAAAATGGAACCAAAAACAATGGCAAACATTATCGCATGGCCATCGATGGTTTGTCAATGGAGGCGAGCATCTTCTTAGACCAGTGAGCACATAAAATGCAAGCGTCTAGTGCTGCTGCAGCTGAGAAATTGCCATTCCCCGAACCCCAATACCTCAATACCCCAATACCCATTTCCCATTTCGCATCATCCGTTGTCCGACTAAAGCAGCGCCACGGGTGTCCACGCGATATGCGGCGTTGTTCTTAGCGGGATTTCTCATAGCTAACATCATTGGCATCCCAAGCATAGTTTCGCCCACGTTGTGTGAGTGCTTAAGGGGGGTCAGCACATTCGTTTCGCTGAAAGCATTTGCCATGTTGTTCTTTTGTTTTATTTCCTCACGACCCGCTCTCGCGCTCAATCCGTTTATTTTTCCTTTTTGCGAATGCAATCATGCTGAATTAACCTTCACCTCGTCATCGTCCATGCAATCCATTTAAGCTGTACGCTTTCGGAAATATGTATCTTTAAGAGAGACACGTTTCAGCTGCAGTGCTGCGCTTCACAGTGGCCCATTAACAGCAACTTTCGCTTCTGTTAAGAGTGCTCCAATTTAATACCGATAAATAATAGGAGAAATACGATGAAATGATATAAATGTAAGTGCAAGTTAATATTATAGAGCTTTGTTAACAGCTGCACATTAACAGCCGAGGCTTAATGTTACTGTTGAAACTGTTATAAATAAATGTATAAATAAATGAATATATAAATATATATATATATACCTTAGTTATAGTAAATTAACAGCCGCCCTAGCAAGTTGCTTCTATAAAGACTGCAAATCTAAAACTGTTAGCTAAGAGTTATACATACGAATTAAGATTTACTAATGTTAACTAAGAGTTATACGAAAATACTATGATATTTTATAACACTCATTAGTGTACTGAGATTTATTTATCTCAGCTCCCATAACAGCTGCCCGTTAACAGTCATTTGCGATAACATAGTACTAACATATTCAACATAACAGTGCAGCCAGGCGTTATCTGCTAGCTAACGCTTATTAGTAACGAATGTGCACTTTCATTCCAAAATATGCCTAGGCTGAGTCTGTATAAATCGTAGCTATCTCAACAGCTGCTGGAAGCTGCACTTAGTGTTAACAGATGTTGACTTTTATGGCGACTGTTCAGTGCTTGGCTGTTAACTAATTGCTGTCTCAATGGTCCCCTGTTGGATATATTTAATCCACATATAACTGCCTCACACAAAAAGTACTTGGACACTCGAATCGTTCTATCAAGTGCTTTATTAATGGGTTCCAGTGTTTGGCTCGCATTTTCTGCAAACGTTGCAGCAAAACTTTGGCCTGGTTCAAAATGTTGTTTTTCGACAGTTTTTTTTTTTTTTCAGTTTTATTTGACTTTTTTTTTTCGTTTTTTTTTTTTTTTTTTTTTGGGTTCTCACGCAGCAGTCGCCGCCAACAAGGCGCGGAAATTGGGCAGCCAGCCAGGGCCAGCCAACGTATCCATGCGTTGCATCGAGACACGGGGCCTGGCTGGCTTTTCGCTTTCAAATGCCTATGCAACAATGGGGCTGTGGAGCAGGGGGGTGGCGTGCGGGGCGAAGGGAGTGGCCTTTTTTGCAAGTGGTTTGATTTGTGATTTTGGCATTCTTGTGTGTGTCGCTAGCTGCTTAAATCTGAGCTGGCTTTCGATTTTGTGGGTCGCACAATTTATGCGCACTTTATGCGTTTGCCCAAGTCGTGACTTGGACCCAACAGATTACAGCGCGGAGCATGGAGCCGACGTTATGTAATGTGCGTGTGCGTGTGCGTGTGTGTGTGCGTGTGTGTACGTGTGTGGGGGGCTGCGTTGCGCTATTAAGTGAGAGTTGCACCTAGTTGTTGCACCAGATTCAAGCGGCAGCTGCAACTTGTTCGCTGCCTGCGAGGCAGAACAATTAACAGCGTCGACTGTTGCGCACAAATGCATTTTAATAACAGCCAATTACAGCATTCAATACAAATTGTATACGCATAATTGTTGCAAAGATTCTGAGCTGTTTCAATGCAGTAGCGAGTAGAGAATAACCAGTTCTGAGTGCCAAAAAGTTCTGGCCATTGCAATAGATCAAGAACTGTTGACTTAAATGAAGAAAGCTGAGCGAGTGGCGAAGAGTTGGTTGAATACAAATAGCATATATGACAAGCAATGGCAAATAAGTATGAATAATGTGATTTGAGATAAGAATAGAGGGTAGAAATAGGTAGAGAGTGGCGAGTAGCGAGCGAGGCGTAATTGAAGTAGCGTGGAATGACTGACGATAGAATACCAAACGAGTACAAAGTGAGGTAGCGTGAGCGTTGTGAGAGTATCGAATGAAGAGTAACGAGTAACAAGGAACGAGAAACGAGTAACAAGGAACGAGAAACGAGTAACGAGAAACGAGTAACGAGTAACGAGTAACGAGTAACGAGTAACGAGTAACGAGTAGCGGACAGAGGAGAAGAGCAGTGAGCTGTAGATCTAACGAGCTAGCAATGAATAAAAAGTTAAAAGAAAGAATGAATGAATAGCAATAAAGAGGGGAGAATGAAAAGAGAAATGCATGAAAAGTAACAGAGATGAACCTGAGGAAGTACTAGTTAGTGATACGCAAATAACATTAGTAACAGAGCAAAAAATAAGCAACAATGAGAATAGTCATAGATAGTCAGTGCTTAAGTTTTGTATTTACTCTAATCTCCAATAAATAAATACATAAAGTAAAATTATAAAAAGAAGTCTATTAAGTTATCGATTTAATCGGCTGTTGTAGCACAATTGAATGTGGGCAAAAATGAGTGGCGCTCACAAAGCAACGAGTGAATGAATATACGCGAAAGGAGCTAGTCACCTGATTCATGAAAAAAAAAAAAAAACATCTTGCTGCTTAACTGTTTGGTTTTTACTACATTTTGTCACTTGTTGACTTTGTAGTTCATGAAGTGCGTATGAAGCAAGTTAGTTGTTCCTGCTGCCGCATGCCGCAGTTGGTTGCATGGAATTTCCTTGACCGGATCAGCAAATTAGTCAAAAACAACAGCAACAATCAATATTAACAATTTCCAATTAAACAATGATGCCTGATGCGATTTCGATTAACTTGAATCTGCAGCGCACTCAAAGCCAATCAGCAAATGGGCAGAGCAACAACGTTGAGGCGGGTGTTGGCTGCAAGCTGCAGCAGCTGCTGCGTCTGCGTCTGCGTCTGCGTTGCATTGCGTTGGCCACGCCTGCGCACTGCGAGCATTCACAATGAGCAGACAGCGGCTTGTCGCCGCGGCTGCCTGCTTTGCCAAAAAGTTGGCATTGCAAACCCGTTTTCCAGCGGCTGCTGCTGCCACTGACGCTGGACCATATTTTCCCAGCGGCTTTTAATCATGCGGCGCTGTATAAATAGGCGCAAAGAACGCGACACTGAGACAGTTTTCGATTCGAAGCCTAACAGCCCGGTGCAGCAAATCAGTTACAAAAACTACATTCAACGTTTCTTTTTTTTCACGTGAAGTAAACTTAAAATCCACATTCACAAAATGGCATTCAAGGTGCGTAAGGACTCAAGTGAATGCATTGTGTGTGTGTGTGTGTGAGTGTGTGAGCGTCTGTTCTACAGACTACCTGACAGGATACGCTGGCCATTTGCCAAGCTCCTTTAGTCCGTTGGGAGCTTTATCGTTGCATTAGTAAATATTTGAATTCTGATTTCTGCTAAATTCTAGTAAATTCTGCTAAATTCTTCCCTTGAAACTCTGACCGCTTTTCCAGCATTTGCTGAAAATTTACATTTTCCGTATAATTTTGAGCAATTCGACCAGCAACAACGTTTGGCCCGCATGAAGATTTTCAGTCATTGTAATCCATATTTTTTTGTTCTCTTTGTTTTTTTTTTTTATACCCTGAACCCATTTTCAATGGGAAATCAGGGTATAATGGTTTTGTTGAAATGTATGTAACAGGGAGAAGGAGGCGTGTCAGACCCCACAAAGTATATATATTCTTGATCAGGGTGACGAGCTGAGTTGATTTGGCCCTGTCCGTCTGTCTGTCCGTCTGTCCGTCTGTCCGTCTGTCCGTATGTATGAACGCGTCGATTTCAGAAGATATAAGAGCTAGAGACTTCAAATTTTTTTTAAAATGTCCGTAATTACAGCGCGCATATCAAGTTTATCATTAAAAATCGATAACTCATCCCGATCTTTTTTTATCGATAAAAAACCTTATCGAAAACCAGTTATAAAATTATATCTTCTACACCTTTATTGCTAGAGTACCCAAATTTTTAATGTATGCTTATATGCATTTTATACAATTTCGGTTTTTGTTAAAATTTACCCCCCACCCTTAAATTCACCCCCTCACCCTCACTTTTGTAAAAAGCGTATTTCAAATACTAGAGACTTGTGCTTTGGCAATTACATGCATATCCATGTTATAATCATAATCTGAAAGTTTCATGAAGATCGTACGTCCATAAAAAAAGTTATTAAACAATTAAGTTCTCATAGTAAGCGCACACTGCAGCCCATGCGTGTTTATGCGTGGGTGCTTGTGTGTGTATGTGTTTGTGTATGTGTGTGTATGTGTTTGTGTATGTGTGTGTGTATGTGTATGTGTGTGTGTATGCGTTTGTGTATGTATGCGTGTGTGTGTGTGTATGTGTGTCTGTATGCGTGTGTGTGTATGTATGCCTGTGTGTGCGTACGTGCCTGTGTGTGTGTGTGTGTGCGTGTTTCTTGTGTAAGCTGAAAGACGCGAAAAATTATTGAAATATCTATTGCTCCAAGGGTTCAGGGGATCTCGTAGTCGAGCAGTCTCGACTAGAGCTTTCTTACTTGTTTTTTTTTTTTTTAAGCTTTGGGTACCTGACATTGTGTTTGGCTTTTCGCATTCCATTAGGGAGAGCATTTTGTGTATTTATGTTATTTTTAGCTCTTCAACAATAATCTCTCCAATTCAACGTAAAATTCCAACGTTGAAGCTTTAAGAGCCCCACTCAGGTGCAAAAATCTGAGAAGAGTTAGATAAACTTCCACACTTCTCGTCCAACTTATACACAAATTCATTAATCTCAGTGAAACTAGCTGCAATTCGGTCAAAGTTCTTTACTTGCAGCTTTAAAAGTGACTTAAAGTTTCAGTTAATGGCTCAAGGAATGGAGACTAGAAAAGTAGAGAGAGAAAAAAAAAAAAACACACTCTTTCGCCTAGGACGCCATAATTTAATAATTTCAGCTGTCACTGCCAGGCGGCCTTATCGAATTAAAGTTTCAAAAAATTGGCTAAGCTACGCAAATCGCAAACTTTTTAATTCCCTGAAGCTCCGTGCAACTTTGGCAGAAACAGATTGACCTCCGTTGTGCTTTGGCTCGCTGCGAAAGTCAAAGCAAATGCTGCTAAATGTGAAGCTGAAGGTAATCGAGCGTCTTAATGCTAATTAGCTGGCTCAAGACGCGCAATTAATAAGCAGCCGAATGCCGAATGCCGAATGCCGAATGCTGAATGCTGAATGAAAGGAAAGCCAATCAATATTATAAATATGCAAAGGCGAAATAGCTGCGTAACGGCAATCAGAAGTGGGTCAAGTGGGCAAATCTGAAATATCCTCGAGCTGTCCTCGAATGCCATTCACGTGTTAAGAGCTACACGTCCTGGCATCAGCTGACCAAGCTCCGTTCAGCTCCGTTCTGTTGTCCACTTAAAGCAAATGCTCTAGACTTTGCCTTCCACTCCTCAGTTTTGCTTAAATGTTCTTTTTCGTTGGACCGTTGGGCCGTTCGCCGTTCGCCGTTCGCTGTTCGTGCGGCCTTGGCCACGGTGCCGGCCCATTCTTGTCCGGCAGTGAGTTACGCTTAATTAAAATCAGATAAATACCCAAAGACAAATAAAACCCGCGCCAAGTCAACTGCAAGTCGGGCACGTCAGCCTGCCAGCAAAGAACAACAAAACACAGCGGAACAGCAACGGAAATGATATAAAGTTTAAATAAAATATAAATACAAAAACAAGAAAAAACAAAAAAAAAAAAAAAAAGAAAAGAAAAGAGGCCAACCGAACTCCCTAGTGGGCCGCCGACTTTCGTAGCGTCTCCTCTTTTTGCATTTTTACGCGTAAATTGAAATTCAATGGAATTGTTTACAAAAATGTAAAAGTAAGGTCACAAAGGACAGTCGAAAAAAAATCACCACATACACACCCAAGCAAACCAAACCCAAAGTACGCAAAGAGACAAAAAGCAAACGGCCAACATGTCAGACCAGCCAGATTAGTTTTCAAGAAAGCTAGTGCGATAGGACAATTTAAATTCCGCACAGAACTCAAACAGAAAAAGAAAAGGAATCACCCAACAAAGGACGAGTTGCATGTAACGAGTTTCAGGAAGCAACTGTTCAGCTCGCAGCCCCTACCGCGCAGAGTGCGATGGGGCGAGCAGTTGCGTAACAGACCAGCGAAAAGCCTGGGAAGGACAAATAGCACAGAGGACTCAACAGAGAGGGGCAAACGACGGGTAATGAAAAGGCAGCGCAATGCAGTTGTTGCAATTGATTAGGAAGAGAGGAAAGCGACGAGTAGTCGATTAAGTAGTAGCGAGTATATGAGGGGGAATAAATTAAGGGCCAATAGGTGATGGGAAAATATTAAGGAGTAACATGCGACGAGTAACTTATTAAGGGCTGTAAAGTAAAGAGTAAAATGTGACGACTAGCGAGTAAGGAATAGTATGTGACGAGTAGTTACTAAGGGGAACAAAGCAAAGAGTAGTAAGTTACGAGAACGTATTAAGGAGAAACATTCGACGAGTAACTCGATTAAGGGGAATAAAGTAAAGAGTAGAGAGTAACGAGCAGCTAGTAAAGAGTAGCTTGCAACGAGTAACTATATAAAGGGGAATAAAGTAAAGAGTAGAAAGTAAAGAGTGATATGTAGCGAGGGGCTAGCAAGAAGTAACATGGGAAGACTAATCCATAAAACAATAGAAATACGAGTTACTAACAACGAGTGACACTTACCATGGACCGATGGACAACTACAACTACAACTATAGGGGATGAAGAGTAATTAGTCATGAAAAACGAAGAAAAAGTAAGCAGAAGTAAAGAGTAACTAGTACTAATAAAAAAAAAAATTAAATAAAAAAAAAAAAAAAAACAGTATGCATGCGACCTATAAATACGCATGGAGCTATAAACAGCAATGGGCAACTAGTAGCGACTAGTCAATATACTAGAGCGAATGAAAAAACGATTAGTAAACGTCTAGTAACTCGCAAAGCTATTAGAGAATGTCCACCAAAATGCTTGAGAGCATTGACAAATTAGCTAATTACGAGTAAATATTTAAATTTCGAGCAACCGGACGATGGCTGAGTAAGCGACCCTGGGCCATTTGCTGTCTGAGCGTTGTAGAGTTCAATGCGGGCGACGTAATTGATATGAATTAAGTACTGTCATATGTTAATATATAAAGCAGTTAGCCAAACAGAGAGAGAGAGAGAGAGAGAGAGAGAGAGAGAGAGAGAGAGAGAGAGCTGCCATGACAAAGTGCAAGCAAATATGTTTACTAAATATCACGCATACGACGCATTGCACAGGCTACAGTGTTGAAGCTATAGAGAGAGAATGAGTGAGTGAGTGAAAGAGAGAGAGAGAGAGAGAGAGAGAGAGAGAGAGGAAAGTAGATGGCGAGTAGTGAAAAATTTGAATTTCCAACTACTTTGCCAACTTAATTAAAAGTTTATGCGCCTGCAATTTCCTAGTGCGTCGTGTGCTCCCTGTCGATATGCAAGCCAAATACAAATGAGTTGTCAGCCGACAGCTGGGTTCACTAAATTTTGCATGTGTGTGTGTGTGTGTGTGTGCAAGTGTATCAGTATCGCATCCGTGTTGTGCTTCAAGTTCTATACTATAATAAGTATTTATCTATGCAGGTCATCTTCTGCATTGCCGCCATGGCGATTGCCTGCGCCCAGGCCAAGCCCGGCGGCCCAGCTGCCTACTCGATTAACGCGCCCAGCGTGGACCACGCCTCCGTTGGCAATACACAGGAGCATACGGTGAAGGGACACTACGGCCAGTCATCGCAGTCGGACTACGCCAGCCAGGTGCAAACCGCCCATTCGCAGTCGCATGTGCAGCGCTCCAGCATCAGCAATGATGGCGGTTTGGCGCCTGCTCATTATGCTGGTGAGTGAACTGAAGCCTTCAAGTGTACACACGCACACGCACACGCACATGCACACGTATACTCACACATGCATCACCCACTTTGATATTCACAATACGCACAAAGCACTCACTATTCATTGAATATGCACGTAGTTGATATGCTAACACAAAAAAAAAAAAAAAAAAAAAATCCGCAAAATCAATCTATAGCCGCGCCACAAGTTGCCACCTACGCAGTCGGACACACTGCACCCGCCCAGATCCAGCTGACCAGCGGCCACGGGGCCTTGAGCCAGGGCCTGGCCTACGGCGGACACTACGCAGCCGCCGCCGCACCCGCCATCGCCTATGGCGGCCACTACGCCTCCGCCCCCCTTGCAGCCTATGGCGGCCATTATGCAGCCACGGCGCCCGCTTTCCAGCTCTCGGGCGGCTCCCACCTGAGCCTGGGCAGCCTGGGCTATGGCTATGGATATAGCGCAGCTGCTGC